>NC_062561.1:331458-640416 GCF_022837055.1 Prionailurus viverrinus
TGGTGTAGCCACTCTGGAAAACAGTATGGATGTTCCTTAAAAAACTATAGAATTACTATACAATGCAGTAATTCTACTAATGGGCATTTACCCAAAGAATCTGAAAACACTAATTCAAAAAGATACATGCACCACTGTGTTCATTGCAGCATTATTTACAGTAGCCAAGACATGGAAGCAATCTAAGTGTCCATCAACTGACAAATGGATAAGGAAAATGTGGTATATACACAATAGAATATTACACAGTCTTGAAAAGGATGAGATCCTATCATTTGCAACAACATGGATGGATCTAGAGGGTATAATGCTAAGTGAAATAAGTCAGTCACAGAAAGGCATACCATATGATTTAACTCATATGTGTAATTTAAGAAACAAAACAAACCAAAGGAAAAAAAGAAATAAACAAAAACATAGATTCAAATATAGAGAATACCTCATACTGGTCAAAGTGGCTAAAATTAACAAATCAGGAAACTACAGATGCTGGCAAAGATGCGGAGAAACGGGAACCCACTTGCACTGTTGGTGGGAATGCAAACTGGTGCAGCTGCTCTGAAAAACAGTGTGGAGGTTCCTCAGAAAATTAAAAATAGATCTTCCCTATGACCCAGCAATAGCACTGCTAGGAATCTACCCAAGGGTAGTGCTGACTCATAGAGGCACATGTACCCCGATGTTTATAGCAGCACTTTCCACAATAGCCAAATTATGGAAAGACTAAATGTGCATCAACTGATGAATGGATAAAGAAGATGTGGTTTATATATACAATGGAATACTACTTGGCAATGAGAAAGAATGAAATCATGCCATTTGCAGTAACATGGATAGAACTGGAAGGTATTATGCTGAGTGAAATAAGTCAGTCAGAGAAAGGTATCATATGTTTTCACTCATATGTGGATCTTGAGAAACTTAACAGAAGACCATGGGGGAAGGGAAGGGGAAAAAAATAATTACAAACAGAGAGGAAGGGAGACAAGCCATAAGAGACTCTTAAATGCAGAGAACAAACTGAGGGTTGATGGGGGGTTGGGGGAGAGGGGAAAATGGGTGATGGGCATTGAGGAGGGCACTTATTGGGATGAGCACTGGGTTTTGCATGTAAGCCTTGGGGAATCTACCCCCAAAACCAAGAGCACACTGTATGCACTGTATGTTAGCCAATTTGACAATAAATTATATTTTTAAAAAATAATAAAAATATATATATAGAGAGAGAATAAACTAATGGTTGCCATATGGGAGGTGGGTAGAATAGGTAAAGGGGATTAAGAGTACACTTATCATAATGAGCACTGAGAAATGTATAGAATTGTGAATCACTATATTGTACACCTGAAACTAATATATTGTATGTTAATTATACTGCAATTTTAAGAAGAAATAAAAAGAAATTAAAAAAAAGAAAATTCCCAGACTGCAGTGGTCAAACTTCAGAGATAGAGATCAAAAATTCTCAATAGATATCTTGTTTTTAACATCAAAACTATTTTAGAAGACAGAGCATAAGGGCTCTGTTGAGGGATGAGACCTTGGAGACAGGAAAGAAGACAAAGGTCTGCCCCAGGTGTCCCAGGCTTCCTGGCTATGGAACAGACACACTGGGTCATGTCCCAGGCACAGCAGACCACACTGGAGCCGCTCAGAGAAAGGGACAAGCAGTCCTGGAAACAGACTTCCCTACCAGCAGCATCCCAACTACAGGGGGCAAAGCACCAGTGTTTGAATTTTAGGAATTTTTCTTTTGTATTTGGAGGAATTAACACTCACCAGAAAGAAAATTTTGATCACCCTGGAGGTGCCCAGGAGGGTAGATGAGTGAAGGGATAAATAATCCTTCCAGGGCCACACAAGGGCAGTGCTGCCCCAACATGCAGTTGGCTCCTGACTTTCAAGATGCTCTCCTGGCTTTGTGCTTCTCCTGCTCTGGTCCTTTAAAAAATTAAGGCAAGGAAGGGAGCCCCTGGTTGCCATCAAAGGCAAGAAGATGTGTGGGGGAGCAACAGAAGAAAGTAGGAGCTTTCTCTTCCCTTGATTTCATACTGATAGCTCAAGAGAGCTCTATTTCCAGTCATTCTGGGCCAAGGACCAGGCTGAGCACCAGCTTCCCACAGATTTCTGCCCATCTCTGGCCAAAAGCAAGACAAGCAAAGGCAGAAGTTGACTTTGCCCCAACTCAGCTTCCATCTGGAGCCAAGGTTTCTTTCTTGTAGAAGGAAATGAACATACAACTCTTAGAATCCAGGGACTTGGCCATGACTTACAAGGAAAATAGTTCAAAGCAAGCTCTACCTCTTACTAGCTAGGTAACTCCAGACAAGTTACTTATCCTCCTTGACTTTAGTTTTCTCATCTGTAAGATGTGGACAGTGACAGGACCCACCACACAGTTTGGTGGTGAGGACTGTGTAGATGAACAAAGCTTTCAGAACAGCACTTGGTACATGGGAAATGTTAACAAATGTTGACTATTACTATTTTATTTCCATATAGGAATTCAATTAGATAAGCATTTTTATTACAGTAAATAACAAACCTGATGTTTATTGAGAATCTAAATACACTGGGCCTGCCTTGTATAGACTATGAGACTGACATGAATGTAGTAAGTAGAACACTCAGCAGATTATAATGAATGTTATATATATTTTTAAGTACAGGAAAGAGCTATGGAAACACAATGGAGGAAAAGTCCAGGAGGAGTCTGGAAAACCATTGTGGACAACTTGACATGTAAGCTAGGTCTCAAAGTTGGGATTCTGCAGTAAGAAATACTGGAAGCAGATGGAATTTTCCAGACAGTACATACCAGAGCCTGGAGGATGGGGAGGGAGCGTGTTCAAGGAAGCATGCTTTAGTGCAGGGTACAAGCCCTGAGCAGATTCAGTGGGACACATGGAGGTGTACTGAACAAGGCAGGACCTGCATCCAAGGGAGCTGGTTTGAGAATCGGTTTTGCTACTTGCCTTAGGTGAATTATTTAACACCTGATCTTCTGACTCCTCAAATGTAAAATGAATGATATAACACTCTCATCTTACCAAGTGATTGAGAAAACCAAATGCTAACCTGTGTTTAATAGGAAGCACTGAATAGGGGTGCCTGGGTGGCTCAGTTGGTTAAGTGTCTGACTTCAGCTCAGGTCATGATCTCACAGTTCATGAGTTTGAGCCCCATGTCGGGCTCTGTACTGACAGCTCAGAGCCTGGAACCTGCTTTGGATTCTGTGTCTCCCTCTCTCTCTCTGCCCCTCCCCTGCATATGCTGTCTCTCTCTCTCTCTCTCTCTCTCTCTCTCTCTCTCTCTCCCTCTCTCTCTCTCTCAAAAATTAATAAACATTTAAAAAAAATTTTTAAAGAAACACTGTACAAACTGTAGAGCATTATACAATCATTTGTAATCTCTCTGTTGTGGGCCCTCCCAGGAGTCTGAGGAAGGCAGGGCCAGGTGGCCTGCTGAGAGTCCATTGCAACACTGGGGAGAGGAGAGAAACCACCTGGGCCGACTCAGGCTGTGAGCATTTCCAGCTGCTGCTGGGACGCTCCCATTCACTGTCATCACTCCAAACTCTGGTGCTAGCACATGAGGCAGGGCTATGAGCAGACTATGTTATAACCTGAATTTCCACATTGGCTTAGAGTCCTCAGTAGGTAGGACACATATGGAAGTGTGCACACATATGGAAGACAGCAAAATGCTGGAAGAAATTCAGGTCAAGTGCTTTGTTTACAAATGGATTTTAAGTTTGTTTCCTCTTTTCCTTGGAACATATTTTTTAATAGAACTTTTTTTTTAAGTTTATTTATTTTGAGAGAGGGAGAGAGAGAGACAGAATAGGGTAGAGGCAGAAAGAGGGAGAAGACAATCCCAAGCAGGCTTCCCACTCAGTGTGGAACCTGACAGAGGGCTCAATCCCACAAACTATAAGATCATGACCTGAGCCAAAATCAAGAGTCTGACACTTAACTGACTGAGCCAACCAAGATGCCCCTAGAACAAATTTATGTCTTAATGTTTCTAGCAAAAGATATTACTTCAGAAGAGCAAAAGTCTTTTTTTTTTTTACAACTCTTCTGCATATTTAATTTGATTTGCACCAGTGGGGGTTGGGACAAGGGAAGACTGACACTCCAGAAGATTCGTGGCTTCTGTGAAGTCGATTACAGATTCAGAATTGAAACCTGGGTCTATCAAATAACTTTCTTTCCCAGTCCTTTAGCCCCTACTTGCAAGGGTTCCAGTATTGAAATATCAGTGATCTTTCTAGAAAATCAAGTAAATTGAATAATAGAAAAAAGCATAGGACTTGAAGCCAGAAGAATTGATCTCAGAGCCCTGTGTCTCCCATTCACTGGTCTGTAATTTTGATCTCCCAATTGCTAAGAAGCCCTAGTTTTCTCCTTTAAAAATGGGGATGAAAATACTTAAGGCACTGAGCTGTTGAAAATTTAATTGAGATAACATACATGAACACACAATTGATAAAATGCCTGGTTAATGATGGATACTAAGAAAACTTCAACAGCAGCAGATTTTAATTTTAAATAAGTAACCATCAAGTCTATATCCATTGCTCTCAGGGGACACAAAGGAGAAGTAACCTGTCCCCAGCTCTGGCTGAAATGGATTCTTGGCATTTCATCAGAAAAGTCACCAACAAGGGAAAGAATTAGCCATCATTAGCCCCTCCTGATTCTTTTAGTCAGGAAACTTCTGCTCTAAGCCTGCAGTTACTTGTCTATAGGCAGATGGCATTAGCCCCTGAATAGGATGCTGCATGATTACATTCAGATTTTCTGAAGTCAGAAAGTAGCAAAGTATAGTTTAAAATGCAAATTTGGAAAATACAACAGAACACTGAGCAGTGAGAAGCAGGAGCCACCTCTATCAGTCTTGTTCTTTATGCTTAAGGAACATATAACCTAACAAAGGACACACAAACAGCCACAAAACAGTGAGAGGGAAATGTGTTCAACTGCAAGGTTACTGCTAACCAAGCAGAAGTTTAAATCAGTTAAAGTCTCTACCTATTAGAAGGCTTCATACTGTGAGTGGAGCTTGGATGGGCCTTCAAGAATATTGGGAACAGAGGCAAAGCAAGATAGTGAATAAACACCTCACAATGGGCATGATTTATTCCCCTGTTAAGGAACAAAGGGACATGTGAGATAAGCTTAGACAAGGGAGTAGGGGCCATATTACAATGAGTCTAATAGAAAGGCAAAGGAGTATATCCTTGGTACAGCAGCAGGGAATCCTCTCAAGTTCTTGGCAAGGCAGTGACTGATGAAAACTACATCTTGGGAAAACAGTGCAAGGCCTGAACCCATATCCTTTAGGCTTCCAGCCTGGTTTGGAAGAGGGGAGTGTAGATTTATTGATCTCCTTTCAGCCTATACTTTCAAACTTGTATATGAAAGATCCCTGTAGCACAGATTTTCCACGCAAGAGCAGAAGGAAAGTGGTAGGGGTGTGTGTGTATGGGTATGTCGGAGGTGAGAAAGGATGGAAGACAATGGTGAGATGAGGGAAAAGGTACACAGGGAATGGGGAAGGGGTTAGGGTGGGAGGGAAGGGAACATCCTCACGGCCTACATTGTCAGCCCTCTGGGGGCACAATGACAGCTAGAGGCAGTCACCAAAGAGCCATGCTCCCCTTCAGAATGAAGAACTATTGTCCAGCCAGGAACTTCATTTCCCAGTCCCCTTGCAGCTGGCTGGAAGCATGTGAGTGAGTCTGGGCCACCAAGAGTAGGCTGACATGAGTAGCTCATGGCACCCTCCTAAGAAATTTTCCTGGTATCTCTTCCTCCTTCCCCCATTTGGTTGTTGACACACAGGGCGAGGCCACAAGGCAGAGCCTCCCTCTCCCTGGTTCCAGAATAAGTGTGAGGAAATCCCCTCCCTCCCACCCTACCTCTTGCCTCCCACCCTGGACCTCACATGGGAAATCAACTTCAAGAGTGCTAAGCCATGGGAGCTTGGGGATTTAGCAAACACAGAAGCAAGGTTTTGATAAATCTGCTGAATTTAAATGTGAATTTAATCAAATTCTTTGTGTCTGGGAGTTTTATGTTATTAGGTGTAGCATCAAGCCTCCTGAGAGCTCCTCAGCCTGTGCATTACAATAAAATGTGAACTTGGAGGGCTCCAGGGTCCCAAGCACCACTGTGGGGATTGCCCAGAGTAGGCTTCCTTAAAAACATTTTTATAATTTTCTTAAAGTCTTGTCTCTAAGACTTTTTACAAGACGGTAATCAGAGGAATTACATGGGGCAAGATTCTGAATTGCCAACCATACTTTAAAGCATTTACAGGCAAGGGAAGTCTCCTTGGATCCCTCTCTATCCAGCATTCTTCCAGAGAGAACAAATCATCCATGAATTCAAACCCTAAATTAAGCATTAAAGGTGATTATCGAGCAAGACACTTCCACATAGCAAAAAGTTTTCTGGGAAGTGATATGAAGAAGCAGAAAAGATCTTTTTTACCCCTTTCTACAAAAATGAATCAAGGGTTCAGATTAGTGAGAAGTCAGAAAACCATCTCCAGTCCTTTATAAAGTCATTCATGTTTATTCTCTTAAGCCAACCTTCCTACCCAGCCTTTTTCTCTCTAGCTCTTTACCAAAAATCAACATAGTAGGACATTCTTGTGGGGTGCCATCCAAAGTAAATTATTTTTGCTTGAGTTCTCTGGCAGGGAAGGAACAGGAAGAAAGCATTCTAGACATAGAGGAGTAGAATGACAGTAAATCATAGAAATGATGGAGTGTTTATAAATACTAGAAATTAATCTAAAGGAAATTAGTGTCAGTCCTAATAAGTATCAAGAATTTTGGTTAACAGCAGCCAGCACAACACTGGTGCAAAATCAGTGTTAGTCCTGTGCATCACCTTCCTATCTTGCTTGGTTTTATGAGACTTTCAGGTGAGGGCTTATGAGGTGAAGAGACACAGGTGATGGTCTGTCAGAAATCTGTTCTCCTAAAACTTGGGTCAGGAGGATCATAGAAGCTGGACCTAGAAGATACCCTAGAGTGACTTCCCTGAGTTCATACATTTTATTAGAGGAGGAAGAGAGCCTGGACCACAGGTCTCTTGATTGGGCTTTCCAAGATGGCAAGGAACAGGACACAGTGAAAGGGGAGGAGCCACATGAGACAATGGATAAAGACGTCTTTGGAACCAAGTACTCCTATATGCTGTGTCTCCTGCTCCTTAAACACAGTCCTTAGTTTCTCTTTCGGCTTCCCATCTGTAAAAATGGGCATGCTAATACATATGGTGTGGAAAGGCTGGGAGGATGGGTGGGAACACAGAGAACCTGGCACACCTTGTGTATGGTGGCTGCTACCAGGAAGAGGAGGAAACATTGAGGAGGTGGCAGACTGATGCAGAGACTGCAAAGCTGGGGACCCTGAGCAACCGATTTGATGTTCCAAACTAATCTCAGAGCTCCAAATCAATGTCCAGGTGAGTTTGTCCTGGTTTTATGTAAAAGGTTCCATCTACCATTCAAGTGAAACTCTTGAGCCACCAGAGAAGGAAGAATTGCTTTATCCTTCACACTTCTCCCATATTTCCCCCTCCTATTGAAATGAAAACAGCAGGTTCAAGATTCTTATGCAAAGTAGGAAGAGAATCAAGTCAGGTTCCACACCCTCTGCCAGCTTCTCAGGCAGAAGCAGAGTCCTGACCTTCCCCATTATCAGCCCAAAGTGACTCAACTTTCCTCAGGTCCTCTCCACCCACTGCAGGGCAGGCCTTGAGTCAGGGTTTCAGCACAGCTGCCAATGTCCCTTATAAAGGACCTGTTATGGGGACCACAGAAAGATGGAAAAGATGGAGACAATGTTCCCATTCCCAGATACACACACACACACCAAAACTACTACCACTAAAATGTAAATAAACACTTGGGCCCTGACTTCCTGTGGCCACACATGGAGTCACTTCCAGCAGGCCCTGCCACTGTTTCTGACCCTGCTATATCGGTGTCTCATTTCTCCTTCTTGGTTTCATCCATTCCGTTCAGTGCAGCCTTCCCTGACCAGGTGCTGTGGTGAGCCCCAGAATGAGGGGAGGAATGCATGGGTCCTGCCTGCAGAGGGCTCACAGTCTTTGTAGAAAGCTTCATAGCCCCTGTGTACCACTCTGTGTGGGCATTTCCACATTCGTCCTGCACAATCACCCCATAAGTAAGTTGTCCATATCCCCATTTTACAGCAAAGGAAAATGAATCTTGGAGAGGCTGTCACATATCCATGGCCAGCAAGCAGCAGAGCCACATTTAGACCTAAGGTTCTGAACCTGAAGCCTGTGGCCTCCTCATTCTTCAATACTTACTCACCTCAGATGACTCAGAAGACACATAAAAAAGGGGAGAGTCAGAAAGTTGGACTCTAAAACTGAGGTGTTGGTCAACTTAGAAACAGCTTTATCACTGTTGTCCATCTCAAGGGGGAACAGGGGATAATATACTTACCGTGTATTGGTGGCAGTTACTATGTGCCAGGCACTGTATCTTCTAAGTGCTCTCTATATAGTATCTCAGTTAATCCTTGCATGATCAGGTAAGGCAGGTATTATTGTCCCAATTTTACTTCTGGGAAGACTAAAGTTCAGAAAACAATCAGCCTATGATCTCACAGCAAATTAGTGACAGAGTTGGGACTGAAACCCACATGTAGAGAATGCCGAAGCTAGTGGCCAGAACTGCTGCAGCGCATTGCTCCCTCTATGGGCTTGGCGGAAGCCGAGGGGAGGGCACCACACTTCCAGAAAGTGTGCTTATGCATTGACACCTACACCTGACTGTATGGATGCAGATAAGCAGTATACATAGCATATGACGCTGCAAAACATAATTTTAAAACATCAGCAGCCAGACCTGCCAATCCAGTCACCACTGATAAGCAGAAACAATCATACATACTGATAGTTTATCTAAATTTATTGGGGATGTTTCCTATTGCTGGCAATATGGCTGATTTAAATTGCCTAAACTCCTTACGATTACTAAAACAGAATAACTTTTTAACGCAAGGCTGATCTTTAAACAGAAAGAAGCAGGGGACAGTGTAGGAAAGGGAAATTTCCAGGTGCCATAAATTAACAGGGAACTGGGGGCACCTGGGTGCGCCCAGCCCGTTAAACATCCGACTCTTTGTTTCGGCCCAGGTCATGATCTCACAGCCCATGAGTTCGAGCCCTGCATCGGGCTCCCCACTGACAGTGCGGAGCCTGCTTGGGATCTCTCCCTCTCTCTCTGCCCCTCCCCCACTCGCTCTCTCTGTCTCTCTCGAAATAAATAAATAAACTTAAATTAAAAAAAAAAAACTAAGAGGGAACTGAAAACTGGCACAGTAAGTGCGTCAGCTGATGCTGTGGTTGCCCTCAGAGAAGGTCGTCCCAGGCCCCTCGGAGCTTGAACAGAAGACGAGACTGAATCCTCACAAGGAGAATAATAGGATGAGAAAACAGCATAAACATAATATCTAGTTCCAAAATCCCTCCTCACATCAGGGGCACGTTAGGAGAAACTCACCCACAGGCACAGGCTATTGAAAGGAAGCTTCTATACTCTAGGCACTGGATGAAAAGAAGTTTCCCTGAGAATTCACAACTCCAGCCTTCTCTTCGAGTAGAGGTGGAGCTTGAACTTGTATTACCCCAGTAGCCCCAAGCCACAATATTATAATAAAATTGGTTGCAAAACTGGTCTGGAAGGACTTTTACAATGAAGCCAGAAAAGATTCTCATGGAGGAAATGAGCCCCACTATTAAACAGAAGCTCATAAGCAAAACTAGCAAAACACACAAGGAAACAAAGTCAGCAAACAGAACGAACAGCAAAAGTAGCACTGTAAGTACTTGAGATGATAGAATGGCAATATGAAAGAGAACATAAGAAGTATGTTGAACTATTTAAAAATTTAAAAGAATGAGTCAAATTTCTGAAAAAGAAGATCCTATTTAAAAATTAATGTGGGAGTGGGGGCAGCAGATATGAAAAAGTACCAAATAGAACTCTCAGAAATAAAAAACAAATAGAATTTATTTATTTATTTATTTATTTATTTATTTATTTATTTAGAGAAAGAGTGAGAGTGTGAGTGGGGGAAGGGGCAAGAGAGAGAGAATCCTGAGTAGGATCACTGAGTAGGGATCAATGCTAAAATCCTGGGATCATGACCTGAGCCAAAATCAGAAGTCGGACACTCAACTGACTGAGTCACCCAGGCACCCCAAAAAACATATAGTATTTTAATTAGAAGTTTAATGAACAGGTTAAATAAAAGAACAGACACAGCTAAAGAGAGATTTAGTAGAATTGAAAGACATCTGAGGAAACTACACAGAATGCTACAACAGAGAGAAATAAAAAGGTCAAAAACTTGCCAATAAAGTTAGAGATATAGAAACTAAAATGAGAAAGTCCATTACACTAACAAGCATTGCAGAAGCAGAAAATAGGCAAAGGACCATATTCAAAGACATACTGGCAGAGAAATTCAAGTAGTTCAAGTCTCAAGGAGTACAAATAGTTATAAATACACACACACACACACACACACACACACACACACACACTGGAAAATTATGCGACAACACAGATGAACCTAGAAGGCATTATGCTAAGTGAAGTAAGTCAGACTGAGAAAAACAAATACCATACAATTTCACTTATATATGGAATCTAAAAAAAAACAACAAATGAATAACCAAACAAAAAGTGGAATTAGACCTATAAATACAGACAAGACAGAGGGCTGGCAGAGGGGAGGGGTGGGGGGTAGAAGAAAGGGATTAAGGGGAGTGGGAGAAACAGGGTTCCAGTTCTGGAATGAATAAGCCACAGGGATGGAAGGTGCAGCACAGGAAGTGTGTCAATGGCATCAAAATAGCATTGTGTGGTGACAGATGGCAGCTGCACTTGTGGTGAACACAGCATAACATTCAGAATTGTCTAATCACTGTGTTATACACCTAAAGTTAATATAACATTGTGTGTCCACTATACTTCAACTTAAAAAAAAAAACTTTTAAAAACAGAATAAATCGGAGCACCTGGGTGGTTCAGTTGGTTACGTGTCTGACTTTGGGTCAGGTCACATCCTCAAGGTTCTTGAGTTCAAGCCCGGTGTTGGGCTCTGTGTTGACAGCTCAGAGCCTGGAGCCTGCTTCATGTTCTGTATCTTCCTCTCTCTGCCCCTCCCCCAGTCACTCTCTGTCTCTCTCTCAAAAATAAATAAACATTAATAAATAAATAAATAAATAAATAAATAAATAAATAAAACCAGTATAAATCAATAGAAATCCAAAGGTTTTTAATGGACTATAAAGTGAAGAAAAGAGAAAGCACATTTTAAACTGTACTGGGCAGGGGCACCTGGGTGGCTCAGTTGGTTAAGCGTCCAACTTCAGCTTGGGTCCTGATATCACAGTTCATGGGTTTGAGCCCCATGTCAGGCTCTATGCTGACAGCTAAGAGCCTGGTGCCTGCTAAGGATTCTGGGTCTCCTTCTCTGCCCCTCCCCTCCTCATGCACTGTCTCTCTCTATCTCAAAAATAAGTAAACGCTAAAATTTTTTTTTAATTGCAATGAGCACTCTTCAAAATTGCAATCAATTGCTTTACTGATCAAATATATATCTGTTACCACACAATAAAGATGAATTTCCTTTTTTGTTATCAGCAGGTCATACTTTAAGTGGAGTAAAACTGGCAAGGAGTAAGGAACTTGAGTAGAGGGAAGCTCTATAAAGAAAGACGGGGATGGCGAAAAGAAGGTAGAAAAGGATGGTGGGGGAAGGTGAGGCCTCTGAGGGGCAAGTATTAGAAGAAGGAAGCCTAAGGCATTTCTGAGCAGAGGGAGGGGCTTTCTGTGAAGGTCTTTCTGGATGTAAGGTGAGAATAAAGCAATGTGTAGGGCGAGGGAACAGAGCATGGTTTAATAAAAATAAATTACACATTTTCATTAGCATTTACCAAATCTTTATTACCGGGAAAGCGGCTTTCCTCCTTGCCAAACTTACTGTGTTCCCATTCTGATTATTAATGGTCTTTATTGCTACATGTCCATAGGGAGGGACTGGAGATATGGCTGCTGACAGTTTCTAAGACAATTGCTCCACCATCATCTTGCACCCCCATTTCACACTGGAGAGAGTATACCTGTTTTCACTCAAGCTTTGTTATCAGCAAAATGAACCACTGTAGTTTCCCATAGAAAGGGCATGTGGGCACAACTATTTTTCATCATAATGTCATTTCCCCTGTTTGGTCCATGAACACACTCACATTCAAAACTATCCACACATTCCCTCCCCCCAAGTTTTTTTCACCTTTTTTCCCCCAAAAATGTTTTCCAATTTTAAAACAACTACTTGGTTAAAAAGTGCTTTGCACTGAAAATTAATATAGAGTAGTATTTCTGGAATAAGCTATTTAAAAGTTATACTCTAACTCACTCTCACTATTACCTCATAGGAACATAGGCATAGATGACATTTTGGAGTTGTTACACAATCACCCGACCAGTGCAGAGATCCTGGTTTTACCCTTTTCCAAAATCCCTAGGCAGGTCATCTATTAGAATGGCTTTAATAGCCTTTTTTGACATTTTCAAATATCAAAAATGCCCACATTTTATGACAATGGAAATACTGTACTTAAAATCAGGAGTTCAATAAAATGAATCAAAGAAATGTTCTCATTACTCAGGCTTTGATTTTATATGTTCTATTCTAATATTGACTTTTGCTCATTTAACAAAAATAATAAGCATATATTTCAAAGCATCTAGCATTTGTCCAATCATAAAAACAAGACTATAAATGTAATCATCCTTGTCCCCAAAACGGCCTCTATAGGGTTATTTAATCATGTTTAAATGACTACACATAAATGTATTCCTAATATATCACAAGGATTTCAGTAAAAGAAAGCATTTCCTTCTGAAAGCAATTCACAAGTTGATAACTCCTGTCATTTTTTTTTTAACGTTTATTTATTTTTGGGACAGAGAGAGACAGAGCATGAACGGGGGTGGGGCAGAGAGAGAGGGAGACACAGAATCGGAAGCAGGCTCCAGGCTCTGAGCCATCAGCCCAGAGCCCGACGTGGGGCTCGAACTCAGGAACCGCGAGATCGTGACCTGAGCTGAAGTCGGACCCTCAACTGACTGAGCCACCCAGGCGCCCCTAACTCCTGTCATTTTGACACACAAGTCTTTTGAGACTACACGTTACCAATCATGCCTCTTTTGCATCATATATTAAGGGATGTTTAGTAGAGGCCTCTATTCTAATAGCTACATTGGCAAATGCTTCCAACTTCCCAGACCCTGTGCTGATGTATCCCTTGGAGGTAGGAATGTTGGCCCCATTCTATAGGTGAGGAAATTAAGGTTGTGAAAGGGCCCCCTGTGCAGGCGACTCTGAGCCCCCACTGAATACCACCTCTTCATAAAGCATGGCAAATACAGTTCCAATTTCTGTAAGTCAATCATGTAGGGGTAGAAAGAATTTATGTACAGCAAAACACAAAGAATCCAGAGGAGTACCTGAGGCTCTTTCCCGTCTCACTGCACACTAGAGTATTTAACTGAGATGTGTATCTATGCATAACATATCTCACTATTTCTGTGTAATAAGTAGAGTCCCAGTGCACAGCCCAAGTGACTCTTGGGCATTTCCCTCATACACCTGAGTTCTGCATTAGTCTAGAGGATTGAACTGAGAGCGGTGATGTGGTACCCAGCAGAACTGTCTGCACCAGAGCCTGCAGGAAGAAAATACTGAAAACAGGGGGTCGCTATTGCTTAAGTGAAGCCTATGACAGGTGAGCCAGGAAGTGCTGCAGCCCCTTTAGGAAAACCCACTGGTTCCCTTCTGTCCACTCAACAAAGGATTATAACACACCTCTTAAACTGTCTTCAACTGCAGCCCAGGACATTATTTCTATGATATCCTCCCCTGCAGGAGCATTGCATAGCAATCTGGATCAACTCAGATATCAGGATAGGCTGAACCACAAATTAGTTTTCTATTCACTGGCCATTCCTTGGGTTTGAAGCTATTTTCGTAAAAGTTGAAATTAGAGCAATGCACAGAAGATGAATCTCTGTTGTGGATTTAAGAGGGTAAGAATTGGAAAGGAAAGCCACTGTTGGTAAATAATAAACATTATGCAAATGTTTTATCTTCCGAGCACTCAAGAGGGGTGGAACAAGGAAGCAAAGTGTGAATGTCATCTAGAGGTGAGGTGCTGCAAGAAGCCTGACAGCGGGAAGAGGAAGGAGGGACACCTGATAAATGCCTCTGTGGTTTATGCTTACGTGTGCACCCGGGGGTGGCTGCGGGCGTGCCCAAGAGTAGGTTCCAGAAGTCATATCTCTGTGAGTTGTTTGTTGATGTGGACTCTCCCTATGCCTAAACCAGTGAGTTCTTAACTCTTAGGGTCACCACTTAACAGTTTGGAACTACACAGTTAGTTAGAGCACACTACAGTCAGTGTGTTTACAAACACTCGCCTTTGGCCACCAGAAGGCTAGGGAGGGGTGAGCAGAAGGCAGAATCCCCCAGGGCTGTCACTCTGTGGCACTTACTCCTGGCATGGCACATTGGTCCTGCCCCATGTGGTTGGTTGACAACCCTTCTGTTCTGCTACATGGCTTGTTTGGTTTTTTTAATGTTTATTTATTTATTTATTTTGAGAAAGAGACAGAAAACGTGAGCAGAAGAGGAAAGAGAGAGAGACAGAGAATCTGAAGCAGGCTCCTGTCTCTGAGCTGTCAGCCCAGAGCCCGATGTGGGGCTCAAACCCACAAACTGCAAGATCATGACCTGAGCCAAAGTCAGATGCTTAACTGACCGAGCCACCCAGGTGCCCCTACAAGGTTTTAATTTTAACCCTGACCCACTGTCCCTACAGAGGGGAAGATGGGTCCACACCAGCACTATTCCTCTGATGTTCAGGGAGTGTCATGAGGCTCTGCTGTCTCTCTGACTCTTGGTGGTGAATCCCCACCTGTCCTGCTCAACCCCTCCATCCTGCATCTTATTCCTGAGAACCTTCTGCCTGCACCATATTGACGATTATTGTTCCTCCCAGGAAATCCATCCTGCCTTTGACAGCAAGTCCTGGACTCTCCTCAGCCTGACTTGATGCACTTATGTTCCTTGCACTTCAGGTGGACAAGCAGAGCTGACTGCCTTCTAAATACTTATGGCAGCCACAAACAATCATAAGAGTTTCAGATCCACTGAGGCTATCATTATGCACATTTTGCTATCTCTTCCTGCTAGCATATAATGGGACACTACATCTAGGTATGCTCCAGATTCTCAAACTCAATCAGGGAGAGCCAAAGGCTTATTCTGATTTAACTTTCCACCAATTCTTGCTCTTTTCCTTATTAACCTGTTTTGTACATTCTCAAAACAGAATTTAAGGGTAGCTATTTACTGGGGCACCTGGGTGGCTCAGTCGTTAAGCTACCGACTCTTGGTTTTAGCTTGGGTCATGATCTCGCACGTCATGAGCTCCAGCCGCACATTGGGCTCTGCGCTAACAGCACGGATCCTGCTTGGAATTTCTCTCTCCCTCCCTTTGCCCCTCCCCAGCTCACTAGCGCGCGCTCTCTCTCTCTCAAAAGATAAATTAAAAAAAAAAAACATTTAAAAAAAAAGGATAGCTCTTTACTAATGTGTCCTAGACTTCTTCAGAGAATGAGCATCTCCCAGAATCTAGCCTTTCCTCCCTTCTAAACTTGGACATTTGCTCCTCTTTCCCCTCTCCCGTGGAATCTTCTTCCTGCATGAAAGGCCCACTGCCCTCTCTGAGGCGGCAGCTTGCTCCAGGCTCAAGGGAGACCCTCTGTGCCTTCCCTGTCAGAATAGCAGCCTATGCCCTCTGACTAACCCAGCCTCAAACTGTCCACTATCAAAACACAGTACCATGCCTATTTATTCTGAAAAAATTGCATCGCGCAAATACAGGGTTTAAGATGCTCTGCTAAGAACTGAGGAGGATATAAAAAATCCTGACCCTCAAATAACTGACAGACTAGTTTCTTGGGCCTTGAAGGTGACAGGTGAACTATTTCTGACACACTCGGAACTAAAGACTGAATATGTTACCCTTCCAGAGACATTTGCTTTTTAAAAGACTTATTATGACATAGTTGACAAATGGCTTAACATTTTTTCCAGTGAGAATACTGAATTGCAGGTAATGCTAATAAGGTAAACAGAAGCCAACAAAAGGAAAATGGTTAAGCTGACAATTTATTTCAAGTGCAAGCTTTCTATGAGTTGCATTATGAAATAAAAACAATGAGCTTGAGCCCCAAGTTGACTGTAGAATTTACTTAAAAAAGAAAGAAAGGGGGGTACCTGGCTAGCTCAGTTGGCAGAGCTCATGACTCTTGATCTCGGCGTTGTGAGTTTCAAGCTGCACATAGATCTTACCTAAGAAAAATAATAATAATTTAAAAATAAATAAATACAAATAACCTTGAAAAAAACCCACAAGGATGATTCTAATGAGGGTAGCCAAGAAGTCAATAATGAAAAATGTGAATCATCTAAGAAAACCTTTTCAAATCTAGCTTTATATATACTGCACTTAATGATGAACTGCACACTATGTGTTGCCTTGATATATTAGCTAATAAATCCATGAAGCTATCATTACTGATATTATTTAAAATTAAAAGTTACTTTATATTTATCTGTAATTTTAATTCATGTGTTTACAGCATACTTCATGTATTAACACTATAGTACCTGCACGTCATTAATTAATTAATATACATACATTGCAGTCTGTGCACAAAACTTTTTTTACTGATAATGGTGTGAGGTCACAAGATATTAAGAGAACACAGGTTTAGACCATGGGGAGTCTATTTGGTTCATAAACTCTTGAAAATGACAACTGTCCCTTCACCCTGACATTGTCCTATACCTACACTTAGGAGGCCTTCAAAATTTGTACCAGAATGCTTCTGCCAGCATCAAAATAATTAAAAATAGCTTCTGAAGGATCAAAGTCCAGTTCTAAACAGTGGAAAGCAAACTGTGTACTCACCTCTCTTCTTTTTAACTTACATTTAAATAACCTGTTTATTCTAATGCCTATAATTTGGAATCTAAAGCATGTGAATATTAACAACTAGGATAATAGGATTTCAAACACTTAGCTTATCAAAAGTTTAAGAGAAGTTAAGAAACTTTTACTTTTATACCCAACCTTAGTAGCCAAAGAACCTTCTCTTCCATCATTTCATAATTTTTCCTAGTATTGCTTGATGAACTATAATAGAAACAGCACTAAAGTTCACAGAACACATTCTGATAAATGCTGATCCATACCAAATTCCTAACTGCTTTTACCTGAACCGTCTAACCTGATTATGTTTTCCTTTTGTTTCGACTTCCAGATTCTTAAAGCTTTTTCTTTTAAACTCTCAAGAAGTCATTTATTTGAGGTGACTGATACATATGTCTCTTTATTCTTTTTGATGTTTTAAAGATTTTTTCTGTTTGCAAAATTAATGCATGTATATTGTAGAAAAGATGGTTTAAAAATACAAAAAACAAAATATAAATCTTCTACAATTTTAGCACTAACAGATAATCACTTAAAATTCTGTTATATTTGTTTCCAATCTTGTTTTTATCATATACATATAGTTTTTGTTTTGAAAATTAGAAATAAATTTTATGTAAACTTACAGGCAGCTTTTTCCACTGACCATTAATATTGAATATTTCCCTCATGACAACTAAATATATCTTCAAAACATGATCTACACTAGCTACATAATAGTCTATAATATAAATATACTTTCACTGATTTAATTTTTAGATGCTTCATTTTTTATTTTTGACTATTATAAATTTTAATATAATAGGCATAAAATTTTTAAAAGTCATTGCCAAATCACTTTCCAAAAATGTTTGCCAATCTACACCTTTACCAGCAATGGATGAGAATACCTATCTCAGCACACCCTCACCCACATTGAATAATACAGGTTTGTTTGTTTGCTTGTTTGTTTGTTTGTTTTAACTTCACCAATTTAGTAGGTAAAAAATAGCATCTTATTTTAATTTGCATACGTTTGATTGCTAATTAAATAATACATTTCTTCGTTTGTTAATACCCAATTTGTATTACTGCTGTCCTCATTATCTTTTTCCTATATTGAATGCTTATATTCATTTCATTGATTTTAAAAGAATTATTTAGATATTTGGGTGCCTGGGTGGCTCAGTCGGTTGAGCATCTGACTTCCACTCAGGTCATGATCTCACAGTTCGCAAGTTCGAGCCCTGCATCAGGCTCTGTGCTGACAGCTCAGAGCCTGGAGCCTGCTTCAGATTCTGTGTCTCCCTCTCCCTCTGCTCCTCCCCTGCTCACACACTGTCTCTCTATCAAAAATAAATAAAGATTTAAAAAAAAATTTTAAGAATTATTTAGATATGAATAATTTTAATATTTCTCTTTCAATATTGTACATATATTTTCATTTGTTGGCATTGGAAGTTTGTAAAGTTTTATAGACAAATATATTGATGTTTCCTTTTGGGGTTTCTTCCATTGTTTAGACCATCCTTCCCTGTCCCAGATTAGCTATATTTCCTGAGTTTTTGTTCCTTTGTTTGTATATGGTATGAGTTATGAATCAAATTTAATTTTCTACATATAATATCAATTCTCCACTAAATTATACCTCTGCTACCTTACATGTATTTGTTTTCTATTCCATTGATTTATTTTTTATCTTTTCTGTTTTTATTTGTCTTTTTTGATTCAGTATGACCCTATAATGAGTACTATAGGTTTATGACAATTTCTTACACCCAACAGGCCAAGTCGTTTTTCTTAAATTTTTTTTCAGAAACATTTTAGCTATTCTTGCATCTTTTACTCTTTCATATGAATTTTAACAACAATTTGTGACATTCTACCGAAGATTCTCTTAGAATTTTTATTTGAATTGCATTGTATCTAGAGAGAAGTTTGTGTAGAATTTATATTGTTTTGGTATTGACCTCTATATTTATAAAACTTGGTCTATTTCTCTATTTTTGTGGATTTTCCTCCTTTTTCAAGATTTATAATTGATTACATAAAGTTCTTGCACATTTTTGTTCATTTTAATTTGAAGTAGCTTGTAGTTTGTTGCTATTGTCTTTTTATACTGCATTTTCTAGTTGGCTGTTGCATAAAAACGTTATTCATTGTTTTAAAACCTATTTCAGCTGAGCTCACCGCGTCCTGCGGATCACTTAGATTCCACCCACACCTGCCTAAATAACCCAGAAAATCGCCAGAAGACTAGCAGAACGGATTCTCTGGAGGCAAGCGTAGACGAGAGGTCCACGGAAGAGGGTAGGAAGGGTGGAGAGGCAGTGCACGCTACACGGACTGACGGGAGGGAGCTGGGGCGGAGGGGCAGCCCACCGGTAAAACCCATTTCATTAAAATATAACTTACATAAAATAATAGGTACACATTTTAAGTATACATTTAGATGAGTTTTCAGAAACATATACAGTCATGCAGTCAATACCTCAGTCATGATACAAAATGTTTCCATTACTCCATATGGTTCCCATTCTCTACCCACCACATCAAGAACCACAGAAAAACTGATCAGCTTTGTAGCACTATGGATCACATTCTTATTTCCTAGAATTTGTACAAATGGAATGATACAACATATACTCTTTTGTGTCTGGCTCCCTTTGTTTAACATAATGTTTTAAAAAGCCTTTCAGATTGTGTGTATCAGTAGTTAATTTATTTACATTGCTTCCACTGTATAGATATACCATAAATTGTATATCCATTCACCTCTTGACATTTGGATTGTTTTCAGTTAGGAGATATTTTAAATAAAGCTGCGATGAACATTCACGTACAAGTCTTCTGTGAACATGCATTTTCATTTCTCTTGACTAAATAATGATAAGTGTATGCTTAACTTTCACAAAAAGCTGCCAAACTGTTTTCCAAAACAGTAACGCTATGTTACATCTCCATCTGTAATGTATTCAGTTGCCCCCACATCACTGCTAACAGTTGGTGATTTGAATCTTAGTGATTTGGTAATTTGGATCTTTCAGCAAATTCATCTGTTGCATTTAAGTTTTCAAAATTATTGAGTTTTAATATGTATTATCCTTTAATGTCTCTAGGATCATACCAATATCCTTTCTTTTATTTTTTTTCCTTGACCAAGCTAGCTAGGTTTGCTTTCCTGATTAAAAAAAAAAAAAAAAAAGTTTCCTGTTTTATTTTTTATAGTGCTTACTTCATTGATTTTTATTCCTGTCTTGATTACTTCATCCCTACTTTGTGTTTAACTTATTTTTTTAGCACCTTACATTGGCAGCTTAGATAGTTGATTTTAGAACTTTTTTTCCTAATACAAACATTAAAAGCTACAGATTTGCCTCTCAGTACTACTTTTATGCTGCATACCACAAATGATATGTTATGTTTTTAAATTTTTATTCAGTTAAAAATATTTTCTAATCTCTTTTGTGACTTCTTTTACCCATAGGTTATTTAGAAATATTGTTTCTAGCAGTACCTGGCTGGCTCAGTCGGTGGAGTATCTGACTCTTGATCCCAGGATTGTGAGTCCAAGCCCCATGTTGGGCATGGGGACTACTGTAAAAAAATTAAAAAAAAAAAAAAAAGGAAGGAACTATCGTTGCTTAATTTCAAAATATTTGAGGATTTTCCAAATATCGTTCTGTTGCTGAATTTATAAATGATTTTATCCAATAAGTTGTTCAGCTTACTTATCAGTAGTTTATAGCTCACAATCAAATTTATTTTAGGTTTTCCCTATTAGGCAATTATTTCATATGACAGTACAAATTTTACACTGGCTAGCACATTCAGTGTAATATCAAATTGTAGAGGTGGTAACAGGGACATCACATGTCTTATTTTAGTGAGACCCTTCTAGCATTTAACCCTTCAGTATGATATTTGCTATAGATTTTGAGGGAGCACACTTTAACAGATGAAAGAGTATTTATGTGAGCAAAACTTGGACATTTGAGTACATTTTCTACATCTACTGATATAACAATAGTATGATTTTTTTCCTCTT
Source organism: Prionailurus viverrinus (assembly GCF_022837055.1). Lineage (NCBI taxonomy): Eukaryota > Metazoa > Chordata > Mammalia > Carnivora > Felidae > Prionailurus > Prionailurus viverrinus. The sequence goes on from NC_062561.1 coordinate 352,615, forward strand.
TTAATTTGTCAAAGTGATGAATTACATTGAAGATTTTCTGATATTGCATCATCTTTGCAATCCTGGGATAAATCTTATTGCTCATTTTTTAAAAATACAATTTCAGATTCATTGCTTGCTTTGTTGTTGTTGTATTTGTTAGTGATTTTAATGTACCTGAAATTTATTTGGGGACATGATATGAGGTAAGAACGAAAATATAGTTTATTCTCTAGGCAACTTTTCCTTTATCATTTGTTTGAATGATTTATATATTTCCTGTTAGTGTATAAGCTAAATAATTTTTGGCATTTCTTTTTAAATATTTCAATTGTTCTGTGGTTTTTATTAATGTATTTTAATGCCATTGGCCAATTCAGATTTTTCTTGAAAGTAATCAGGGTATAAGCAATTGTTTTGCTTTATTTTCTTTTGTTTTACTCCAATGAAGTATTTTCTCATATAAGAAAACTTAAAAATATCACTCTCAAAAGGGTGTCTATGTCTTGGCCAGAAATATTTTTAATCAGTGAAAAATAATTTTAGGTAAAAGAATGCTCTGCTTATCTTTGCAAGGGGATTTACTACCTTCTATTACCATAAATGCATTTCAATTGATGAGAAAGCAAGCAAACCCAATCTGGTCCATGTAGATGTTAACCAAAGTTGGAACCCCGTGTGAGCTAGGCCTGAGGAAAGAATCAGGCTCAGGTGACAGAAATAATCTGGTTAAGCTCCATTCTCTTCAAAAGCCTTGTCCAAGGCCTTGGAGAGCTCCAGTCCCAGACCCTTTGCCCAGATAGCCACTGTTGTCAGTTTGTGTGTATCCTTTCTTTCTAGGATGCATTCAAATACATCTGTGTGTGTTTATACATATGTACATTCAGGAATGTGGAGTTCACAGATATGGAGGTATGCTGCTTTACACAAGTGCTATTACTTATCCTTGATGTTTTTACTTAACAATGTCTTGGAGATCTTTCCATGTTAAGTAACTGATGAATGGTGTGCCATAGACTGACAGCATCATTACTTATTTAACTCTTCTCTCATTGGTGGGCTTCGAGGTGGTTGGCAAATTTTCACCATTACATTGTAACAGCAGTCTTTCAGGATAAAGTTTAAAGGTATTCAATGGCATTTGAGGTTCTCTACAATGTGTCCTCCATCTCTGAAGTCTCACCTCCTACTTATGTACCCTCCCCAAATAGTATGCTCCAGTCAAACTAGACTAACAGGATTTTCTGGGCTCAAAATCTTTGTGCACATCAGTCCTTCCACCCAAATGGCCCTCTCCTCCCATCTTTCTAAATTTGGCTTTGTGTTAGAAGGCCATCTCATATCCCCATTCTTCTGTGAAGACTTTCCTCTTCCCTGATCTTCTAGTCTATCATAATCTCTTTTTCCAATAATTTATTTTATTCTGCACCACTCATTCAATATTTGTATACTCTTTTGTATTATATTTCATGAGATTACTAATCCTGATGTCTCCAGCCAGAAGCTAAGTACTCAACGTCAGAGAAATTCTCTTGCCTTTTAACTGAACTTCTGTCTCTATTTTCTTTCTTCTTGAGGAATACTTTCCTCCACATTCAAACAAACTTGTCCATGTCGTTCCTCTTTTCACAAACAGAGGGTGATGGTGATGTCATCCTTAACAGCTCCCTCATGAGTGACACCACCAGCTTCCTCATTAAGTAGTCACAACAAGGGGTGTCTTATAAGGTGATTCCTGACTGAGGCCTCCAAACCCCTCCCTTCTCCATTCCTCCACTCCCCATCCTCCCGCCGGCCCCCCACCGCCTGTCCCCATTGCCTGTGGGCCCATATTAGTATCAGTATTATTCTCAACACATCACATTTGGCCGTGGGTCAGAGTGGTATCCTTGGTTCCTCCTTTAGCACTTCTGCCATCCCATCACCTTCACATGAAACCACTCAGGTGAAAGAAAGAGTGTATGCTGATGCTGAAGACACACTGGCCTACTCAGAAGTGCTCCACATCTCTTCCACTCATAGCCCAGTAGACACTATTTGTCATAGGGCCCAACACAACTGAAAAAGAGACTACAAAGTGTAGAGGACCCACAAAGAATATTTGGAGAGTCCAACTGTCTTTGCTGTGAAACTTAGGACTTTAAGAAATGGAGACATGGGCGCCTGGGTGGCTCAGTCGGTTAAGCGTCCGACTTCGGCTCAGGTCATGATCTCACGGTCCGTGGGTTCGAGCCCCACGTCGGGCTCTGTGCTGACAGCTCAGAGCCTGGAGCCTGTTCCAGATTCTGTGTCTCCCTCTTTCTCTGACCATCCTCTGTTCATGCTCTCTCTGTCTCAAAAATAAATAAATGTTAAAAAAAAAAAAAAAGAAAGAAAGAAATGGAGACAGCAAGACGCCATAAAAGGCAAAAAGAGCCTTGAGAAACTGTTCAGGAAAAAAGCTTCCACATAAGCCTGAATGGAGTCTCTTTCCAAAAATATCCACCAAAATATTTGAGAATCTTGACTAAGTTACTCTGCCTATAATTCTACCAATGATAGAGGCATTTGGCTGAACCACTTTTCTTCTTGAAAACTGCAGATACTCTGAGAAATCTTAGTGGTTGTGCTTTCTCTCTTTCTCTCTCTCTCTCTGAATTAATTCAAATAAGGTTTCCCCACATCCCCTAAGTGAGGCCAGTGAGAGAAGAGGCACTTTATTAGGGGAAAATAAAGAGGTAATTTTGGAGCAGGGATTACTTTAGATAGTGGGCATGCCTGGGCAAGGTGCCAGCTACCATGAGGAGTTTAGGGTAACAGGAGAGAGGAAGAACAGCAAAATGGAGGGTAGAGGAAGCCCCTATCTCCAATTTTTACTTCAACCACCTCTGGAAAGGGGGCAGATACTCATCCTATTTGTCTTTCTTACCACTTCCCCTGTCCTACCTTATCCTCCTTCTTCTAGAGTGCAGATCTCAGGCTGGCTTCATAGTGAGGCGTAAATCTCTTTGAGAAGCATAGCAGGGTTAATAATTTTCAACTACTTTGTTGGTTATACAGGATTTTATAATCTCACCTAGGGATCTGAACAGCCATTTTAACTGTTTATATAGAAAAAAAATTATAATGTTCTAAGTTCCAAACACCTGGATTACATTTTTAAAAATAAGATGTACTGTTTTTTTCTGATTATAAAAATAACACATGTAATAACAAACTTTGAAAAATATAGGAGGCAAATATAAAGAAGCTAATTTAAATCATCCATAGTTTCACATTAGAAACACAACCCATTTTTTTGACTGGGGCAGGACACAGTGCCACCACTAGCCAAAACATATGTTTTTGCCTCCCTGGGTACATTTCCTCTATTGCTGTTAGATGTGGCCGTGTGACCAAATCCTAGCCAATGAATGTAAATAGAAGGTACGCTTCTGGGCCTAGCCCATAATAAGATCCCACACCTGAAGTTCAGTTCTCCTTTCCTTTCCAGCTGGCTAGAATAAAAATGGTCTCCAAGGCAACCTTGGAAACCATGCATTCAAGATAGAAGTATTCCTATCAGTCTCTCGGGTTGCGTGGGTGGCTTAGTCCGTTAAGCCTCTGACTTTGGCTCAGATCATGATCTCACAGTTTATGGGTTCGAGCCCTGTGTTGGGCTCTGTGTTGACAGCTCAGAGCCTGAAGCCTCCTTCAGAATCTGTGTCTCCCTCTCTCCCTGCCCCTCCCCTGCTCATACTCTGTCTCACACTCTCTCAAAAATAAACATTAAAAAAAAAAGAGAGAAGTGTTCCTGTCAGCCTCTGTCCTACAATAGTTTTACAGAGGAGGGACCTATACCAATCTGTACATCTACCCAGTAGTGCTAAGTGAGAAAAAGCAAACTTCTCCTGTATGAGACTTTTGCGTCTACCCCTTCCCACAGTTAACCTGCCCTACTAATATAGCTAAGGATTGCCTAGATTTTCCTAGTAACCTGTAAACTATCTACCATGGGCCTGGAACATGGGATAGGCCCTCAGGAAATATTTCTTGTTTGTTTATTGATCAGTTGGTTGACTGAACACATATATTCTCAGTGAATGATTCCTACAGGATCCCTTCCTTTCTACAGCTGCAATCCTTGCTATCCAAGAGCGAATGCCTTTCGTGTGTTATGGAATTTCCCATTTTCTCATTTCCTCCACTGGGAAACAAGGTCATAAATCCCTCAAAACACAGTGATGTCTAACAAAGAAAGAATTTAACATCTATTTTACAAATCCAGAGTGTGCAAGGGTAGACTTTTTTTGTTTGTTTGTTTGCGCCACACCCAGCATGGAGCACAACATGGGGCTTGAACTCACAACCCTGAGATCATGACCTGAGCTGAGATCAAGAGTTGGGTGTTTAACTGACTGGGCCACCCAGGCACCCTCAGAGTGTGCAGGGGGATGTCCTATCACCACATCGAAATTCTAACTGGTATCTTTTGGCAGGAGTTTCAGCACAATAAGTGTGCATTAATAGATCAATCTAGATACAATTTTCCCTCCCTAAAGCACATGTTGGTTCCAAGCATGTACACAGGTGACTTTTAGAACATCCACGATAAGCAAATGTCCCCCACAAATAAAGAAAAAGAACAAGGGGTGAGTGAAATTAGAGGATTGAAAATGAAGAGGAAGAAAATAAAGAACACCCTTAAACTGAAAAGATTTGAAACGGAAAAATGTATATGAAAGAAAAATGAAAACATGAGACAAAAATGGTGAAAAGAAAGCTGGAGATCCAGGTAAGAGTCCTGAGATTTTTCTCCAGACTTCTCCGTTGCCACTGGTTTGGTGAGCTGAACAGAGTCTGATTCAGATTAGCAGTGGGCCAGCCTTCCCGAAGTTGCTGGATTTAATGGGTGTCCCCAAGACCTTTCACCCAGTTTCCCCTCAATGAACACACCTCAGTGTGCAATTATGCTAACTATTCTGGAATTGCCTCTTCAAACCAGTTTAACAGCTTGCTTGTGCCAGAGTGATGCAGGGCCAAGATTAATGGAAACCAGAACTGGTGCCAGGATCATCCCTCCTGTGTGTTATACCTCTACAACTGAACAGACATAAAGGATATCTTCTGAGGGTTCTTGTTGCCCACAACCCACCCCTCCACCCTGCAAGTCAGATCCTGACACAGGCCACTGTTGGGCCAGGTGGGACACTAATGACCGTGTCAATGAAAAGGTGTGAGCTGGTTGTATTGAGCTGGTCTTATCAGTCACCATCGAACAACATCTTCTTGAAACACTAAAAGGACATATGACATTATCTCAATATGTATCTAAGTAATATGCATCTAAGTAAACAGTCCTTCCAGATAGAATTCTTGAGAAAGAACAAAGCTGAACATATCATAATCCCAGATTTCAAGATATACTACAAAGCTATACTAAACAAAACAATAAGGTATTGGCACAAAAATAGACACATAGATCAATGGAACAAGACAGAGAGCTCAGAACTAACCCTACACCTATAATCAATTAATCTATGACAAAAGAGGAAAGAATATACAATAGTATGGCATCTGGGTGGGTCAGTCATTTAAGCATCTGACTTCAGCTCAGGTCATGATCTTGCAGTCCATGAGTTCAAGCCCCATGTCAGGCTCTGTGCTGACAGCTCACAGCCTAGAGTCTGCTTCAGATTCTGTGTCTCCCTCTCTCTCTTCCCCTCCCCCAACTCTCTCTTGCTCTCTCTCTCTGTCAAAAATAAATAAACATTTTTTAAAAAAGAATATACAATAGCAAAAAGACAGTCTTTTCAATAAATGGTGCTGGGAAACCTGGACAGCTACTTGCAAAAGAATGAAATTAGACCACTTTATTACACTAACACAAAAACAAACTCAAAATGGATTAAAGACCTAAATGTGAGACCTGAAACCATAAAACCCCCTAGAAGAAGACATAATCAGTGATATCTTGGACATTGCCATTAGCATCATATTTATAGACATGTCCTCTCACACAAGGGAAACAAAGCAAAAATAAACTATTAGGACTACATCAAAATTAAAAGTTTTTGCACAGCAAAGAAAACCATCACTAAAACATAAAGGCAACATAGTGAATGGGAGAAGATATTTGCAAATGACATATCCAATAAGGGGTTAATCTCCAAAATATATAAAGAACATATACAGCTCAACACCAAGAAAACAAGCAATCCAATTTAAAAATTGGCAGACAATATGAATAGACATTTTTCCAAAGAAGACTTACAGATAATCAACAGACATATGAAAAAATGCTAAACATCTCTCACCATCAGGAAAATGCAAATCAAAACCACAATGAGATAACACCTCACACCAGTCAGAATGGCTACTATCAAAAGATAAGACAAGATAACAAGGGTTGGGGAGGATGTAGAGAGAAGCAAACCCTTATACCCTGTTGATGAGAATCTAAATTAGTATAACCACTATGGAAAACAGTATGGAGATTCCTCAAAAGTAAAAATATGACCGAGTAATTCTACTACTAGATATGATTCAATAACTCCACTACTGGGTATTTACCCAAAGAAAACAAAAACACTAGATATATATTACAAAAGAGTCTCAGGGGCGCCTGAGTGGCTCAGTCAGTTAAGTGTCTGACTTCAGCTCAGGTCATGATCTCACGGTGTGTGGGTTTGAGCCCCGCATCAGGGTCTGTGCTGACAGCTCAGAGCCTGGAGCCCGCTTCGGATCCTGCGTCTCATTCTCTCTCTGGCCCTCCCCCACTTGTGCTCTGTCTGTCTCTGTCTCTCAAAAATAAGCAAAGGTTAAAAATTTTTTCCAAAAAGATATATTCACCACTCTGTTTATTATAGCATAATTTACAATAGTAAAGATATGGAAGTAACCCAAAGTGCCCATACATAATAAATGGATAAGGAAGATGTAGTCTATATATAATGGAATATTACTCAGCCTAAAAAAGAATGATATCTTGCCATTTGCAACAATATAGATGAACCTAGAAGGTATTATTCTAAGTGAAATAAGTCAGTCAGAGAAAGACAAATACCATATGATTTCACTTATATGTGGAATCTAAAAATCAAATGAGAAAACAAAAAACAGACTCTTAAATACAGAGAACAGACCGGCGGTTGCCAGAGGGAAGGTGGATGGTGGGATGGGTGAAATAGATAAAGGGTAATATTGAGAGATTCAAATTTTCAGTTATAAAATAAAAAAGTCACAGGGTGTCTGGGTGGCTCATTTCATGACCAACTCTTGATTTCGGCTCAAGTCACGATCTCACAGTTGTGAAATCAAGCCCTGCATCAGGCTTTGCACTGGGCACGGAGCCTGCTTGGGATTCTCTCTCTCCCTCTTTCTCTGCCCCTCCCCTGCTCATGCTCTGTCTCTCAGAATAAATAAAAAATTTTTTAATAAAAATAAAATAAAATAAAATAAAATAAAATAAGTCACGGAAATAAAAAGTGTAGTATAGGGAATATACTAATAATATTGTAGTAACACTGTATGGTGACAGATAGTGACTACACTTATCATGGTGAGCAGTGAGTAATATATAGTAATGTATTACTGAATCAATATGTTGTATACCTGAAACTAATATACACTGTATGTTAATTATACTTCAATTTTTTTAAAAGGCAAAAACCCTGACACTCCATAAACCATGATGTCTAATTATAATATCTTAAAATTAGAAATCAATAATAAATATGGTTTTTAAAAACACATATATATATAAATTTAAAAGCACACTTCTAAATGTCATTGGCCCAACAGAAAGACATAATGAAAGCTTTGAAATATTTCTAACTTGACAGAAAGAACTGCATTTTAAAAACTTGTGGAAAACCCTCAACACAGGATGTAAAGGAAATTTATACATTATATGCATTTATGTAAAAACATAAATGATTCAAAATAAACACAATAAACTAGGAAAAGGACAAGAGATCAAATGCAAAGACAGTAGTAGGAAAAAAGTATTATAGATAAGAATTAAAAATTAATGAAATAAAGGATGTAAAATTGATATACAATCAATCCAAGAGAAGTTGGTTCTTCACAAGGACCTATTAAAATAGACAAACTCCTTGCATGATTGATCAAAGAAAAAGAAAAAAGAAGTTACAAATAAGCAAATTTAGAATGAAAAGTGTGAGGTACCTACATATTCAGTAGAGTTTTAAAAATCATAAGAGAACACTATAATTGTTATATCAATAAATCTGGAAACTTCAGTGAAATAGAATAATTTCTAGTCAAGTATAACTTACCAAAATTAGCCAAAGAATAAATAGAAAGAATAGAAGAAAAATGGAAAAAAAAATTGATTCGGTACTTAAAAATATCACACTTAAAAATGGTATCAGGGAATAAATGAATAAATGGGGAAAATAGATAAATCTTCCATACAGAAGACTTCCAAACAATTTATGTAGCTACTTCACCCTCAGGAAAATTAAGCATAACTCCTCACTCCTTAAGAGGGGTCTGAATATAGTGATTTTCTTTCAAAGAATACAGAATGGCTTGCAAGAGTGGGAGTGGGGAGAGTGGAGAAATCTAACAAGCACTACTGCAGCCAGGTGACAAAGGTCAATATCATTAGTGATAAGTCATACTTAGAGTATGTATCTTTGATTTGATATGATGAGAAGGGCAATTCACCTTTATGGTCTTCTTCCCCAGAACCCAAATATAATAAGAAAAACATCAAAGGGAACCTTCAGGCACTGTTGGTGGTAATGTAGACTGGTGCAGCCACTGTGGAAAACAGTATGGAGGTACCTCAAAAAATTAAAAATAGAACTACCATATGATCCAGAAATTCCATTTATGGATATTTATTCAAAATAGATGAAAACACTAACTTGAAAAGGTACCTGCACCCTTATTCATAGCAGCATTATTTATAATAGCCATGATCTGGAAACAACCTAAGTGTCCATCAATGGATGAATGAATAAAGAAAATGTAATATGCATGTGTGTATATATACGCATACACACATATATAATGGAAAATTGTTTAACCACAAAAAAGAATAAAATCCCATTTATGACAACATTGGATGGACCTTGGGGTCACTATGCTAAGTGAAATAAGTGAGAGAAAGACACTTATACGTAGAATCATAAACTGAGTGAAAAAGGTCAAAAGGTACAAACTTTCAGTTAAAAAATAAGTAAGTCCTTATTTTACACGGTAAATACACGTGTACAGAATGGTGAGTATAATAATTAATATGGTATTATATGTTTGAAAGTCTCTCTCTGTGAGAGTAGATCTTAAATTGCTTGTCACAAGAAAAATATTTTTTGTAACTCTGTGTGGTGATGAAAGCTAACTACATATTGTGATGATCATTTCACAATATATACATATAAAAACCACTGTTGTACACCTAAAATTAATATAAGGCTATATGTCAATTATATCTCAATTTTTAAAATAAATAAGTAAATAAATAAGTAGATTTTTTTTAAAGAAAAATACCAGATAAATCCCAACTGAAGGACATTTTACAAAATACCTAACCAGTACGCCTTGAAACTGCCAAGGTCATTAAAAACAAGAAAAGTCTGAGCAACTGTCACAGCCAAAAGGAGACAAAAGAGACCTGATAATTCAATGTAATGTGGATTCCTGGGAAGGGACCCTGGAACAGTAAAAGAACATTAGGGGAAAACTAAGGAAATTCAAATAAAGTATGGACTTTAGTAAATAATAATGTATTAATATTGGTTCATTAAATCTAACAAACTTACCATACTAATATAAGACATTAATAATAATGCAAAGCGTATGTGTGGGGTGGTGGGTTATATGGGAACTCTCTGTACTACATTATATGCTAAATTTTCCTGTAAATCTAAAGTATCTAAAAAAAATTGTCTACTAACAAAGCCACATGATTGCATCATATAGATGCAGAAAAATAGTTAAAATTCAGTAATTGTTCATTATTTGTTACTTTCTGTTCATTGAATTTGTGAATGAATGAATGAATGAATGAATGAATAAAATAAATAAACAATTTTAACAACTTGTGGTAAATGTGGAATAAATAAGAATTACCTTAATTTGATAAAGGGCATCTACTAAAAACATCAAACTTCATTGTGAAACATAAAAGTAGTCCATTTAAAGCCAGAGGCAATAATCTCACCAACCAATTCAACATTATACTGGAGGCTAACTCAATATAGTAAGAAAAGAAGGAAAAGATGTTAGGATTGGAAGTGAGTGGGGAAAAATAATTATTTGTAAATAATAAATTTTATCAAATAAATGGAAGTGAATCTACAGAGCAGCTCTTAGAGCCTCACACCATCACCTGCCTCTGAGAGGTGCCTCTCTGACAAAGGACCTCAAAGGAAATGGAAGCTGTTGTTCAGGTTCTTCTGTCCACTTTATGCATTTCTCAAACCGTCTCCTTCTACTGTTCTCCTCAACAGGATCCTCTGTGCATTTGTCCACTGTGAGATGAGAAGAGAATTTAACAGATCCGTTCCACAGCTCCCCTGAAGCTGGCGTGGGCAAGTTGGAGGCAAGTCAAATGTCACGGTGCACAGCACTAGGTAAGCAAGTAGTTCAACCTTGTACTTCTGAGACACCTCCTCACCAAGCCCCTAACACTTACCACTTCAGAGTTAGGGTTGCCTGTCTTCCGTATCAAACCAACAGCAGTTTTGTCTCTCTAGGACGACAGAAAACTCCAGTAACAGAAGGGTCTCTCCCCAAACACCTTGAATTACACAAGCCCTTCTGTACCACACAGACCCAACACTAAGGACAGTTGAAGTGACCCTTTTATAACAATACTGACTTTCTCCCACCCAGCAAGTGGATTTTGAAGTAGAAATTAATCTTAGTTATAGAAAAATAAAGTTCTATTTTTCACACTCCCAAGTTTGTGATCTGAGTCTCAGTCCCACTACATGTACATCATTGATGCTCAAAAAATTTTAGGGGTCATGACTCTTAACCTAAGTCACATACACCACAGCTTGGGTGATCTCCATAAATGACAGAAAATATCTTCCCCAGCAAGCTGTTAAGGTAATGATTTCTGAGAACGAGAATGGAAGAAAGGAAGCACAGAGGCCTTTATGTTTACTTTATACAATGCTACATCATTTTGTAATTAAAAAAAGAACTTCTTATCAATTATATCTCAACTTTGAGAAAAGAAAAAATAAAATAATGTTTATAGTACACCTAGCACATAGTAAGTTCTCAATAAATGAAGCTACCAATGAGAAGATCAATGTAAAACGATTCTTGGAAAACAACTGCTCATAAGCCATGAAATGATGTCCTTCCCCATGAGGATTTATCCTTATTACTGTTGCTTATTCTGCCCAATCTTTAAATAGAATATTTTGACTCACAGATCAAGCATTTAACCAAATAAATTACTGTAAATATTTTAAAAATTCTAAACAACAGAACATAGTACACAAATTCAAATAAAATTTGATTCTTAAATGGGTGTTTCCAAAGATTACACATGTATGTCTTATTTTGTGAAAAATTAATTTTTCATACTGTGATTTCTAAAATTACTCCCTTACTAATTTCCAACTGTTTTCTATTATAAATGGAGAGGGTACGTGAAATAATATGCCCTGAAAATTTTTGTCTGGGGGCGCCTGGGTGGCTCAGTCGGTTAAGCGTCCGACTTCCGCTCAGGTCATGATCTCACAGTTCGTGAGTTCGAGCCCCACGTCGGGCTCTGTGCTGACAGCTCAGAGCCTGGAGCCTGCTTCACATTCTGTGTCTCCCTCTCTCTCTGCCCCTTCCCTGCTTATTCTCTGTCTCTCTCTGTCTCAAAAATAAATAAACATTTAAAAAAAATTTTTTTTAATTTTTTGTCTGAAATTTTTTGTCTAAGGCTATTAGAATGCTGATAGTCATTGAAATCAAACAATTGAACACTACCTGATGATGCTAGTCACCTTTTAGTTCACATTTCCTGTGCAACAGCAACTGAGCCTCTTTGTCTTCTATTGGTTTCCTGCTTCCTTCTGAACCACAGAATTTCCCGTAATCCCCAGCTTTATACCCACTGCTTCTATTGTCATGGCTCTGCCTTCCTTTGTTGCCTTGTAAGGCTGAACAATACTTCCACTTCTCACAGTCTGACACATGGCACTTTAGTTTTAAGGATGGAGGATATATAAATTAATTATTTCCCTATTTTAGTAGGCCTAGCATTTTGTATATTATGTTTACTATAAAAAGGATTACTCATACTATATATAACATCCGAAGATGTTGTATAAAGACCTTTCTTGGATTTCAAAGCTTTCCTTATACAGTCAGTCTCATCATAAGATGTATTTGTGAAGTGTGGATGGGAGAACATTTCTTATATCTAGTCAGTGCTGTTCTCAATCTCTGCCAGGCTTTAAAAAAAACTGCATTAAACACACACACATACACACACGAATCAATATTCCTCATTAGCAAATAGTTATTTGTTCAGCACTACCAAAATGACTAGGTAAGAGCCAGGGATTTTTTTTTCAGCTTTTACATTTTAGCAAATGCATCAGATAACTTAAAAGGTTATCCCACTAATTACCTGAGTCCCCAAAAGTTGTAAAAAAAAAAATAGTGCAGATTCAATCACTTTCATATATTTGGCAAAATACGGAAAACTAAATTCATCATAAAACTAAATTCTTTTTTTTTTTAAGGGAGAATGATAATGTTAATCACCAAGTTATAAAGGGAACTAAAGAATTTTGAAATTCTAAATAAGTCCTCCAAGACCATTTGGAAAAGGAACACTACTTAAACTGTGGCTTAGTTGTGTTTCACTTTAAAAGTTATGCCACAGGCTCCATATATATTGGCTTGCACAAGGTTCCTTTCTATTCTCAATAACACAGAATCTTCTGCTGCTGCTGCTGTAACTGGCACTTCAAAAATAAAGAAAAGAATGTCTGCCCTTCCATCCTTCCTGGTTCCTTGCTCCCCAAATGAGAGGATTCTTGAGGAATCCTTTGCCCAATCACACATCTGGCTTTGAAGATGGAATTTCCAACCTACATTATGATCTATATTTGCACAGACCTTATGAGAACAGGGATGAGAATTCTATTTTGAGATGCAATGATCTCATAAGGAAAGTACAAAGTTTATTCCAAGTAAATATATTTGGGGAGTGTTCAGGCTATGCTTAAGCACAGGAGACTTACTAGTTTGGGAGGAGCTATTCTCCTCTGACCTGAGGATGAATTTTGTACCTCATTCCATACAAATTCACTTCTCCTGGAAGGAATTTTTAGACTTCCCCTTGTATCTCCCTGTCTCCCAAATAAATGAATGTTCCAGGTTTCCAAGAAAAAAAATGCTACATATTTCCCAAGAGGCAGTGTTCTTACACTCCTCCTTCCCCTTGTCCTTGCATCTGCTGGCTGCTGTCCTCAATCCATCAAGTATTTAGACTGTGGGCACCGAAATTCTTGTGTGCCCATGAGACGGGAAGTGCAATTCTCAGGTCACCTTGGAATCCCTTTTTGCCACGTCTTCTTGGAACACTGCCTGTCAAATCCCCATGACCCCTCAGTGAGCCTCAGTGAGGCTACCTGCCTGCCTCCAGCTCACAGGTACCACCATTCTGAAGGTGAGCAGCAGGAAAATGGATCCATCTCCCAAGAAGTTCTGGAGAAGCCTGTGCCATTCTTGGGCTGTGAAGAAGGGGAAGGGTTGAGCAAATAGTTTCTCAAATTTCAAAGGAAGACTTCCTGTTTAAAAAAAAAAAAGAAAAGAAAAAAGAAAGTTTATTTATTTATTTTGAGAGAGAGAGAAAGAGTGCAAGCAGGGGTGGGGGGGGTGGGCAGAGAGAGAGAGAAAGAGAGAATCCCAAGCAGGCTCCATGCTATCAGCACAGAACCTGATGAGGAGCTTGATCTTATGAACCATGAAAAATACCCAAGCCGAAATCGAGAGTTAGATGCCCAACTGACTGAGCTATCCAGGCACCCCAGGCTACCTGCTCCCATCAGTTCTCATAAAATTTTCCCTGGCACTTTACAGAGAATGTTCAATAAATTCCCCCTTCCCTTTTGCCCAGAGTCAGAAAAATGAAGAGGCTACATAGCAGAAATAACTCCAGGTTTCAGGCCTACATCTGGTCCTCTGCAGTATTGTGAAAGCCACTTATCCCCACTGAGTTTCCACCTTCCCACCTTGTAGCAACTCTATCAGTCTGAGTTCAACCAGAGAAACAAAACCAGTAGGAGATAGATAGTGAGAGACTGATTACAGAGAATTGGCTTACAGAATTCTGGGGACTGGTGAGGTAGGTCTGAAGCCCTCAGGAAGTGGGGCTGGACCTCTGAACATGAGCTGAGGCTTCTGGAATTTCATCTTCAGGGAAGCTTCAGCTCTGCTCTTCAGGTCTTCACCTTTTTGGATTGTGCCCATCCAGATTCCAGTACAATCTCCCTTGCCTAAAGTCATCCAATTATAGACTCAAGTCGCATTTTCAAAATACTGCACAGTATCTAGGTGAGTGTTTGATCGACTAACTGGGGACTGTAGCCTCACCAAGTGGACACATCAAACTGACCTTCACATGAACGTTTGTCCTTGCCAACCCCCAGCACCAGGGTTAGTAGAAAGAAAAAATGGAATATGAAAGCAGCAAATTAAATTGTTAACAAATAAAACCACCTTGGCTGCTGGACTGAAGTATTGTCCGAGGCTTTAATACATTCGGATGATCATCCAGTAGGGTCTATTGCCCCATGTGCTAGATTGAGGACCCCTGCTGAAGCACCCAATACCATAAAGGTACAGAAGTTGTGGGAACCAGCCATTTCCCTGACTCTCACTGTAGATCAACATGATATCCAGCTCAGAACACCAAACCCCATCACACCTGAAAAAGAAATTATCTTCAGGAATTTGCAGTGGGACCTCCTGCTGGGATAGATGAGTTACTTTGTATCCCTTGGTGAGGGGTATCCCACTATCCTGCTCCAAGCTGGACCTGCTAAAAGGTACTATACCTGGAATTAAACATGCACCATCAAAACGGGAGAGGATAGGGGTCCTGCTCTGGAATGTCCCACCCCTAGTCCATCTCTTCATGCCTAAAAGTATTGCCTCTCCTTGCCAACACACATGGTATATACAATCAGGTCAAGTTTCCAAAGTTGCCAACCTCTCTCTCCTCAAGACCAGGTGGACACATTTTTCCCCACTGGTTTGATCATTTGGTCGCTATCTTTGTTCCCTCCATTGGCCTTGAGGATGTTATAGAACACATAGAAGTCATTACTAAATTCACCCAGCAAGACTTAAATGATAGCCAACAAAGTCTATCTTTACCGAACACAGAAATGTCTTTGATAAGAAAAACTGTCCTCCAAAATAGGATGGCCTTACACATTATTACTGCCTTACAAGGATACACCTGTTCCATTATCCAAACAGAATGTTGTGTGTTCATAGTTTAATGAATCTACTAATGTATCATGTTTGTTAAATCATATGAAGACACAGTGAACTCCCTGAGTGATCTGACCCCCAGCCTAGGGGACTCGATAAATCGATGGTTTGGATCATAGGCTTTTATGGGAAAAAGTTATCACTGGTTTTGGAATTCTTGTCTTAATCTGTATTTTCTCGTACATGTGCCCATGTTGCTGTGGCATCTGCCTCCAGTGTAGCCAGATAGCCACCAAAGGAGCCACCTCCATGTTAGTGAAACCCCTTGCTGATTTCTCAGGTCCACTGTGGAAGAGGGGTGTGTGTGAGATTGTAAAGAGCCAGTCACAAGAAATGGAATGTTGGGGGAGATCAGTGAAAAGACATAACTACCGGTTGACCTATGAGCTGAACCTGGGCACTCAGAGGTTCTTCACCACTGTTCTCCTTGGAATGTGGGTTGCATTTCCTTTCCTACTCCCAGAGGCCGCCCCAAGGACCTCCCTTGAGATCATGATGTGATATTGAGAACATCTGCGTGGTATATACATTGGCTAAACTTAATTAGGTCCACTTTATAACCTTTTAAGATTTGACAGGCAGAAGTGAGGACCCACTCATCTGGCTGCCATCCAAGACAAGCCTCATATGTAAGTTCCCTTTGTTTGTTAAAACCGCCACCTACCAACCTGGAGTAGTCTCCTCTTTATCTGGTCTCTCCCTGCTCTCCGCATACAAGGGGCCAGTTTCAGATTTTACCTGGGAAACTGCTTAAAAGGGTGGCAGGTTTTTGTTTTCCGTTTGTTTTTTGTTTGTTTGTTTGTTTGTCTGTTTGTTTTCCTTTCCAGAGCTACTTCAATGAACAAATCAAAGCACACCTGGTGGAGGGTTCAAAACATCACTATGAGTAGGGAGATAAAGTAACCAAAGTCACAACAACAGAGAGAAAGTAGCATTCCAAAAAACCCCTCTTGACGGGCCAGGCCCTGGACAGTGTATGACCCCTCTTTAATATAGTATAGTGCATGCCGGTGCAGAGCACATAACAAGCTTCTAAAACACCACGGGACAGAAAACTAGCTAAAATGATAAAATGGGAGAATTCTCCTCCAAAGAAATTCCAGGATGACAGCTAAAGAAATGCTCAAAATAGATATAAACAATATAACTGAACAAGATTCAGAATAATAGTCATAAGATTAATTGCTGGGCTTGAACAAAGCATAGAAGACAGCAGAGAATCTATTGCTGCAGAGATCAAGGAACTAAAAAATAGTCAAAATGAATTTTAAAATGCTGTAAATGAGGTGCAAAATAAACTAGAGTCAGTGACAGTGAGAATTGAAGAGACAGAGGGGAGAATAGGTGAAATAGAAGATAAAATTATGGAGAAAAAGGAAGCTGAGAAAAAGAGAGATAAAAACAATTCTGGACCATAAGCAGAGAATTAGAGAACTAAGTGATTCAATGAAACAGAAAAATATCTATATCATAGGAGTTCCAGAAGAAGCAGAGAGAGAGAGAGAAAAGGGCTGAAGGTGTGCTTGAACAAATCATAGCTTCGCCAATCTGGGGAAGGAAACAGACATTGAAATCCAGGAGGCACAGAGAACTCCCTTCAGATCTACCTTGAATCGATCTTCTATACAACATGTCATAGTGAAACTGGCAAAATACAAAGATAAAGAGAGAATTCTGGGGGCGCCTGGGTGGCGCAGTCGGTTAAGCGTCCGACTTCAGCCAGGTCACGATCTCGCGGTCCGTGAGTTCGAGCCCCGCGTCAGGCTCTGGGCTGATGGCTCGGAGCCTGGAGCCTGTTTCCGATTCTGTGTCTCCCCCTCTCTCTGCCTCTCCCCCGTTCATGCTCTGTCTCTCTCTGTCCCAAAAAAAAAATAAATAAACGTTGAAAAAAAAATTAAAAAAAAAAAAAAAAGAGAGAATTCTGAAAGCAACCAGGGATACACGTGCCTTAACCTACAAGGGTAGACACATAAGGGTAGTAGCAGACCTATCTACTGAAATTTGGCAGGCCAGAAAGGAGTGACGGGAAATTTTCAATGTGATGAATAGGAAAAATATGCAGCCAAGAAGCCTTCATCCAGCAAGTCTGTCATTCAGAATAGAAGGAGAGATAAAGGTTTTCCCAAACAAAAACTGAAGGAATTCATCACCACTAAATCAGCCCTACAGGAGATCCTAAGGAGGACTCTGAGTGTTGCAAAGACCACAAAGTACCAGAGACATCACTACAAGCATGAAACCTATAGATAACACAATGACTCTAAACCCATATCTTTCCATAATAACACTGAATGTAAAATGGACTAAATACTCCAACCAAAAGACATAGGGTGTCAGAATGGATTAAAAAACAAGACCCGTCTATTTGCTGTCGACAAAGGACCCATTTTAGACCTGAGGACACCTTCAGATTGAAAGTGAGGGGATGGAGAACCATCTATCATGCTACTAGAAGTCAGAAGAAAGCTAGAGTAGCCATACTTATATCAGACAAACTAGATTTTAAACTAAAGGCCATAACAAGAGATGAAGAAGGGCATTATATAATAATTACAGGGTCTATACATCAAGAAGAGCTAACAATTATAAACGTTTATGCACCGAATTCAGGAGCACCCAAATATATAAAACAACTAATCACAAACATAAGCAATCTACTGGTAAGAATGTAGTAATTGCAGGGGACTTTAATACTCCACTTACAACAATGGACAGATCATCAAGACAGAAAATCAATAAAGAAATAATGGCCCTGAATGATATACTGGACCAGATGGACTTGACAGATATATTTAAAACTTTTCACCCTAAAGCAGCAGAATATACATTCTTCTCGAGTGCATATGGAACATTCTCCAAGATAGATCATACTGGGTCACAAAACAGCCCTCAATAAGTACAAAAGAACTGAGATCATACCATGCACACTTTAAGATCACAATGCTATGAAACTTGAAATCAACTATAGGAAATAAATGGACGTTAAAGAACACCCTACTAAAGAACAAATGGGTCAACCAGGCGATTTAAGAAGAAATTTAAAAAATATATGGAAACAAATGAAAAGGAAAACACAACAACCCAAACCCTTTGAGATGCAGCAAAGGTAGTTCTAAAAGTAAAATACACTGCAATCCAGGCCCATCTCAATAAACAAGAATAATCCCAAATACAAAATCTAACAGTGCACCTAAAGGAACTAGAAGCAGAAAAACAAAGCAATCCCAAGCCCAGCAGAAGAAGAGAAATAATAAAGAACAGAGCAGAAATAAACAATATAAAATAAAAAAAAAAAAGTAGAACAGATCAATGAAACTAAGAGTTGGTTTTGTGAAAAAATAAACAAAATTGTTAAACCCCTAGCCACACTTCTCAAAAAGAAAAGAGAGGGAACCCAAATAAATAACATCATGAGTGAAAAAGGATTTATCACAACCAATCCCTCAGAAATACAAGCAACTATCAGAGAATACTATGAAAAATTATATGCCAACAAATTTGACAGCCTGGAAGGAATGGACAAATTCCTAGACACCCACATACTACCAAAACTCAAACAGGAAGAAATAGAAAATTTTAACAGACCCATAACTAGTGAAGAAATTAAGTCAGTTATCAAAAATCTCCCAACAAATAAGAGTCCTGGACCAGATGGCTTCCCTGGGGAATTCTACCAGACATTTAAAGCAGAGTTAATACCTATCCTTCTCAAGCTGTTCCAAAAAGTAGAAATGGAAGGAACACTTCCAGACTCATCTTACAAAGCCAGCATAACCTTGATTCCTAAGCCAGACAGAGACCCTACAGAAAAAGAGAACTACAGGCCAATATCCCTGATGAACATGGATGCAAAAATTCTCAACAAGCAAATCAAATTCAACAGCATATAAAAAGAATTATTCATCATGATCAAGTGGGATTCATTCCTGGGCTGCAGGGCCGGTGCAATATTTGCAAATTAATCGATGTGATACATCACATTAATAAAAGAAAGGATAAGAACCATATGATCCTATCAATCGATGCAGAAAAAGCATTTGACAAAATACAACATCCTTTCTTAATAAAAAATCTCAAGAAAGTCGGGATGGAAGGAACATACTAAAACATCCTAAAAGCCATATATGAAAAGCCCACAGCTAATTATCATCCTCAATGGGGAAAAACTGAGAGCTTTCCCCTGAGACAGGAACACGACAGGGATGTCCACCCTCACCGCTGTTGTTTAACATAGTGTTGGAAGTCCTAGCATCAGCAATCAGACAACAAAATGAAATAAAACCATCAAAAATTGGCAAAAAAGTCTAACTTTTCACAGACAATATGATACTCTACATGGAAAACCTGAAAGGCTCCACCAAAAGACTCCTAGAACTGACACATGAATTCAATGATGTCACAGGGTACAAAATCAATGTACAGAAATAGGTTGGAATTTTATACACCAATAATGAAGCAAGAGAAAGAGAAATAAAGAAACTGATCCCATTTACAGTTGCACTAAGAATCATAAAATACCTGGGAGTAAACCTAACCAAAGATGCAAAAGACCTGTATGCTGAAAACCATAGAAAGCTTATGAAAGAAATTGAAGAAGGCACAAAGAAATGGAAAAATATTCCATGCTCATGGTTGGAAGGATAAATATTGTCAAAATCAATACTATCCAAAGCAATCTACACATGCAATGCGATCCCAATCAAAATTGCACCACCATTCTTCTCAAAGCTAGAACAAACAATCCTAAAATTTGTATGAAACCACAAAAGACCCCATATAGCCAAAGTAATATTGAAAACCAAAGCAGGAGGCACCACAGTCCCAGACTTTAGTCTCTACTACAAAGCTGTAGTCATCAAGACAGTATGGTGTTAGCACAAAAAACAGACACACAGACCGATGGAATAGAAAAAAGAACCCAGAGCTGGACCCACAAATGCATGACCAACTAATCTTTGACAAAGTAGGAAAGAGCATCCAATAGAAAAAAGACAGTCTCTTTAGCAAATGATGCTGGGAGAACTGGACAGCAACATGCATAAGAATGAAACTAGACCACTTTCTTACACCATACACAAAAATAAATTCAAAATGGATGAAGACCTAAATGTGAGAGAGGAAACCATCAAAACCCTAGAGGAGAAAGCAGGCAACAACCTCTTTGACCTCAGCCACAGCAATTTCTTACTCAACATATCTCCAAAGGCAAGGGAATTAAAAGCAAAACATGAACTATTGGGACCTCATCAAGATAAAAAGCTTCTGCACTACAAATGAAACAATCAACAAAACTACAAGGCAACTGATGGAGTGGGAAAAGATATTTGCAAATGACATATTGGATAAAGGGCTAGTATCGAAAATCTATAAAGAACTTACCCAACTCAACACCCGAAAAACAAATAATCTAGTAAGGCAATGGGAAAAAGACATGAATAGACACTTTTCCAAAGAAGACATCCAGATGGCCAACAGAAACATTAAAAGGTGCTCATTGTCACTCCTCATCAGGGAAATACAAATCAAAGCCACACTGAGATACCACCTCACACCAGTCAGAGTGGCTAAAATTAACAAATCAGTAAACAACAGATGCTGGCGAGGATATGGAGAAACAGGAACCCTCTTGCACTGTTGGTGGGAATGCAAACTGGTGCAGCCACTCTGGAAAACAGTGTGGAGGTTCCTCAAAAAATTAAAAATAGAACTACCCTATGGCCCAGCAATAGGACTGGTAGGAATCTACCCAAGGGATACAGGAGTGCTGATGCATAGGGGCATATGTACCCCAATGTTTATAGCAGCGCTATCAACAATAGCCAAGTTATGGAAAGAACCTAAATGTCCATCAACTGATGAATGGCTACAGAAGATGTGGTTTGTGTATACAATGGAATACTACTTGGCAATGAGAAAGAATGAAATCATGCCATTTGCAGCAATGTGGATGGAACCAGAAGGTATTATGCTGAGTGAAATAAGCCAGTCAGAGAAAGACAAATATATGTTTTCACTCATATGTGGATCTTGAGAAACTTAACAGAAGACCATGGGGGAAGGATAGGGGGAAAAAATAGTTACAAACAGAGAGGGAGGGATGCAAACCGTAAGAGATTCTTAAATACAGAGAACTGAGGGTGGATGGGGGGAGTGGGGGAGAAGGGAAAAATGGGTGATGGGCATTGAGGAGGGCACTTGTTGGGATGAGCACTGGGTGTTATTTGCAAGCCAATCTGACAATAGATTATATTCTTAAAAAAATTTTTTAAATAAACGTCCTCCCCCCCCAAAAAAAAAATTCCCATGGTTAAAAATCTGATGAGAAGTGGGGCATCTGAGTGGCTCAGTCAGTTAAGTGTCCAACTCTTGATTTCGGCTCAGGTCGTTCTCATGATTCATGAGTTGGAGCTCCACATAGGGCTCTGCACTGACAGTGTGTAGCTTGCTTAGGATTCTCTCTCTTCTCTGCCCCTCCCTTGCTCTTGCTCTCCTCTCTCAAATAAACTTTTAAAAAATCTGATGAGAAGTTATTATGACAGTTGACAAAGGAACTACATCAGCAGTCTATATTTAAAAAGCCTTCCTCCTTGCAGTTTTCTTCAGTGTCCCTGGGCAATGTTTTGGTTATCTCCTGGAGCATTTACATTTCAAAGACACGATAAGATTTACAACATCAAGAAACAGAGAAGGAATGCAAGTTTTCTCCTAGGAGTTTTGGGGTAATTGCCATTTAAATTTTTCTTCTTAATAGGGGCCAAAAGACCTGGGGTATTTTATCTGTTTTCTCATCAATTGCCATAACATCCTCCTCCTCATTTTTATCACTTTCTCAGAGATTCCATCTCTTAGCGTCCTAACCAGGCTTTGTCACATGTACCCAGATCTTCATCTGAGGAATCCTAGGCTCTCCTAGCTTTGTAGAACACATGTCCATGCCTCTAACTTCTTATCCTGCTCTCCCACCTGTCTGTAGCCCTGAAGTTCTAAGAGTATTGGACACTCACGCATCCTTCTCTAATCTCAGCTGTTCTAATTTTCTATTTTGAGCTCCAGCCTCTAGTTGGGCATCAATGGCCACCAAACTGTCCATAGTAGAGACCAGCCCACAGCAGCAACTATGAGCTGCCTTTCTCTTCTGCATTTTCCAGGTGTCCCCATACTCACACAGCGGTCCACAAGCATCTGACATCCGGCCACCCCTCCCTGCACAGAGACCCATGTTCAACTTGGGATTTCCCCACAGATGCCTCATTCCTAAGGCTCATTTCTTCAGGCTCTGGCTGGTTGACCAATTGTTGGGTTGCAACCATTTCAGAGTTTCCTGAGTATAATCTGAAACTGGTCCCTATATGCAGAGGACAAGGAGAGACCAAAGAAAGAGGAGGCCACTCCAGGTTGATAAGTGGCAGTTTTAATAAGTAAAGGGAACTTGTATGTGAGGTTTATCTTGGGTGGCAGCAAGATGAGTGGATCCCCACCCCCACTGCCAAATCTTAAAAGTTTATAAAGAGGCCTAACTGGGTTCAGTCACGTATTACAGTTTAGGTCTTCTTGGCAATACATCACATCTCAATGCTATGTCCTTGGAACAGCCTCTGGGATCAGGAAAGGCAAGTGGAACCCACATTCCAAGGACAGGGGTGGGGTGGGTTAGGAGCCTCTGAGTGTCCAGATTCAGCTCACAGGTGAACCAGCAGTCATGTCTTTTGGATGACCTACCCCACCACCCTCTGAGAGAGGTTAATGGGGTCCTAGCACCTTCCAGATGCTAATTGCGTGGCAACTCTCCAACAATGAAAAGATCATAGTATAAAATTTTTTTGAATGTATCTGTCCTTATGACCATGTTGCAGAGCTAAGTCTCCATGGCACACATTCGGGAACAACTAATAAGATAAATAGAA
This sequence comes from Prionailurus viverrinus, assembly GCF_022837055.1. Classification (NCBI taxonomy): domain Eukaryota; kingdom Metazoa; phylum Chordata; class Mammalia; order Carnivora; family Felidae; genus Prionailurus; species Prionailurus viverrinus. The sequence continues at coordinate 375,951 of NC_062561.1, forward strand.
TCCTCAAGAAATCACCTTTCTGTGTTTCCCCTTTTCATGCATTACTAATCATAGCTGAATAATCTAATTCTATGTGGCTAAGACCAAAGAAGCCAAGAAAACAAGGGTATTTAGGAAGCTATTTGGATCTTTTCAGTTCCAAATCTAGGTTATCCTGTGAACTGCACACTTGATGTCTAATGCTGTTCAAACCCACCAATAAGTTGCTTGGATGCTCCATTTCCTTTTATTTTGTAGAAACAGTTTATATGCTGCATTTGAAAACAGAACTTATAACCAATATGAGATTTAGCAGAAATAGCTTGACTTCTCTGAGTTCTTAAGAAAACTAAGAATTCAGATCACTTCATTGCAGCCTCTCAAATATTTCACAGCCAGAGCCTCTGCTCCATGCTTCTCTCATATTGTTCATTGTCTGCCTCCCCACTGCTACCCAGACACCCCAAGGTTAATAAAATGTCTTCAGAACTAATCACAAGGAAATATGGTTCTAAAATAGTGCTTATGAAAATGGAGCATTTAATGGTAATATCCAGTTATGAGAATATCAATAGGTTTTTTTAAATATAAACCACATCCTAAAAGGTGGTCAATCATATAGGTCTCCTTTAGGTTGCCGACGAATGGCAGAAAACTGCCTTTGGCATCTGATTTCCTTTTTAGATGTTAGAAGCTCTCTGTATGGTTTGCTGGGCTGATGAGCTTAGAGAGCTTGCATTAGTTTCTATTAGCTCGGGATTCTCCAGAGACACAGAACCCATAGGATATTTAAATATAGAGACATTTATTTTCAAGAATTAGCTCACAAAGTTGTTGGGGCTGGCAAGGCCAAGATCTACAAAGCAGGCCAGCAGGCTGGAGTCCCAGGGAAGACTTGATACTGCAGCTTGAGTTGAAAGGGGTCTAGAGACAGAATTCCCTCTTCCTTGGGGGACCTCAGTCTGTTTTCTCGTAAGTCCTTCAACTGATTGGATGAGGCTCACCCACATTATTGAAGGTAATCTACTTTATTCAAAGTCTACTGATTTAACTGTGAATCATGTTGAAAAACAATGCTTTCACAGCAATATCTAGACTAGCATTTGACCAAAAACTGGATGGTACGGCCTAGCCAAGTTGACACAGAAAGTTAACCATCATAGACCTTTAGTCAGAATTTTCTTTTTTAAAGTTTACTTATTTATTTTGAGAGAGAGAAGAGTGTGCATGAGCAGAGGAGGGTCAGAGAGAGAGGGAGAGAGAGAATCCCAAGCAGGATCCACACTGCCAGTGCAGAGCCCGACATGGGGCTTGAACTCACAAACTGTGAGATCATGACCTAAGTTGAAGTCAAGAGCCAGATGCTTAACTGACTGAGCCACCCACCAGCCCTACTCAGAATACTCTAAGAGCTGAAAGGTTGCATCAGAAGTAAGATGAAATTATTGAACTGAGACCAGCTTTTTTTTGCTTCTGTGTGGCATGTCTTTTATTGATTGCTGAAGTGGAGCTGAGGAGTGCCCTGGCAAAAGATCGGGTTCACAACCAGTCTCAGCCCAGCCCCTTGGGAAGGTGGAGGGTCCAGGACAGCCCAAGGCCTGGCTTCTCCAGTCTAAAGCCAACTCAGCTCATATTTCCTGGCCATGTAGGGAGGGAAAGAAGAAAGGTGTCGTTAAGTTGCCACACAGGTGCTGATAAGCTTCCATAGGCATTCTGAGAAGAGGTGGTTAGTATATGAGATTCAAACAGCCTGTAATCACCTAGACTAGTAGGATTTCCATTCACTTGCTCACCATGGGAACAATATGATTCTTACTGCAGATGAACCATCTCTCACACACTCGTGATGGCATCAAAACCAAATAACCCATCACACAGAAGTGGAGAACAACCGACAAAGACTAGCATTTGCTGAACTGAACTGGAAAATCTCCCAAGGAGATCACAGTTGTTCGTGTCCTAGACTGTGTCTCTGGGAATTAGAAATTGGCATTATGAGGGGCACCCAGGTGGCTCAGTTGGTTGAGCATTCAACTTTGGCTCAGGTCATGATCTCACAGTTCATGGGTTTGAGCCCCGCGTTGGGCTCTGTGCTGACAGCCTGGAGCCTATTTCAGATTCTGTATATCCCTCTCTCTCTGCCTGTCTCTGTCTCTGTCTCTCTCTCTCTCTCTTTCTCACTCTATCAAAAACAAACATTAAAAAATTTAAAATAAAAAAAAGAAATTGGCCTTATGCTGTAGACCGTGTTCCTTCAGCCTTCAATCCTCTCTGCTGATTCAGAACCCCAGCATCTACAGAGGTTCTCCAGCAACCCTGGCATGCCAGGAGAGGTCTCCATTCCTTCCTCCCTCTGCTCCAGCCCTGTCACACTCCACTGCTAACTCCCTGTCCACCAGACACCAAGGATCATCACCACTTCCTGCAAATTCCTGCTGAACCTCAGTTTTCATGAGGCATGGCCACTGTCAATGCACAGAACTTATAGGTGCCAAACCCAAGCTTTGGAGGTGTGGGGGACAGACTTCTGAGCTTTTACTCTCAGTCCTCTCTCTTCCTTGAGCCAGAGGTGCATCCATGAGCTGGGCCAAAGACAAACTGGAATGACAACACATTGCACGGCTCTTCCAATGACTAGCGTTTTTGTACTGGACCAACCTATGCATACCTCATTCTTTCTTCCCTGCAAGGAGATGTCTCCACCCAACCTCCTTACTTTTGGTCTGCCCCACAAGTTAACCAGACATGCCCAGGCAGGTCCTACTGTTGGACACAATTTAGGCTCAAGCTGGATTGCAATGTGTTCTCCTCCCCTTGTGTAAACACATGCACCTATCAGTTACCTATAAAAATATAGAAATAATTAGAAATGTTGCTTTGAGGTCATGACAATTCAATAAGTTGTTTGTAGAATGAATCTAAAACCTTTTCATGAAAAGTTGTATTTGGATGTCAATATTTACAGGTTACTTGAAGCCAGCACATGGCTAAGACACTCAACTTGCTGTTGGTGAATGTGTACTTCAGGCTGTCTGCTTTGGAGTATAACTGGCCTGTGCTTACTCACACACACTCCCACATCCCCTTCTTCCTGGGAACAAGAGCGGCCTTTTTCCAGAGAATTGCTATGAGACATTTGCCCTTTAGTCTACAGATCTGAGCCACAAGAGCAAAGCACCCATTTAATTACATGCAATAAAACTACCACATAAGTATGTACAAAGGCAAGATAAAGGTTCTTAGACCATAAAGTGTTAGAGTCAGAAGGGATTTTAAAGAGCATCTAGTCCAGGGCCCTTGACCTTGGCTACACATTAGAACCACCTGGGGATGCAGCTCACACCAGGCAAGTAGAGTCACTCTCTGCAGGTCCAGGCACAGGTATGCACAGGCTGAGGGCCAATGACCTGGTCCAATGGTTCTCAAGCCCACTCACTCATAAGAATTACCTGGGGAACCTTATAAAAATAAACTTCTGGGACCTATCCCATACTTATTTCGGTGTGGGGTTTTTAAAGCTTCCAAGAGATTCTGTGATCAGTCAGGTTTGGGAACCATTCATCTACCCAGTTCTAACACTGTCCTGAGGCCACAGATATGTTAAGTGTCTTGTCGTAGCAAATATGGTCAGCAGATAAGAAAGACAGGACTAGAATACCGTTGTACAGGTTCTCAATTCAGCATCATTTATGAAGTAATTATTAAGTCTTTCTGTCTCTCAAGCTGGAAAGAAATATCTACTTTTACATTTTAGGTTTCACAAAAAAATTTGAACAATGTTTTGTCTTTTTCTATTTCATCAAAAGCTCCTCACATCTAGAAAACCCAACTGCAAAATGAGTTTTTTCAGTAGTTTATAAGATACTTTCCTAATTGCAAAAGTCAATCATTAAAATCAAAGGTTATGAAGGGAGATTGTGAAATCTCCTTTTAAAATGATATTTTAAAAATATTCTTTCATTTCTCCAAGAGAATTTAGATGTGGAGGCAACTACTACATGCCAATCACCATGGCTGTGTCCCTGAGAGACTTAAGCAGCAAAGAGCATAGTCCTTTGATGGGGAGACAAGCAAATGAAAAGAAGCAATCAGGGACTATGAATGCATTAGTCCTCTGGAGCAGGTAGAGTGTGAGGTGAGCTGTTACTCAGAGAATGACTCATGGAAGAAGCAAGTCTTGAGAAGTAAAACATGATGTTTCCAAATCCAATCCAGCCCTAGGAGTCAGGAAACATTCACCATTTGTTTTTTCTCATAATCTCGTGGTTTGTTGTTTCTTTGTGCTAATTACCATTGGAGTTTTTTTGTTGTTGCTTCTTTTCTTTCACTGGCAGCTTTTGTTTTGTTTTGTTTTGTTTTGTTTTGTTTTGTTTTCTGGTTTGTTTGGGATTTGTCTTTTGTCTTTTACTAAAGTCATCCTTTGCTCAGTCAGAAATGAACTATTTGGCACACAACTGCAAAGCCTGCGGGTGTTCTATAAATTCTTGGTGCCTGAGTGATGCCAGGTGGCCTTGATAGAGATGGTCTCACACAGGGATCAGGAGCCCAGTGTGTCTTTTTGGAATGTGCTCCCCCTGCTGGTCACCACCAAAAGTGAAAATTGGTTTTGAGAAGGCGCTGAATTCCTACAGGGTCCTTTCAGACCCAAGAATGGGACCTCTGCAGAGTGGCAAGAATTTTCTGGCTGAAAAGATATCTGATTAAAGAAAAAAAACATCTTACATCCACACTCATGCAGGTTGACTGTCTTAAAGCGAATCTGGTTCATCTAGGCACTTGGGAGGGACTGGCAAAAAGAGAAAATCTGAATCTGTTTTTATTTTCACGTTTGCCCTAGCAATAAGACAAGTATAATTTAGGCCAATGTCCCCAAATGTGCCCGATGACAAGCAATAAAGGATTGACCCCCAATGCATCTAGAGGGTATAGTGTTGCCAGCAAATAGCAAATAACGATATCCAGGAATAGGTTGCCAGCAAAAAACAAATAACGATATCCAGGAATAGGGTTGCCAGAAAATAACAAATAACAATATCTAGTTAAATTTTCATTTCAGCTAAATAACGTGTGTGTGTGTGTGTGTGTGTGTGTGTGTGTAATATTTAGTGGGTATGTCCTATGCAACATTTAAGACATACGAAAACATTATTCATTGTTTATCTGAAATGCAACACTAATGGCAGCCTTGTGCTTTATCTGGCAACTCTAAGCAGGAAGAAAAAGTAAGAGGAGAAACATCAGTCTGTTAGATAAATACTGCCCAGATGTAGTAGTGACTGGAAGCTGGGGACTATTGAGCCATTAGACAGGACATGATAACCAGCCCCACCAAGACCCATCTAACTTAATTTTCTCTCCCTATAGCTGGAGACAGTTAGACCCTGCACTATTGTAACTGTCAATTAACTAAATGCAGTTTGTCCTGTTTTTCTGACTCTGCCTGTTTCCTAGAGTGTAATCATGTTGGTCTCATGTTAATTAACACATATTGCATTTCGGCAGCCAGTGGCTTTATTTCCTAAGGGGACACTTTGACAGCCACAATAAGATTGCCTATAAATGTACTAAGTGTTTTCTTTTGCCTTTCCTACCTCTGGCCTCCCCCAGCATCCAGATGCACTTTACAGAGCAGGTCTGACCCTTTGCTGTCTCCCCTGTGTGATGGCAGATAAAATTTCAGAATCTCCACTGCCAACTTACCTCTTAAGGGGACTTCCTGGCAGAATTTGCAGGCAAGCATCTGCCAGTTTTCTCCTGATTGTCCCTTGAAAGCAGTTTCTCGTTTCCTCTACTCGTTTTTTTATTTCCTTGGATGTCTACGCAGAATGCCTAAAGTATCTAGGCATGCTTTGAACTCTTCACTGGGTTGTGGCATTGGCCACTCTTGTGCACCTTTCTGGATCAGCAAGAGCTAAGTTGGTCCTGCTGTGAATGAGACCAGGAATTCAGGCCGTGTTCCTTTTCTTTTTTTCTCCATTTTCTTCTTCAGTGAATTTTTGTTATTTTGAAGTGCTGAATCCCAGAACAGATTTGTTCTGAGAGTTAGACATGCTGACTTAAGATGCTGGCTTATCATAGACAATTTATGTAAAGTGTATGAGAGAGAAAGAGAGAGACAACCAAGTAAGGAAGTGTTTGTAATCTGTGCCTGGTTTACATCAAACACTGACCCCATAAGGACAAGGTCATCTCATGCACCCAAACACCAAAACTGGCATCTGACAAGGGACAGATCAGACATGGAAGTTGGGGGAGATCAACACAGTCGTATTAACTTTATGGAAAAAAAGGTCAAACTCTACATTTTACTTTTTTTTATGAATGTAGATCTTCATAAATAATGAAGCACCTCTTCACTATTAGTAAATTGAAACTGATCTTTATGGATGAGACAGACTGTGTCTCCTATGATGCCCCTTAATCCCATAGATCCCCTTTTCCAGCCCTTAGAACAGCTCAGTTAACCATGGAAGCACAGGATAAATATAAATTTGTTGAGGCATGGAAAGGGGAGAGTCCCATAAGCTTCCCTAACTTGGATTGTGTAACTACCATTTGCTCTCTCCCTGGTTTCATTCCAAAGACTCTTGACAGAACAAATAAATTTTGCCTAAAATAACAGTTGCTTGGAGACTTGACATGCTCAGGGCATCTGAGTGCTAAGGCACATTTGACAAAAGCCGCAAGACACCTTGTTTAGAACCTGTTCACTGATAGGAAACTCGAATAAAGAGAACTGGGTTCAAGACTCATGTTGGGACAGTTGCAAGCCCAGTAACTTCAGAGTTAGGAGGGCTCTCCGTGTCTCTTCTAGAACCACTCATCTTTCTCAAAATGTGGTTTCCATTAGGCTACTCTCATCCTCAAGCGTTCCCTAAGGCATAATGATAAAGCCCAGCCCCTGCACAGTCCCATCTTAACAGCCAGACCTCCTGCTACTCCCTGAGAGAACCTGTCTGCTCTGGCTACCATTCTCTCACTGGAATGCTACCATTTTCATTCCCACTCCTTCGGTCATTGCAGGAGTGATTACCTTCCTCTTTCTTCCTCTCCCACAGCACTCATCACCCTCCTCCCTAGTTGTCTCAGATTATACAGCCTTCAAAATCCACTTGCACTTGCCCCCCCCCCCCCGCCCTTCAAGAGCACCCATCATTCCACTGCCTAGAGCTCACTGCTTCCTTGGTTCCCCTCTGGAATTCTACTGTCTGCCCACTGACTCAGTACTGGACCACTGCTGCCTTTGATATGTCTTTATATTGATATTCTAACCTGGAGTGATGTATCTTACCTCCTCAACCAGGTCAAAATCTCTTTCAAAAGAAGGACCTGTCATGGCACTACACACACATCACTGGCCTCCAGTAAATATTTCAGGAATAAACAATTATTGGAGTATCTGCTTTTGGCTCCTTAACTCTGAATATGGAAGCTGGTAACAAAGAGAGTATCACCCCAGTCACAGAAGAGGCAAATTCCTGCAAAATTAACCAAGTACCTTTCTATGAATAATATCCTTCACGTCATATGTGCTATGTGTCTTCTATGTTACACACATATACATGGTTAAATTCCATGAGAAAGGTGAAGATGATTCAAATGGGAAAAATGTTTCACCCTAAGATTCAAAAACAAATTTAAGAACTTCAGAAGGCAGTCAATTTTTTTCAATCACCTATTAAAAGGAAAATGGTGATTTTTTTGAAAAAGGATCTTAGTACCCAAAATAAGTTACAGACAATAAACCCTAGTAACCTAATATTTTAGGGAGCTATATTCACAAGGGGGAAAAAACATGCCCTGTGGCATGCCCCCATGGCCCCACCTAAGGCCCCTGCAAGCCTTTTACCTACTTCTAAAATCACCCCCATCCACTCCAGTCATGGTCTTTAACAGCCTCAGGCAGGGCCATTATCATGGTATTGGTGCTTATTTCCGAAAGCAGGTTTCCTTTCTGCAGGTTGTTCAGATGCCAACCTCAGAGTTTCTTATACATGAAGAAATGAGGAAGCAGTGTAGCGGTGTGCTTGCCTCCAGTTTTGTTTTGGTTTTGGTTTTTCATTTTGACTCTAATCCAGACACCCTCATCCGTGCAGAAATGCAGCCTAGTCATAGCCTGGCACGATGAGTGGACACAGGTGTGTGGGGACTGCCTGTGTGCGTGGGACAGGAATCCAGGGAGAGGAAGAAAACAGTGGGCAGCAGTGGCACTGGCTGATCCTGATGTGAGGCAGGAAGTGAACCTTCCTCTTCCCATTAGCACCTGGATCCCCTTTTCTTCTGTTGAATCTTCACACTCACACTGCCTGGAGCCAGCTGGCAGATGTCCCTTTACCCAGGATTCTGCAGCAGGAGCGGGGGGGGGGGGGGCCTTCAGGGTAACAAACGTGATCCAGTAACACAAGGTCCAAACTCTGCCACTCTTTCTGCCTCCCTCCTACCTTTCACAGAGAGTGAAAAGGGACAGAAAAAAAAAACTGAATAATTAATTCTAAGAAATAAAAATCTTGGGGTACCTGGGTGGCTCAGTTGGTTAAGTGTCCGACTCCAGCTCAAGTCATGATCTTACAGTTTGTGGATTCGAGCCCCGCATCGGGCTCTGTGCTGACAGCTCAGAGCCTGAAGCCTGCTTGGGATTCTCTGTCTCCCTCACTCTCTCTCTCTCTGTCCCTCTCCCATTCACGTTCTCTCTCTCTCTCTCTCTCTCAAAATAAATAAACATTGAAAATTTTTAATTAAAAAAATTTAAAAATCTTGCCATCTCCTTCATCTTACCTTTAAGCTCTTAAAGTGCTTAGAATCAATGCAATTTACTGCTAAATTATTTTCTGCTTGGGTCTTTTACTATTGTCTGTTCGTTAATTTTGCCTCTCCAATTCAAGTGTAACTTTCTTGAGGGCAGAGAATGACACATTTTAGTACCATTTCTCACCACACACCCCCCCCCCCCCGCATGTCTGTTATAGTTTCACATAAATTAAGTGCATTAATTGGTTAAAATGAGCTAGGAGTAACTGCATATATTATGACAGCCTATCCCAAATATGTAATATTTACCAATGAGGACAGTCCTAAAAGAGCTTCTTGGCATGGATAGGCTTCCTTTGACAGACAGGAAAACCCAGCCTCAAGCAGAAGTTGCGACCATAGTATTTAGGCTGAGAAGGTGTCCTAAGTTGAACCCTGGCCTTTAGGGCCAACTCAAGAGAGGTCATTAGAATTGGGTGGAGTTCAGGGTACATTGCCCAGAATAGGATGCGTGATAGTCCCTGGGGCCAGAAAGAGGGGAGTCTGTGTTTCTGAGGGGAAATCCAGACTACAGTTCTATCAGGTGAGGACTACTCCAGGTGCCTGCCTCCCAGATGGACATTCTCCTCAAGAAATAATGGGATGTGTGGACTCTGGGGCAAGATGGCCAGCAACGGCAGAGCAGCAACAAGCCAGGGTGTGTGTGTGTGTGTGTGTGTGTGTGTGTGTGTGTGTGTGGAGTAGCCCTATTTGTCCTTTTTGGTAGAAGTCACACTCTAGGATACCTGATGGCATCAGAGTGTCACATGGGTCACAGCAGCAGTGGCTGAGACTGGCAAAAGCCAGGAACTCCGCAGGACCAGAGAGGTGCCAGAGAATCTGACAACGTTCTTTTTTGTCCAGTTTAGTAGTAACTAACACTTTCCCAAAATTGACACCAACAAGAGTAAACAGCAACCTTCTCTAGGAGGAATTGTCACAATTTGCTGATTTCTAAATCGATGCCATCACCTCTCTCTTAGCCTATTCCTCTCCCTACGCCCCTCTCTCTATCCCCCTAATCAAGTCAGAGTGAATCTGCATTTGCTTTGGAAGCTTGGATCACACTTGAGTTCAGGGGCATTTCTCCAGGCATCCTGCTTCTCTATTCTGTATCTGTCCAAGAAGGTAGAGCAGGGGCTGGAAGAGGTGACGGTGAGCCAGCAGCCACTTGGGCCCGCAAAGGCCCTTTTCTTGCATTCCCAGCAAACAGTGGTAATGTCAGCTGCACGAAAATTTTGCTTCTCCTTAGCCCTGTCTTCAAATTTTTCCTTTGAAGAACATTCTCCATGAGAGAAGGAAAGAGGGACACCATACAGACTTACTCCAGGGCACCACTGTTGCTTGAGTTTGGACTAGAATTTAATATCCCCTCCAACTTGAAAGAACCCGAAATGTGTATGTGCGAACCAGGTGTCACCCGGGATTTTCCTGTCCCTTACCATTTAGTTAAGGAGTGAGTCATTGGTGTTGCCCAGCTCCACAGGGGTGTGTTGGGGGAGGGCGTCGGACTTCAAAGTCTGCCATTTTGAAAAGAAAATAAGAAAGGAAGGGGGGTGGGGAGGAAGGCAGGCGGCAAGGAAGGGACTTGCATGTGTAGCATTGGCGGAAGGGGGAGACGTCTGTGCCAGTTAGGGGGTGGGGGTGTTCGTCCGGCCTCAGCCCGCAGCTTCAGTTCTGCCCACGGGGCACGGCCAAGTCCCGGAGTCTCCCGGCTGCGCGGCTTCCTCCCATCTCTCCTCTCCACTTCCTGCCTCCACATTGTTTCAGAACTCCCAACTTCTTACCCGGATCCCCGAAGTCATTCAGCTACGCCTCACAGCCCTCTCGGTTATTCCCAAATTCACCCTGACAGCCACATTCGCCTGTGGAAATCCACTCTCCGGTAATAAGTCGCCTCGTCTGGCCAGACCTTCGAGAGCAGTTGCCGCCAGGAACTGCAATTCCCCCGTCTGCTTACAAACTTTTGCCAATTCCTTCGTTGGTAAGCAAATTTTTAAAAGCAAAGCGGGTGAGGGTTTCCACCCCAGCTTGGACGAGGCCTCGTGGGCGTCCGGAGCTCGCTCGGCGGCGGGCCGCGTTGGGCCGACGGCGCTGCCCTTCAGGACCCCGCGCACCGGGCCAGGGCCCGCACCGCGCCCGGCTCCCGAGATAGAGGTCCCGTCGTGGTTTTCCGCGCCGGGGCCCGCGCCTGCGGCTTTCCCGCCTCCCGGGGCGTCCCGAGGCTGGCGCGTGGGCGGGGCGGGCGGCATTTAAGGCGGGCACCGCCTCCCGGCGGCAGCGGCTGGCGCTCGGCCGCGGGAGGTGCGCCTCGGGACCGCGCCGCTGCCGCCAGAGCCCGACGGGACCCCCGCGCTGCGCGCGCCGCCGCCGCTGCCAGAGCCCAGACCCCGCGCCCGCCCGCAGGCGGCGCCACTAGCAGCGCCATGGTCAAGGTGCGTGCGGCCCCCGGCGTCCGCCCGAGAGCAGTGCGGACGGGTGGAAGGCGAGGAGAAAGAGGGAGGGCGGGTCGTCTTTATTCTGCCTTCCTTCTGGCCTCTGCACGGCCCCTCTCCCCTCCTGCGGCTAGCTGGGGTGAAGACCCAAATGCAAACCTCGGGGGAAGGGGCCCCAGGGGTCCCAGGCCGGCTCCGATTCGGAAGGTGGAGCGGGGCGGGGGGTTAAGACCGCCCTGCCCGCGACTGAGGTTCATGAGCTCAGTGGGCACGCCGCACCCGAGAAGCGGGACTGACGGCCGGTGTGTCCTGTGGGGAGCAAGATACTAGGGCGCCCCTGGGGCTTCTTGGAAGGGTCATGTCTCCAGCTGGGGGAAGTAACTTCCCACCTTCCCCACCCCCAAGAGGGGTACCCTGAGGAGATGCTGGCAGGGCTGTGTGGCCTAGCCTTCCCTCTACACTGGAGGAGAGGAAAAGAAAGGGGTCCAGGAGTTGCTATTTGAAGGTGGGGGAGAGAGAACCTCTCCACAGCCTCGCCAGAGGAGAGAATGAAAGGTGCGAGGGAGGCTCCCTTCCCTGCCGGTCCCTGACCCACAGGGAGAAGAGCTTGACGCCTCTTCAGAAAACCCATCTTGGACCAATACTGCACCTCTGCTTTCCTTTCAGAAAACACTGGAAATTTACTCTGTGGAGCTCAGTGGAACGAAAGACATTGACCAAACAGACAAGGGGGATGGCAAGGAGAAGTACAGAGGCCTGAAGAACTGCTTTGAACCCAAAAAGAATCACCAGAAAGAGGAGCTTAAGAAAGAACTGGATCTGGTCAGTTGATTTGGTCCTTAAGCCAAATGGGTCCACCGAGCACTGCCCTTCCCCCTGAGAACTTGCCCCTATAACCTGCCTCTTACAAAAGAAAGATCAGTCTCGACGATTTGAAAATCTCCCTCCCCGCTCCGCCATGAGATTTGTTTCCTTGTTTAAAATAAATGGCGTGATAATATCTACCCAGGGGTAGGTCCTGTGCAGGATTCCTGTACTGGTTGTAGGCACTCTGAGGGAAGAGCCTCTGATTCCAGTCCCCACAGGCACAGCCCAGACCTCTTTCCTTCCTGGCTGTTTCATTGAGACATAGGTGACCAATTGCCAGTTTTCAGCTGGTAAGGTAAAACTGTTGGAGCTGGAACCATGCAGGAGAAAAACCAAAACCAGGAAACCTTGCTAGGTTTCTGGCTATGTATGCCCCATGAGAAAGAATAATTTCACTGGTAAGAATATTGGGCTTGGATTCAGAGAACCTTAGGCTCAATTAAGTTCCACTTCACTGATTGATAACTGGGAGCAAACCACCTAGCTTCAGTGAAGCTGCATTTTCTTTGTGGAAAGTGGGAAATAAGCAATTTGCAGGGGTGAGGGGGAAAAGTGAGAAAAAAGTAAGAATATTGTGTAACTGATGCAATTTGTAGTTTAAAGTGTAATTTATAATTAGTCATTTTGTGATTTATGGAAGCCTGGTATTCCTGTTAAGGAGGAACTTTGGAATTATTAAAGCTGGCCACCATGGGAAAGACCTGCCTCAGAACTGAAATGTGACAGGTTACATCTTAGGAACGTCAAGGCGGAAACTTCCACACCAAGCCCGAAATTTGCTAGATTGCCCCTGCAGTTCACTGCAGACTTTAAAATTCTGTTATTGTTGGAGCAGATAGTAGTGGTGCAAGTTCATGTGGGCTATCGAGCCAATTGTTAAATATTCAGGAATTTGGCAAGTTGGTTGACATTGGGTTAGCAGCTTGAAATTTGGCTATGGTGAGAAATCAGTGAATGCTATAAATCAGAGCTTTTAGTTTATTTTTCCTGGCAGCAGGCTCGTTAAACATTCAGCAGCACACCACTAGGTATTTGTCCATGTATGTTCTGACAGTTAAGAACACAGCCCTGAAACTGGACTGACCCAAATTCAGATCCCAGTTTGATTGACATTCATTTCCTATTTTGAAAAACAGGAATTAAAAATGGTGCCTACCTGTTGAAGTCATTAGAGGGTTAAATGAAGTAAAGGAGGAGAAAGGCTTAGCACAGCACCAGACGATACATAGCCATTCTTATTTCCTATGTATCTCTAGCATTTAGGATTGAAGGCAAATCTAGTCTTCCTTGAAATTGCTACTTACAACATGAACGTATATCCATTATGCCTGTTTACTATGAAGATAATCTCCCTTTTTTGAGCATTTTGTGAAGATGTATAATATAGGAAAATAATTTTTATGGTGTTAGCCGGTGTTCCCCTGCTTCCCTGCTGAGAGAGGAACATCTTTCTTTCCCAACATTCTCACAAGAATCCTATAATTTCATTTGTGACAGCATACTTGGATGCCCTCTGGCACATTGGAACTTTGACAAGAACTAAAGTATCCCTGGCTTCTGAATAAACAGGCTGATTTAGGACCCAAGCCTGAGCCACAGGATGATGCCCTGAGCTATTCTAGTGCTGGCCAGCAGGGTGCGCCAGAGGCACCCACCCCTCCTCCTCCCCCTCCCCCATGCTCTCATCCACAAAGTCAGGGATAAAGGAAGAGGAAAGGTATTCTGCCTCACACTATATATAGGCTCCTTAAAGTCTGAGTTCCATCCATGTGAACAATGGCTGTAATCACCTGTTACCTCTGTCTGCCCAGAACTTAGCACACTGTGCACAGAACTGTGTCTTAATCCTTTGAATCCCCAGCAATATCTTTCAATTATTAATATTAGTACAACGACTGAATGAGTAAAGCAGAATCTGGCTGAGGAAAGGGCAAAAAAATGTTGTAATTGGAAAATCTAATCTCTTACACAACATGTCACTTTTTCGCATGTACTTAAGAAAAGAGATGGTTCTGGGGCGCCTGGGTGGCGCAGTCGGTTAAGCGTCCGACTTCAGCCAGGTCACGATCTCGCGGTCCGTGAGTTCGAGCCCCGCGTCAGGCTCTGGGCTGATGGCTCGGAGCCTGGAGCCTGTTTCCAATTCTGTGTCTCCCTCTCTCTCTGCCCCTCCCCCGTTCATGCTCTGTCTCTCTCTGTCCCCAAAATAAATAAAAAAAAAAAAAAAAAAAAAAAGAGATGGTTCTTTTACCCATCACAGTATAAATCTTTGTTTCAGATGATCAGAGCTTAAAGAATCCTGAGTGCTGCTGCTAGGAATTTACCCAAGGGATACAGGAGTGCTGATGCATAGGGGCACTTGTACCCCAATGTTTATAGCAGCACTTTCATCAATAGCCAAATTATGGAAAGAGCCTAAATGTCCATCAACTGACGAATGGATAAAGAAGTTGTGGCATATACATACAATGGTATATTACTTGGCAATGAGAAAGAATGAAATCTGGCCTTTTGTAGCAACGTAGATGGAACTGGACACTGTTATGCTAAGTGAAATAAGTCAGTCAGAGAAAGAAAGATACCATATGTTTTCACTCATATGCGGATCCTGAGAAACTTAACAGAAGACCAGGTGGGGGGAGAAGGGGGAAAGAAAAGTTACAGAGAGGGAAGGAGGCAAACTATAAGAGACTCTTAAATACTGAGAATGAAGTGGATAATGGGCATTGACGAGGGCACCTGTTGGGATGAGCACTGGGTGTTGTATGGAAACCAATTTGACAATAAATTTCATATTAAAAAAAAAGAATCCTGAGTGCTAGATTTTCTAGGTAGGGTGCAGGAGAGTTACTTAACCCTGGGTTTTCCAAGACAGGAGGAGGTTTCTAATCCTGTAGCCCAGTGGGTCTCAAGGGAAGGGAGAGGAGGAATTTGCTCCCCAGGGGACATTTAGTAAGGTCTGGAGACATTTTTGGTAATCACAACTCCACGGAGGTTGCTAATAGGTGGCATATAGCAGGTGGAAACCCCCCCACCCCCCCCCGCAACAAAGAGTTATTGGCTCAAATGTCCGTAACGCCAAAGTTGAGAAACTCTGCTTTAGTCTGATGATTCTATAACAAAATTAGCAAGTGTGGACCATACTGGTATTTATTTAGCAGATTGTAAGTCTCAGGACTTCTCTAACAAGTGAACTCCCTGAGTCTCAAGTATTTGATTAAGGAAAGTCTTGCCTCTTCCTACCAGAGACTACCTGCCCAAAGAGGGCTGCACGGGTAATAAGCTGTGAGAATATATCAGATGGGTCTGGTTAGGTATAGCTCATCACCCTCAACTAATCCCAGGACTCAGGTCTGAACTAAGTATCCAGATCACTAGTATCTGGACAACAGAGAGGTATGCTAGAATTTGCATGTGCTGGAGAACAGATTGAGGTGAAATGCATTGCTTTGTTCATAAAAACTAAAGACAGTTATTATGTGGTAAATGACAAATTAAGCCTGAACTCAAGGGATGGCCAGAAAATCCCCTGGCCAGTGAATCAGAAGAGCAAGCCTTTCTTGCAGCGAGACTCTCTCTTCCCTCACTGCAATAACCACCTGGCACAGAGGGTTTTTTCCTTTTCTCCCTCACTCCTGCCCCCCCCCCTTCTATCCTCAGTGCTACCCTCAGTTTTCAGGGGCTGGTCTAAACTTAGTTTAGCATTTGTGTCTTTTGGAATTATCTAATGCACTCTCTTCTTCTTTTCACGGACTTCAGGATGACCACAAACTCAGCATTAAGGAGTTGGAAAAGAAATACGGTACAAACATCATTACAGTAAGTCATCAGGGGACTGGGGATCAGGAAGACTGGGACGGAACTATACAAAGGACTGTACAAAGCTGTGTGCTCAGGGTGTGTGGAAAAGTGGATGGCATCTTTAGGATGAAGCAGCAACTTTGAGAATGCCATTCACCTACATACCCAGCATGTGAGAGGGGGTTGGTTAACCTGAAGAGCTGGCGGGGCTGAACCACGCCCCAAGTCAAGCCCCTCAGCTGAGCTGGATGCCTGGCTGTAAACAATCTTTTGATTATAACTTCAGGAAAGCTGTGGTATCCCCAGGAAGACTCAGACACGTCTTTATGGTCGTGGTCAGAGGCAGAGATTACTTTTAACCTCCATGTCCAGGAAGTATAATGGTCTTATCAAAGAGTGGGGAAAACCAGTGGTAAAAAGCAAGCATCCAGAGTGACAGTCTTAGAGCCCTGCTTGTCTGCCTCTTCCTCTGAGAAGAGCACACACTGGTGTGCTCCAAGGCATCTAGCAAATTCCCCCATCACAGAAGGACTGCTTCAAATTCAAATTAAATTTCAAAAATTTTGGTGTCTTGACATCAGGAGATTTGGAAACATCTGTTGAAGGCAACAAAAAGAGCTATGTGCACCGCACAGGACGAGCAGTGAGAGGGGCAAAGGGACAGGTGATCCCTGGTCTCAAGGAGTTAGCAGTCCAGCAAGGGATGCAGATATATAGGGGAGTATCATAACATCCAGTCTGTTCCACTTAGATGGCAAAGATAGGTTTAAACAGTGTGCTGAGTGACCCATTCTGACCAGAGGAACCAGGCTCCCTGGATGGAGCAGTGCGTAAATCAGGATATAGGAGGATTCAGGTTTAAGTTAGCAGAGTACCCAGGAGGCTGGAGAGGACAGGGTATGTTTGGAAATCAGTCTGGGGTTTCTGGGAGCTAATGTGTGTGGAAAGGGGAGAAGAGGGATAAAAAATAAGGCTGGGGAGTGGTAATTTGGGTGAAACTATCAAACACTTCCATATTAAACTAAGGAATAAGGACTATATTAGTTGTACTTACACACAATTTCTAAACAGGGAAGTGATTTGAGTAAGATTGGTTTTCAAAAAGCAATTCTGGTAGAAGATAGTAGAAGATATAGATAGATATAGATAGGTAGATTCTGGTAGAAGAGAGAGAGAAACAGACAAGCAATTCTGGTGGGAGATATATATAGGTATCGGTAGGTAGGTAGATAGATATTTTTTTTTAAGTGGGAGATGGAAGGATCTAGTAGAATGAGACAATCACTCAGGAATACAAAATGAGGAACCAAAACAGGGCGGTAGCAGTAAGATGGGAAAGGAAGGGGGCAGATTCAAGAGACATTTCAAAGAAATAACTCGTAGAACTTTGCTTTGCTGGAGTTTTTGAACAGATCCCTGATCCCAGTTACCAAGGTAGAGAAGCAGGAGGAGGAGGAGATTTGGTCAAGTGGTGGACAGGGCCATGGCAGGGAGCTGGGGGCCGAGAGATTAGAGAAGGCCATAAGAAGGAGAAGGTGGTAAATTTTATTTGAACTATACTACAAGTTGGTGGCTCCAAATCTAGTTATTCAGCAAATACATGAGCCTCTATTACAGAAGAAGCAGTACACCCTATAAAAGACACAAAAATGAATAAGGGTAGTCTTTAAACTATCCTTTAAGTAGCTTACAACGTATTAGGGAGAAAAAGTAATGACAAGACTTTCTCCACAAAGGATAGTTTGTGGGGGGAAAAAAAGCCTTATGAATCACAATACACGATTTCAAGGTGGTGGAGGGGCCTGTGTGCACCTGTGGATGGCACGCTTACCAGGAAAGGCTTCTGGCAAGAAGTGACTGCTGATGTGGGCCTCAGGGGTTGGTAGGATTTATAACACTTAAGATGAGCAAGAACTTAGAACTTGGGGTGGATATATAGAAAAGCAGAAAGACACCAGACTTAAGGATGAAAAATTAGCCCAATAGAGAATATTTTCTGGATAATTACTACATTGCCCTTAACCCTGGTGATTAGCTTTTATATTTCAAATCCTCCTTAGCCAAGTTACTCCTATCTAGAGTGTAGTATAATGGCTCTGAAGCCAGGTTGCCTGGTTCAATCTGGTAGTACCATGTACTAGCTGGATGATTTAACCTCCATATGCCTCAAATTCTACATCTGTGAAATGAGGATAATAATGGTACCTTCTTCAGAGAGTTATTTGGAAGAGTATATGAGCAAATATATGGAGTACATCGCTTGGCTGATAGCACTAATATTAAATCTTCTTTTTAAAAAGGTGAGGGTTGGGGGAGAGGAGGCATCATCTACTTTTCCCGGGTCCTCCTTGCGCATGGTTAACTGCTACCCACAACCTGCAGAAAAAATGATGTCCAACCTCAGAGAAGAGAAATGTCTAATTCCTATTTGTTTTTGCTTGGCTTTCTCAGGGTCTTTCTAGCACCCAAGCTGCTGAGCTCCTGGCTCAGAATGGTCCCAATGCCCTCACTCCTCCCAAGGAAACACCGGAGATCATCAAGTTTCTCAAGCAGATGGTGGGAGGGTTCTCCATCCTTCTGTGGATAGGAGCCATCCTGTGCTGGATTGCATATGGGATCCAGTACTCCATGAATAAGTCCTCATCCCTAGACAACGTAAGGGGGCCTCTTTCTAGGGTTTGCTAAACTAGTAATGGGAAAACAATCATAAAATAAGGCCTTTGGTGGGCAGAGCTGGAATCAGGAGTCTACACTGATCACTCACTGTGCGGGTTTGGGAAAATCAAGAATTTTACCAGCTATAAAATAGAAATTGTAGCTAACTTTCTGATGTCTCAGGGGCAGCATGAGGCGTGAATTTTAAAGAGAGAAAGAGGGGCACTCTAAGTTCCTAAGGGAAAAAATATCTGTATCCATATGAAATATTTTGGGGTTCTCTCACCTCAGAGCTAATTGTCTCCCTTTAACGTGGGGAGCATCTATGCCTGCTGATAACTGAGTACCAAAACCAAAAAACTGAATTGGCCAACATGATGCTAAGAGAAAGAAGCCAGATGCAAAAGGCCACACACTGTATGATTCTGTTGATATGAAATGTCTAGAATGGGTGCATCCTAGAGACAGAAAGCAGATCAGTGGTTGCCAGGGTTGGGGGGTGGGAGTGGGAAATGACTGCAACTGGGTGCTAGGGATCTTACTGGGGCGATGAAAATGTTCTAAAACTGTATTGTGGTGATTGTTGCAAAACTGTAAATTCATTAACAATCGCTGAATTATGCACATTAAATGGATACATTTTGTGGCCTATAAATGACACCAGAATACCACTGCCATGTCTCTTGCCTTCCCATGGAGAACTCTATCCCTAGGACCTGACTCACTCCTGATGCCTGTTCTTCTGATCGATGCTTCTCCTCCTTACCCAGGCGTACTTGGGCTGCGTGCTTGCCTTGGTTGTTATTTTAACGGGGATCTTCGCTTACTACCAAGAAGCAAAAAGCACCAACATCATGGCCACCTTCAATAAGATGATCCCACAGGTGGGTAGCAGCCATCCCTCTCTGGTCTCCACATGACTTCAGATGAGGAAGCACCAGATGAGGAGGAGAGTGGGGCCTCTGAGGCAGAGAGTCTGTGCTCCACCATTTGCTGTCTAAGTCTTAGGCAGTCCCTCTGAAGCCCCACTTCTGCACAGAGTTTTGAGATGATCAGGGAAGTAGGACACAGGAAAATGCTTAGTCGAGAACAAAGCACAGAAGCATCAATCATCACACAACATCTTCTATTACTGCTCATGAGCTTTGGTGGACTGTTCAAACAAAAGTAATTCAGGGGCTTCCAAGAGTGAGCTGTAGAAGTTCAGGAGTACTCCCTGGTAGCCAAGGAGGTCAACCTGCAATTCTTCATCTGTGACCATTTTTGCACCCATTTTGGAGCCTCTCTGCACATTGTCCCAAACTGCTCTTGGTGAGGGAGGCCTGCTGCTGCTGTCTTCCCACAGGGTCCCATGTTAGGTGTCCTCTAGGGAGACCACACACCACTGTCAGCACAGTAGGAAAACCATGCTGCCCCTGGCCCATGGAGCTGCCAGCTGGAGAGGGTTCTGGATGGGATCATCTGTGCTAAGAAGTGGGAGATCTGCCTCCCACTCCATTAAAGTTTTCCTGATCTGAGCAAGATTACTAAACCCTTTGGCTCAGGCTTCAGGGCTCTCCCTGCACATCCCATCCAAGATCACTCAACGTTAATTGTCCCTCTTACTGTCATGCCCAGGGCTGTCAGTTTGTTATATCTGCCCACAACAGCATATTCTGGTTCCAAGAACTCTCTAAGAGTTCCTTCTCAAGAAACAAGAGATCTTAGTATGTTCAGTTCCTAGGTACAAGTCTTTGGCTTCCGAGAGCTGTGGCTTCCATGGCCTGCATTCCCGAGATGTGGGAAGGTGCAGATGGAGGAGCACTGGCATCATTCCAGGATGAGTTGTCTGCCACTGTTTTCCTTTGCAGCAAGCTCTTGTCATTCGAGATTCCGAGAAGAAGACCATCCCTGCAGAGCAACTAGTGGTGGGAGACATAGTGGAGATTAAAGGAGGAGACCGGATCCCTGCAGACATCAGGTTGTTGTCTGTTCAGGGCTGTAAGGTAAGCATCACAGGGAACCCCAAAGATCACGCTCGTAACTAGTTGCCATTATTTTGTCTTTCCAGGTCTCAGTGTAACTGTGACAGGAACAAGATGCCTAGTCTTCAACTTTTTTCAAAATTTCTTCTAGGTAGATAATTCATCTCTCACTGGGGAATCAGAGCCCCAAGCCCGCTCCTCTGAGTTTACCCATGACAATGCCCTGGAAACAAAGAACATCGGCTTCTATTCTACAACTTGTCTGGAAGGTAAGTCCAGCTGTCTCTCAGGACCACATGCCCCACCCATCCCCCTTCTCCCCCTTAGGTTTTATGTTCTTATCTCTTTACCACCTCTTGCTATAAAGCCTTTCCAAGAGAAAACATGGAACTGAAAAGCCCAGAGAACTTTGTAATGTCATGTGCTAATTGATCGTGTAAGCCAGCAAAGAGAGGACTGTAAATGGGCTGCGGTCCCCTTGTAGCTGAGGACTCCTGGAATAAAATGTCTACTTCACCTGTAGGCACAGCGACTGGCATGGTCATCAACACAGGCGACCGCACCATCATTGGTCAGATTGCCTCTCTGGCTTCAGGAGTTGGAAATGAGAAGACACCCATTGCCATTGAGATTGAGCACTTTGTTCATATTGTGGGAGGAGTGGCCATCTCCATCGGCATCCTTTTCTTCATCATCGCAGTGTCCCTGAAGTATCATGTCCTGGACTCCATCATCTTCCTCATTGGCATCATTGTGGCCAATGTGCCTGAGGGTCTCCTGGCCACTGTCACTGTGAGTCCATGCTGCTAGGTGGCCTATACCCTGACCCTGGTAACCCTTAGCATTCTGCTGTGCTGGGTGAAGATGTGAGTCTCCTCCATCTTCAGAGCCACACTCCCTCCCTGTCAGGGATACCATGGGACATTCTGAATAGACTGTTTCGTAGACAAAAGGAATTGTGATATTGTTAATATTCAAACGCACTGTCCTAGAAAACGTTATGTTTTCATTTTCAGGAGATCTATCTGCAAATTGCACATATTATCTTCCTCCTTAAGATCTAGATAAGACAAACCCAAACTACCACCACAGATTTTCAGGAAGCCTGATGCCTTCTCTACGTTTTCATATTTCTTAAAAAGAAAAAAAAATATCCTTGGCAATTTCTACAACTGAGGAACTTAGGCATATTACTTACCTCCTAAGTTTAATAAAAGGATTGTGGCATATAGGTCTTTATGTGGTTTATGAGGCACTGGGTCAGCTTTGCTGCATCTGTAACTATACCTCTGTTCTGCAATCAGTTCAGCTCCAGCTGCTTCTATGTTCTGGAGCCCAAGTTCAAAATGATAATTTTTCTCAAAGCTTCTCTCTCTCTTTCTCTCTGTCTCTCTCTATTGGTCTCTCTCCCTCTGTCTCTCTCTCTCTCCCTCCCCGGTCTAGGTGACTCTGTCGCTGACAGCTAAACGGATGGCCAAGAAGAACTGCCTGGTGAAGAACCTGGAGGCAGTGGAGACCCTTGGCTCCACCTCCATCATTTGCTCAGACAAGACTGGGACTCTGACCCAGAACAGGATGACCGTGGCCCATCTGTGGTTCGACAATCAGATCTTCATAGCTGACACCAGTGAAGACCATTCAAGTAAGTCTTCTGGAACATTCAGTGGGGCCTGAAGTTGTGGACTTGAGTAGAGGAGGCTGAGCAGAATGTGGTTGCAGTCTCAGAGAATTGTTTGAATAGTATGGGTATTAGGCCTACCACCCCCAGGATCCACTGTTCTGTTTTCCAGACCAAGTCTTTGATCAAAGCTCTGGAACTTGGGCCTCCTTATCAAAGATAATAACATTGTGCAACAGAGCTGAGTTCAGACCGGGACAGGAAAGTGTCCCCATCATGAAGGTAAAGTTTCAGCATCACTCAGTCTTAAATCACAGACAGTTTGAAGTCACTTTCTCCATTCTGATTTGGTGCTTGAATTAAATCTCTCCAACTATGTAAAGTTTGTACCAGTAAGAACAAGTCTGACTCACAAGACCCGCAGAAAATTTTCCTCACTCTAAGTAGCTTTCAGAAATCACAGAGATGTCTAAAAGTCCTCAGAACATTGATTTGGTCTTTTGAAAATTCTGTCTCATTCCTGAAAATGGATGTGCCTTTAAGGTACTTTCCTTAAAGTAGATATAATTAAAGTTTCTTTATTACATAAATGCCATTCACTTTATTACTTAAATCCATTCGCTGAAGTTTAAAATATAATTGGATGAAAATAGAAGGATTGACCTTAGAACGTATTCCTCTTGGCAGAAGATGGGGTTCTAAGGGGTCCTGGAATGTTGGAATATACAAAAACAAACTTCTCCCTCCCCCTCCTTCCTTCCCTTCCTCCTCTCTCTTCTCCCCTTCTGCTTCTCCCTCTCAGTGAGTTCTCCTGGCTTTTCTGTTTGCCATCTGTTTCCTTCATTGACTCTTGCTCTTTCTTATACTTTTTATTTGATTGACTTTCTTTCTCTATCAGACAGCTAGCTCATCAATTCTCTTCTGGGCCAATCACTTCTCTGCCCATATCTTTCAAATCCTCATCTCCAATTCTGATTTCTCACCCAAACTCCATGGATCTTCAGTTAGTTTTGTGTTTCCACTCAGAAGTTTTGCCATGTTAGACTCTCAACAAATTATACTTCTCACCTTCCACATGTGCCCAACCTGTCTCTAAATCACTCTCTTGTCCAAAATTTGCCTACTTTTTCTATGACATAACCATTTTACTTGTCATTCAAGCCAAACCTTTTGGAAGTCGTCTTTAATTTTCTTCATTCCTAATATCTAGTGAATCACCAAGTCCTATTATTCTTGCTTCAAAAATATCTATAATTTTATATTTATATTATCACTAGTACCTTATATCTAATTAATTATACCAACCTCTTAATTACCTTCCATGATTCCAGTTTGTCCCTTGCCCAAGTCTTTCTTCCGTGCCACTAATTTTCCTTAAAGACTTCATTAGATGAACTGCTTCACCTAACTTTGCTCAAAAACTTTCTGTGCATCTCTGTTTTTGACTTCTCAAGTTTTAGACCTTGACTGCCATATCCACCTGTATGTCCAGAATATATACCGAACTCTTCCATTTCATGCCTTCTTTCATGACATTCTGGTTTCCAGAAGGCTTTCTTTTGCACCTTTATCTCTTGGTAATCCATCTGTCTTTCAAAACTAGTTCATATCTGCTTTTTTCATGAGACCCTCCAGCTCTCTCAGAGCTCTGTTTTGAACTTGCCTAATGCCAGTAGGCAGCACCATTCAGTTTAACACTTTTACCATGCTTCAGTCAGTGGCTAATTGTGGTGTAATCATTTGTTAGATGGTAAGCTTAACTAGGCTCTATGCTGGCTCATTAAATATGATCACAAAAGAACCAGATTATGTGCTGCAAATATTTGTTATCTCTTGATTCTCAGAGAGTTGTCGTTGGAGATGCCTCAGAAACTGCTCTTTTGAAGTTCTCAGAGGTCATTTTGGGTGATGTGATGGAAATTAGAAAAAGAAACCACAAAGTAGCTGAAATCCCTTTTAATTCAACCAATAAATTTCAGGTGAGTTTTTCCTCACAACCGAATCTTTGCCATCACTAGACGGCATTTCTAGCTGTAAGTATCCTTTGGTTAGTGTACATTTTGAATGATATTTGACTTCAGAAATAGTCCTCAGGGATGCAGGGCCTGGGCATCTAATAAGCCCAGAACAGGTTTCCCTTGCTGGCCTCTTTCCTTTGCTGGAAGTAGATAGAGAAGAAAGAAAAGTAGAGATCTCGTCAGGTGCCGGCTGTTCCTGTGAATGATCTATGTTACACACACACACACACACACACACACACACACACACACACACACACAAAACCACTTCACTCCCACCCCTACCCCCACCCCCTCCGGGTAACATTTGCACAAGTGAGGGGCAAAAGCCTTATCCCAAAGGATAAATGAAAGGTGAGGGAGTGGGGAGAAGTAAAATTTACTGTGCCCTTCATTTATGTCCAACACTTTACATACATTCTCTCAGTTAATCCTCACAATAAACCTGAGGTAGGGCTAATTAATCTCAATTTCTAGGTGAAGAAACAGACCCTTAGAAAATATTGATGAAAGAAAGGAAGGAAGGAAGGAAGGAAGGAAGGAAGGAAGGAAGGAAGAAATGGAAAAAGGAAAGAAAAGAAAAAAAAAATGTCAATCCTAGCAGAGTTACCCAAGCATTTGAGTGGCACAACCACTTTTCACACATCTCTTCAACTCCCAAGGCCATGTTTTTTCTACCACAACACAAAGGCAAAACAGTTTAGTTCAGGCCACGCGAATAAGCCTTGCCTTTTGTGAAAACCAATGAACAGTCTTCTCAGATGACTATTACCAGCCACGTTGCTTTCTGGTTTTGCCCCATATGCAGTTGACAGGGATCTCCTTTCTACCCATTGCTCAGGAAGAAAATGGCCATCCTTTGCTAGCTGTCTTCCCTCATTCCAGGCTGGCTAAGAACCCATGAGCTCTATCCTCATGAGGGGACAAATGGCAATTTGTAACCCAGTTACTGCTGCAAGTGGGACTTCCCATAGAATCCAAAGCTGAGAGCAGGGCGTCATGACTTGGTCTTTGCATAACAGGAAAGTATATAAATAAGATAACCATGTCTGTGTAAACGTTTCTGGTATTTACCCACACATTTTGTTTGGATGGCATTTAGGATTGGGAAATAACTGTGTTGCAAATGTCTTTGTGAATAACAAGCCAATGAAGAATTGTAGTTAGCCAAATAGACAACTAAAAAATGTATGAAGTAAAATACTAAAGCCAGGAAGTTAGATCTCTTATTCAAAACATAAGTGAAAATAGAATGAGTAACAATCCTAAAATAACAATAGTAATGATAGGTATTATATGCTAATTTCTACATACATTGAATTACACACTCTATAAGGTAGGGAATGAGGAAACTGAGGTACAGAGCATTATCACACAGCTAGTAAGGGCCAGAGCCAGGAGTCAAACAGACCCAGGGAGTTCATGCTTTTAAGGAGTAGATTGAATACCTTCTAATCAGGAACAAGACTCAGAATCTGACTGGGGTTCCATCTACTCCAGTAAAGCCTTTCCTAATAATGTGAGAAATGAGAAAAAGTAGGTTCTGTGAGGCCTCATGTACTAAATGTTGAGGGAGAAAGTGGGCTACCCAGAGTTGGAAGTAGAAAGGAGGTCCTATGTGGGCTCCTGCAGAAGAGATCAAAGAACCTCTTTGGGTGCTGTTAGTGCTATGTTATATCTACACATGAGCAACACTCAACCCTAATGAAAGAGTCTTAGATGCCATGACCTTGGTCTCTGGGGTATCATTCAACCAAAGGAAATAAAGTGGAAGGTCTATGTCTTATTGATTTAAAAAAGCAATTACCCAAACTGAGACTGGTCCACAAAAATATTTCCAATGGTTTGTGGCAAACTGGTGAAAATGAGGACAATATTTTGTAAAGTTTTATATAAAGATGAATGTATTTAATTTAAAAGATTATCCTTTATATGCTGCCTGATCAAGGCAGGGACTCTAGTAGCCTGAATTCAAATCCCAGCTCAGCCACCTATTAGGGTATGACCTTGCACATGCCAGTTAATCTCTCCGCACCTCAGTTTCCTCCCTTGTAAAAGGTGGTAATTATAGTACCCACAGCCTTAGGGTGGTTTTGAGAATTAAATGAGTCAATCTGTGAAGCACTTAGAACAGTACACACTACAAAATTGTTTATTATTCCTACTTTTTTTTTTCAAAGTTTATTGATTTTGAG
This sequence comes from Prionailurus viverrinus, assembly GCF_022837055.1. Taxonomy (NCBI): domain Eukaryota; kingdom Metazoa; phylum Chordata; class Mammalia; order Carnivora; family Felidae; genus Prionailurus; species Prionailurus viverrinus. The sequence goes on from NC_062561.1 coordinate 402,267, forward strand.
AGAGAGAGCATGTGTGAGTGGGGGTGGGGGAGGGAAAGAGAGAGAGAGAGAGAGAGAGAGAGAGAGAGAGAGAGAGAGAGAGAGAATGAGAATCCCAAGCAGGTTCCACGCTGTCAGCACAGAGCCTACTCAGGGCTTCATCTCATAAACCATGAGATCATGACCTGAGCTGAAATCAAGAGTCAGTGCTTAACCGGATGAGCCACTCTTGCACCCCTATTATTCCTACTTTTTAAGTGTTAAAATACCATGTCTTTGAGAAAATGATAGTGGTAATAGATGTGAGGTTTCAGTTTGGCTTTGTGTTTGGTTTTGGTTAGTTGCTTTTTTAAATATGTTTACTTGCCCATTTAAAAAAATACCATATTTGCCCTCTACTTTTTTTTTTTTATTGTGCTCCTCTCTGATATGCAGAAGGCTAAGAACTACTGGTTTAGAATTAATGGATAGACCCAAAATGGCAGATTTTTTTTTTTTTTTTTTTTTTTTTAGTAACTTACTCATTCTCTAGTAAACACTCCAGCTTCCGGGATTTCCTTTCAGAGGCTTAGAAGAGTACCTGCTTTACAATAACAGCTTATATAAGACTTCACCATTTTATGATCATTTATAAGTTTTTTCAGATTTTTTCTGATTATCTTATTAGGATGAATCTAGAAGTAGAATTAGTAGGTGAGAGGATGTTGATGTTAAAATTGTGGAACCTACTTAACTCTTCTCCTGAAAGCCTGTGAGAATGCCCACTTCTTCCACCCCTACCATTTTCCTTCATGTCCAGGCAGTGAAACTGGATTGATTTGGAGATGAAGAGGCACAGGAATTCCTGCTGCTCTCACCCCTGCCTGAGCTCAGAATAGCGTTGGTCTGAAAGGCTGCTGCTCACAATAGGGAGGTAGCAACAGGAGGTGAGATAAGGTGGCCAAGGTCCTCTGACCCCCACAGGCTTCCCAGGAGATCTGGTTCAAGACAGAGACTTCATGGGCTAACAGCCACATCTGGTGTCCCTAAAGCAACCAGTTTCTTTTTGAAAGACCAGCTCCACTTAGTGTGGATTCAAACTCAGGGTACCCCTCTGAGTTGGGACCAAGTCTAGATCTCTGTGTATTATTTGACCACAAAATTAAAAAAGGATAGAACATGCCTATAGTGAACACCCTTTTTCACGTCAAAGATGAGTAGCCCATGGGGCGCCTGGGTGGCGCAGTCGGTTGGGCGTCCGACTTCAGCCAGGTCACGATCTCGCGGTCCGGGAGTTCGAGCCCCGCGTCGGGCTCTGGGCTGATGGCTCAGAGCCTGGAGCCTGTTTCCGATTCTGTGTCTCCCTCTCTCTCTGCCCCTCCCCCGTTCATGCTCTGTCTCTCTCTGTCCCAAAAATAAAATAAAACGTTGAAAAAAAAAAGATGAGTAGCCCAGTGAGAGAGAGGATATCTTTAATCTTCTTGTCATGTTGCTAATTAAGAGATCTGTCCAGTTCAGGCCATTATTAGTAAAGATAGTGTCATTATTCAATGGCAGGCTGTACCTAATGTGCTGAGTTCCTTCCCTCCCAGCTCTCCATACACAAGACGGATGACCCCAATGACAAGCGCTTCCTCCTGGTGATGAAAGGAGCCCCCGAGCGGATCTTAGAGAAGTGCAGCACCATCATGGTCAATGGCCAGGAGCAGCCTCTGGACAAGAGCACAGCTGAGGCCTTCCACACCGCGTACATGGAGCTGGGAGGCCTGGGGGAGCGTGTACTGGGTGAGCTCTTTGTAGCAGTACCCTTATCCATCACCTGTTGGGTGTGAGGCTCTATGCCAGGTCAGGGCACAAGAGGAGACAGGCTTATTATCTAGCAGAGTAGCTGTGGCACCCACATGAATCACTGAAAGCATGGAAAACAAACATGTATGAGAATACTGTATGATAGTACTGAGGAGGGTGGGGTTGCTTCCAGATGAGGAAAATCTGGGAAGATTTTATGGAAGGAGTTACATTTTAAACTCAGCCTTGCATGACAATATTTGAAGGGAGATGGAAAAAAAGTATTCACAGTAGAAGGAACAACATAAGCCAAAGCACAGAGTTAAAAATGGATGGGGTCTGTGCACACATTGTGAGTGAGCCAGTCTATGTTTAGCGTTGCAGGCAAATGAGACGACATAGTCCTAGGAAATGAGCTGGAAAGATAGACTGCAGGGCATGATATGGAGTGCCTTATGTGGGTGAGGAACTGGGCTTTCATTCCACAGTCAGGAGAGCCACTAAACGCTTTGCAGCAAGTGGACTGATCAGAATGACAGTGTTTTCTAAAGGATAGTTCTTGGCAGCAGCAGAGAGAGGAGAGGCATGGCTCTCAGGAGGAGGTTGCTCCCTCATTCAGGTGAAAGAGGGTGGGAATTTGATCCAAGGCAATAGGAATGTGAAAGAGGGGTCAGACACAAGAGACTTCATGGAGGCAGAACTGGTAAGTCTGAGCAACTAGTTAGAGGAGAAAATTAAGTTTAAAATAATGTTGAAGTTGCTCACTTGCTTATTAGGGAGAAAATAGTGCCAGTTGCAGAGACCAGGGATATTAGAGGTGGAAGGAACCATGGAAATCCAGCCACTGTGGCAGAAGCCTAACTGTGGTAACTTAAGTGATATCAAAGGGTATGTTCTTAATGAGAATCCTGGGTTGACAGAATGGAACCTGTAAACTACCGAATATGAATTTAAGGTAACAGAAGTTCACGGTTGATGATAAGGCTCATTAAACATCATAAAAGTTCTTGCCAGTCGAGATGGAATCTGTGGAATGTGTGTTTCTAAAAGATATTTGAGCTTGTTAAGCAAATTAAATAATTAAATGAGATAATAATGCTTTAATCATGCCTTAAATAACCCACAGCACCAGGTTATGTTTTCAGTGCAGGTTTGATACCTATCTGACCAGAATCACTCTAGGAACCTTGTGTTTGACCTCTCAAACTCTGTGCTTTACTAAAACGTGTAAAGCAGTGGGGCATGCTGAAAATAAATTTGATGTGAAAGCTGATGAGAAAGTCATACGACCTTGGAAGTCCCACCAGACACGGGAATCTTTTCTGCTTCAACCCATGAGAGGCAGATGCCTTCTGAGTAATGAAAGGTTCTCCATTCCTAATGGCCTTTCTCTCACACTCACCTTGATTAAAGATGGAGCTTCATACCATTCTCCTGACGCCTCAGATTCTTTCCCCAGTTTGTGCACTGGCACGTTCCGTTTTCTCTGCCTAAAATGGCCTTCTCATCCCACATCTCCCTTCTCTCCCTGGAAAATGTCTAACTCCTCTTTCAAGAATCATCTCACTTGTGACCTCCTTGGGGAAGTCTTTCCTGATTCCCCGGGTGACTCTACTCTGTAACACTCACTGTACTTTTTTATGCTTTATCTCTTATGTCTCTGTCTCCACACTAGACTGAGATATCTCCAGAAGCAAAGGCTGACCCCTCTTGGTTTCTATATCCTTAGAACATAACAGAGAATCCAGTGGGCACCCAGTAAATTACTTTTGAATGAAATACGTCCTTCCTAATTACAGCATGCATTATAGAATTGAAATAATGAAACAATTCTGGTATCCACTCAAGTATTAGTAAAATAGTAAAAGTGTATGAAAATGTTCCTCCTTTTCTTTTGTTATTTCTTATCCTAATTTCATTGACTCCCAAATTCATGCACATCCAGGTTTCTGTCATCTCTACCTGCCAGCAGACGAGTTTCCAGAATCTTATTCGTTTGATGTAGACACCATGAACTTTCCCACGTCTAACCTGTGTTTTGTGGGGCTCTTATCAATGATTGATCCCCCCCGGTCCACTGTACCTGATGCGGTCACCAAATGCCGGAGTGCAGGGATCAAGGTGGGAGTTATTGTCTTGACTTAAGAAGTCCTCCATTTATGTTGTACACTTCTCTAAGAATGGTTGTCATAGGAGGTAGTCAGTGTTCAAGTCTCAGGCAAATATCATAATCCCCCACCCCCTTTTTATCTCTACTTTCACTATACTAAGATTCTAGTAACCGTCCAATAAAGGCAAAATGATTGTGTCTGTGTGGAACAAACCACAATAGTAACTGCAGTGAGAATGCCATGAATTGACTCTATCTTCCTTGCCCTAAACTATGATAGACAATAAAAGGTTTTATTGCTTAATCTTGAGGTTCAGCCTCAAAATCCATTTGCCTTCATGATATCAGAACCAAAATATTAATTCCATTACCATGTTAATAACATGGTTGAAGCAACATGAGGCTCTCTCAGGTAGATATCCACCAGCCCTTTCACAAATAAAGTAACATGCAAGGGAAAGGTCTTCCTCTAATGTCAGAGGAGCAAATGTAAGAAGCTTGGAAGCAAGGATAGATCCAAGGAGATCAGTGTGTCCTTCAGAGACAGTTTTGTCTTTGATCTAAAGATCAAAACCTAGCCATAAGGACAAACCACAATAATCACTCATCACATTCTGGGCTGATATTAAACTATCCCTACTCTGGCCATCTGAGATTCTCATTGTTCACATGCCTCTCTCATTGTGTTCTAGGTTATTATGGTTACAGGTGATCATCCAATCACAGCCAAAGCTATTGCCAAAAGTGTGGGTATTATTTCAGCCAACAGTGAGACAGTGGAAGACATTGCAAAACGCCTCCACATTGCTGTGGAGCAAGTTAACAAACGGTAAGCACAGAACCAATGTAGCAGAAACATTCTTATCCAAGTTCGTATCCTTGTTGGCTCTAAAGAGCTGTGCTATTTGGAGCAAATCCCTTTTTTTGCCAGACATTATCTCAGGGTAATGCTAGGCTGTATTGGTACCATGAACATTACCCATTATGTACTTCTTGTATGAAACTTTAAAAACCCAGTGGAGTAGACCGGAAAACTTCAGTGCCAAATTTAGAGTGAGAAAAACTGAAACAAAATTTATATGAAATTACTTGCTGTCGATCCAGTTGTATAATCAGGAATATTAAGAACCCTCTGTGTTTGGTGCACTCCCCTAGGGCTCATTTTGAGTATTTATTCAGTTGCTTCCTGAGGAAAGATTCGGTTTTCCATAGTGTCTCCTAATTCTTGTAATCATGTCTATCCTTTAGTCCACTCATCCATCCATTCAGTCATGTATTAACTTTCAACAGTTAATTGTTGAGTGCCAACAAGGTACCCGGCACGGTGCTAGACACTGGAACTATAGCAGCAAAGAGACCAGACACTATCCCTGCCCTTGGGAAGCTTTCCATCTAGGTTGAGGGACAGAAAAATAAAAACTATTTGTGATGTCATAAGTACAGTGAAGGAGACACACAGGGGACAAGGGTTCTAGCAGTGGGAGGAGAGTCACCTTGACTGTTGATAATTCAAATGACCAAAGACTCCAAAGTCTTAGTGTAAAAATAAATATTGGCTTTATTATAACTTCACACATGTTGGGGGGAAAGGGAGAGATCAATGAACCCCCTCTAGTTAACCCAAGCATTTATGCCTTTTAGAATACCAAGCTGTCAGGTAATAAATTATTACCTGAGCAACAAATTACCCCTTAAGACAACGCAACAGAATTATAGCCTCTGGGCACAGCAACAATATCTGAAGTCCAAGTATTCCAATGCTCCTTTGTATAAACAACATTCATCTACAAAAGCTTTTTGGAGCTTTTGTTTATTTGCTTTGTTTTTAAAAATAATAGGATTACGCATTTTCATGCAACTCACCACACTGAATAGGGGTTGGGATGGATACTTTGGTGAATGTTTTCAGTTATTCACTGTGTCAACTGTAGCTTCATGAACATGTAATACTTGTACTTTTGCAGCTGTGGGGATATTTTTTTTTTACCAGAACATAGAAACACTTGTATTTTGAGTCAAGTGCTAGAATTCTAGAATTTAGCACCAACAGGAAAACACAGACCTAAAAATGCTCAAAACAAACAAGTGTAAAGAAAAAGGCATGCAGTGTTTTGTACATAGAGTGTAGAAGCTGAGATTTGAAGGCTAAAATGTGGAGTGTTAGTCAAGGGAAGAGGAGGTGAGAGAAGCCCATTCCTGGCAAAGGCAGAAAGACCTGTGAAGGCCTGAGGGCAGTGGAGGGTATGGAGGTATGGAGGGCTCAGAGCTGGGAGGTCCAGTGGGCTGCAGGAGAGAGCCAGCCAAAGGGGAAGTGACGCTCAACAGCACAGGCTGCACCCGGCCTTGCAGACCAGGTTAGGGACTCAGGGGTCTGCTCTAAGTGCAGTGGAAAGCCTCTGAAATGTTTTAGCATGGAACAATACAATCAGATCTGTGTAATTAATTACACTTTCTAGAACCTTACTTTTATCGGCAGCAGATAATAGTTTTCCTCAAAGAAGACCTCAATAAATTGTTCTCCCTACACAGCTCATTACACAGTAGACACTATAAGTCTGAAATAAACAACAAAGAATTGTTACCTGCGTGTTTTGGCAAAAACTGAATTCTAGGACCCAAAACATATGAACAGGAAGTTACATTGCCCCAGGAATGTTCCCACCCGTTCCTACAAAGCAAAAGATTTATTCCTATTGTTGTATGATACCAGGAAATGGCCTTATTTTTTTTTTTTTAATTTTTTTTTTTCAACGTTTATTTATTTTTGGGACAGAGAGAGACAGAGCATGAACGGGGGAGGGGCAGAGAGAGAGGGAGACACAGAATCAGAAACAGGCTCCAGGCTCCAAGCCATCAGCCCAGAGCCTGACGCGGGGCTCGAACTCACGGACCGCGAGACCGTGACCTGGCTGAAGTCGGACGCTTAACCGACTGCGCCACCCAGGTGCCCCAGGCCTTATTTTTTTAACCTCAGTTTACTGTCTTGAAATGGAGACCAGCGTGTCCCCAGAACTCATAACCCCTATCATCCCACTAGATAGAGTATTAGGGTCAAGGACATTGGATTCCAGGTAAAATTCAAAGAGCCTTCGGCCCATTTCCTGCCCAGAACAGCATTTTAGTATAAGATCCAACCTTTGGCCTCACTCAGTTCCTTCTGGCCCTTCTAGGGACGCTAAAGCTGCAGTGGTGACTGGCACAGAGCTGAAGGACATGAGCCCAGAACAGCTGGATGAGCTCTTAACCAACTACTCAGAGATTGTCTTTGCTCGAACATCCCCCCAGCAGAAGCTGATCATTGTAGAGGGCTGTCAAAGGCAGGTGGGTGGACAGCAGTTCCCAAAGAACCTTCCAGGTCTGTCACTGTCCTGTGGGGAAATTTGGGGCTGAGATCTGGATCCCAGATCAGGGCTATGGCACTTTTTAAACCCCTCAAGAAACAATTCTTTGCCCGTTTTTATCACCTTACATTTCTACCCTCTCAGGGGGCTGACCCTCCACCCTTCTTTGAGACCCTCCTGCATGCACAGCTTTCTGACAGTGAAGCATTTGGTGCTGTGGTAGGTGTGATTATAGAGAGATTTTAAAGTGTAAGATATACACATGCACCCCAATGTTTCTAGCAGCACTATCAACAACAGCCAAAGTATGAAGAGCCCAAATGTCCATCGCTGGATGAATGGATAAAGAAGATGTGGTATTTATATACAATGGAGTATTACTCAGCAATCAAAAAGAATGGAATCTTGCCATTTGCAACTACGTGGATGGAACTAGAGGGTATTATGCTAAGTGAAATTAGAGAAAGACAAATATCACAGATTTCACTCATGTGAGCACTTTAAGACACAGAAGAGATGAACACAAGGGAAGGGAAGCAAAAATAATATAAAAACAGGGAGGGGGACAAAACATAAGAGACTCTTAAATATGGAGAACAAACAGAAGGTTACTGGAGGGTTTGTGGGAGGGGGATGGGCTAAATGGGTGAGGGGCATTAAGGAATCTACTCCTGAAATCATTGTTGCACTATATGCTAACTAAGTTGGATGTAAATTTAAAAAATAAAATTAAAATAAAAAAAATAAAAGTGTAAGATATAGAGCAAAAACTGTAAAGACACAAGATATGAAATATCCACTTTAGCCTGCCACACACATGGTTTTAATTATCGAGCATGTTGTTCTTGCTCCAGGATTTCCCGGCTTTATCTTTTCCCAAAAACAAGCCCTTCATTTCAGCTCCAGTCATCCTTACATCCTCCAGAGGAAGGGGAGACTGTGTTGATCTTGTCCTACCCGTGACCCCTTAGGCCTGCTGTCTCCTGTTTTCTCATGTGTCCCCACAGAATGCTGTTGTTGCTGTGACAGGGGATGGAGTTAATGACTCTCCGGCTCTAAAGAAGGCAGATATTGGGATTGCCATGGGGATAGCAGGTTCCGATGCGGCCAAAAATGCAGCTGACATGGTCTTGTTGGATGACAACTTTGCATCCATAGTCACAGGAGTGGAGGAAGGTGAGTGAGGTCTCAGGTGATCTTACTGAGACAGGGGTCACCTGGGGGTCCAAGAGCAAATCCTTTAGAAGAACATCTTTGCCTAGGTCGCCTGATCTTCGACAACCTAAAGAAGACTATCGCCTATACCCTGACCAAGAACATTGCTGAGCTGTGCCCCTTTCTGATCTACATCATTGTTGGGCTCCCTCTGCCCATTGGCACCATTACGATCTTGTTCATCGACTTGGGCACAGACATAGTAAGTAGCACCAAAGGGAACAGGATCTGATAACTAATGTAAACTTCAGGGTCATTACCTTCAAGGGCAAGGAGATGGACGAAATCAGTTCTCCTTGAACTTCGATGTAACAGGGCCTGAATTTCTGCATTTCTAGTAATTCTTAAGTGATACCGATTCTGCTGGTCCACCAGCCACATCTTAAAGCAAAGTACTAGAGGGGCACCTGGGTGGCTCAGTCGGTTAAGCGTCCGACTTCAGCTCAGGTCACAATCTCGCAGTCCGTGAGTTTGAGCCCCACGTCGGGCTCTGGGCTGATGGCTCAGAGCCTGGAGCCTGTTTCCAATTCTGTGTCTCCCTCTCTCTCTGCCCCTCGCCCGTTCATGCTCTGTCTCTCTCTGTCCCCAAAATAAATAAACGTTGAAAAAAAAAAAATTTTTAAAAAAAAGAACTGCCAGCACATGTTGATAATAAAAAGTAGATTGATTTTTAAAGCCAACTATTTTTTTTAATGTTTATTTATTTTTGAGAGAGAGTGAGAGAGCCAAAGTGTGAGCTGAGGAGGGGCAGAGAAAGAGGGAGACACAGAATCCAAAGCAGGCTCCAGGCTCCGAGCTGTCAGCACAGAGCCCAACATGGGGCTCAAACCCACAAACAGTGAGATCATGACTTGAGTTGAAGTCAGAAGCTTAACTGACTGAGCCGCCCAGGCGCCCCCCCCCCTTACTCTTTTCAATTTCTTCTTCTTTTTTTTTAATGTTTATTTCTGAGAGAGAGGGACAGAGCACGAGCAGGGGAGGGGCAGAGAGAGAGGGAGACACAGAATCCAAAGCAGACCCCAGGCTCCAAGCTGTCAGCACAGAGCCCGACGCGGGGCTTGAACTCATGAACCACGAGATCATGACCTGAGCCAAAGTTGGACACTTAACCGACTGAGCCACTTAGGTGCCCCTAAAGCCAACTGTTTTTAAATTCTCTAGAGACAATCCACCCCCATTGTCTACACCCTGGATAGACCAGTTCCATAACCCTGTAACCCCACCACCATTATCATCCACCACCCCACCACCTACCCTGAGGCCCCTGGCTATGCCACTGCCACTATCACTCTGTTGGTACAGCACAGTGTTTCAGGGCTAGGCCTCACAGACTCTCTCCCCATCTAGATTCCCTCTATTGCCTTGGCTTATGAGAAAGCTGAAAGTGACATTATGAACAGGAAGCCTCGCCATAAGAAGAAGGACAGACTGGTGAACCAGCAACTTGCCATATACTCTTACCTGCACATTGGTACGATGAGAGCACCTCTCACCTGTCATACGAGGGACCTCCCAGAGAATGCATTCCAGTCACAGGCAGAAACTGTTTTTCCTTCTGGGGTGGGGTTGGGATGAGAGGAGAAATCAAGAGGAGAATGAGTGCACACTCAATTCTGAAGTCATTCTAGAACCTCTACCCTTACCCCTTTTGTGCTTTTAGGCCTCATGCAAGCTGTGGGAGCTTTTGTTGTGTATTTCACCGTGTATGCGCAGGAGGGCTTTAAACCCAGCATTCTTGCTGACCTCCGGGTAGAATGGGAAAACGGCATTGTGAATGACTTAGAAGACAGCTACGGACAGCAATGGGTAAGGGAAGGAGACTGTCCCTTCAACGTCCTCCTGTTTCTCCCCTCCTCTCACGGCCTTGTCCAGACTCATGCAGAACTTTCAATTCCCTGGACAGCCTTAATGAGACAGAGAAAGTAAAAGTTTTCTCAGTTAATAGGGCTTGTGGGCCCCTTGGTTACATTGGTTTGGCCTTTGCCAGGACTCAGCCTTCTCTCTTGAATCACATGCCTTGAGGTCACTTTTCTTACTTTGGCTTTGCAATTGTTTTGGAGGAGTAACCAGTCCAACAACACCCACAGTTGGGCCGTATCAATTAAGTTAGCATCTTTCCCTACTCAACTGGTTAAAGAAAATAAAGTTTCTTTCCAAGCACAAGGAGATGATCCTTTGTCAATCGTGGTGAGGTGGGGAGAAAGTAAAGCTTTATAGAACTGCATGGAAATCTCCTTCAAGTTTTCCATCTGGGGTCTCACGGTCTCCTCTTTGTCCATTGACAGACATGGTACCAGAGGAAATACTTAGAATGGACAGGCTACACAGCTTTCTTTGTTGGCATCATGGTCCAGCAGATAGCGGATGTGCTCATCAGGAAAACCAGAAGGAACTCCATCTTCCAGCAGGGCCTCTTTAGGTACTGCCCACATCCAGCCTCATAGTTCAGCCCTGGGCCTTCGACACAGGAATGATGAGGGTCATGCCTGTGACTCCACCGGTGTGTAGCCCTGTGGCCACGTGAATTCAGAATCTGTTTGCTTTTATGTTTCTTGTAGAAATAAAGTCATCTGGCTGGGGATTGCCTCACAGATTATCATTGCTTTAATCCTCTCCTATGGGCTTGGAAGTGTCACAGCCCTGAATTTCACGATGCTCCGGTGAGTTCCTCTTCAACAGTGGGCAGGAAAGAGCCAGCCCTGTTATTATTTTTTTTAATGTTTATGTATTTTTGAAAGAGAGAAAGAGTGAGTGTGGAGGGGCAGAGAAAGAGGGAGAAGGGGATCTGAAGCGGGCTCCTGCTGATGGCAGAAAGCCCAATGTGGGGCTTGAACTCACGAACCGTGAGATCATGACCTGAACCAAAATCGAACGCTTAACTGACTGAGCCAGCCAGGCGCTCCAGAGATAGCCGTATTCTGAGCTGTCACAGCCTAAGTGAACATTAGGATTCCAGGGAACTCTTTCCTCTCCAGGCTTTCAAAAGAGGTAAGACTGAATCTGTGCTATATTAGAGACTTAGACCTGCTAGTTTTCCCAGAAGAGGAAATGGGTTTCACCATCCCAGCTCTACCCTCATCTAATAGGACACTTCATAGGCAGATGTTGCTTCTACCAGTCACAGTCTGGTAAAATAAGAAGCTTCCCAGTTTTACACTATATGACCCAATATTGTTCTGCCCAGTAAGGCAGAAAAAATGAACAAGAAGCCCTCTGCCCATGGGCAGGAAGCTGGGCCTTTTCTTTGTATGCACTCAGACTGACTTTCCTCCCTCCTGCTTCCAGGCCTCAGTACTGGTTTGTGGCTGTGCCATATGCCATTCTGATTTGGGTGTATGATGAGGTCCGAAAACTTTTCATCAGACTCTACCCTGGAAGTAAGTAGTAACATAATTTTTGAGACTCTGTTTATCCACTTCAACAGACTCCCCATTTCTCATTAACTTTTTCTACCTCCACAGGCTGGTGGGACAAGAACATGTATTACTAAGACCACCTCACTTCCCAAGATTCCCAGTTGCACATTGAGCCTGTTCTTTATCTTCTGGCTGCTGTCTGGGAGACCACTGCAATAAGGACTTATCCAAATGCAGAAGAGAAGGCAGAAAGCAGTATGAAAGATACTCACTGAGGTTTTGTACTTTCAAGCAGAAATTCAACTGTTTATATGTGATTTGCATCTCTATTTCCGTCTCCTTGTTTAGAAATATGTGAATTTCAAGGGAATGGAGTAGGGAAGAATGACATGTAAGTGTATATAAAGTCCACTCATGTTAAATTGCCTTAGGTGATGCAGCCAGCTGCTCATATTTCCCTGCTAGATAGGATTGGTCAAACCTCCATTCCATACCCTATTAAAAGCCAAGTGACCTTCCTAGATTTCTCTGAATTCCCAGAGAGCTTGTAATTTCATGGTCACCCTGCTCAAAAGTTAATTCAGCTGAAGAGTTGCAAAAGGTGGAAGTAATGGCAGGTTTACATCACAGTAACATGGACAACCTCAGTTTTGACCCTGAGACATCTTTCTTAACAGTCCACCACCCATCTGCAGCCCTCATCATCTGGCCAGTCCTGTCGGTGCCCTTCCTCCCTCGCTCCCTCATTGCCTTCCACTCCCGAGACTGACCCACCAACTCCTCCCAAACTGAGCTCCGTGTCCGTTTTGCATATCCCAGTCCAAATGCTCTCTCGACTCAAAGGAGTTTTCAGTTATCAGGATTCAACCTCAGTAGAGAAGAACTGGGGTTTAAAACAGTAATATTTATTTCTCATAAAATGGTTGCAAAGCACTCTCTGGCATTAATTTTAGGTCATGATTTAACTGCGCTTTATTCGTGTGTAACACATACATCCACGTTGACAGCCCCTAAGAGGCTTCATTTTAAGTAAAAGATGTTTTATAAAACCCGGTCTCATTGTGGTATTTTAATTAATTTGGGTTTTTCTAGAATGCAGAGCATAGGGCACCAAAAAATGAGATGTGAGGGGCATCTGGGTGGCTCAGTCGGTTGAGTGTCCGACTTCAGCTCAGGTTATGATCTCGTGGTCTGTGACTTCGAGCCCCACATCAGGCTCTGTGCTGACAGCTCGGAGCCTGGAGCCTGCTTCGGATTCTGTGTCTCCCTCTCTCTCTGCCCCTCCCCTGCTCATGCTCTGTCTCTCTCTTTCTGTCATAAATAAATAAAAACATTTTAAAAAATGAGATGTAATTTCAATTTTTTTTTCTTCTTTCAGTCATTTTACTTTTCTATGGCAGGTCTAAAATATAGGGTTTACCTTCTGAACTCCCCTCTCCAATATCCCCGTTCTATATCCCAAGTCAGGATTTCTGGGGGAGGATACACCTTTCATCACTGGCCCTAGGGAAAGCAATTTTCGTAGCACTGACTTGACAGAACCTGAAAATTGCATGTGGTTAAACTTTCCCATTCCCAGCCTACCCCATCACCTCTCCTCCATTGCTCATTTAAACAAGGATATTCTGCTGCTGATGGCTCTAGGCTGGTGTCTCTGGAACAGGAAGAGGGGGACACAGAGCCATAGTACTCTGTCATTTTCTCAGGGGTCACATTGAGAAGCATAAAAGAGGTCAGGGGCCATCATTGTAGCTTTATGTAAATAGCTTATAATATACAATGTATATTATGTGTGTATATGTAAGTGAAAATCGTATTGCTGTCCTCAAGGTCTTTCATCTGTATTTTTAGCCCCAATTATCACTGGGTTAATCTCACATCAGTAGTAGCAGTGAACTGGAAACCCTTCCAGGCAGCGACATCATGACCTTCTCATTCCAGTCTTGACAAGGCAGCTAATGCTTTCTAAACTTCAACTAAGAATAATTTGTCCTCACTCTGTTTCCTGCCAGGCTGTCTGAGTGCTCCTGGATGTGAAGGTTGGTAGCTCTTGGTCCTGCCAGAGCCAGCCAGGGAAGCTATAAATACAACATAACGCTCTAAGGGGTTTCACTTGACTTTGAAATAAGTTTGAAAGGAGTAACATATGAAGTAGATGTCTCTTCACAGCAGGAGTCCTATCTAGAATTACTTTCATATTGTACATACACTACTCTTGCAAAAAGTTGACACTGAAATATTTGTAAAATGAACACATAACTAAGGAATTCCGGAAATGAGAGTCATAGATCAAGTAGCTTTCTTAAGTGGTAGACAGAATAAGGCAATAAAATCCTATATCAGAGGTTATTTTTGTTTGTTTGTTGGAGGGACTATTTCATTGACCCACTAAGGTAGGCCTAGATACATTTTAGAAATAATAGCAGAGTTAACTTTAATTGGTGTGGCACATTCACAGCAACTCAGACAGATAAAAATGAGGCCAGATTTATTGAGTCTTTATTTTTTTAATCCATGTTTTATTCAGATTATAAAATTGCAGCTCATTTTAGAAAACTCTAATATCCAAGAGTAAAAATAAAATTAAAATCATCCTGAATCTAACTACCTAGTAACATATAACATAGTAGTTATTTCCTTGGGGTTTTTCTATACATACATATTTTCAGGCAAAATTGAAATAAAAAGTTTTCCATTCTGCCTTTTTACTCACCATTGAAGATGTGGGGGTTTTTTGGTCTTTTTTTTTATGTTTACTTTTGAGGGAAAGAGAGACAGAGAGAGAGGAGGGGCCGAGAGAGGGGGAGGACAGAGGATCTGAAGTGGGCTTTGTACTTACAGCAGACAGCCTGATGTGGGGCAAGAACTCATGAACCACAAGATCATGATCTGAGCTAAAGTTGGACACTTAACCAACTGAGTCACCCAAGAGCCCCTGAAGACATGTTTTTTAATAATGTGCAATATTCCATACTGAGAGTACTTTAATCACATCCCCATTGTTGGTTGATTTATTTCAAACTATTCATCTTTAACAACAACAAAAAAAAGGCTGTATCTTGTCATTAAATCTTGTACTACATCTCTGATTATATTTTTAATTTTTTTTAATGCTTATTTATTTTTGAAAGAGAGAGACACAGAGCACAAGCAGGGGTGGGGCAAGGAGAGAGGGAGACACAGAATCTGAAGCAGGCTCCAGGCTCTGAGCTGTCAGCACAGAGCCCGACGCAGGGCTTGAACCCACAAGCCATGAGATCATGACCTGAACCAAAGTCAGACACTTAACTGACTGAGCCATCTAGCCACCCCTCTCTGATTATTTTATAATTGATTTCTATGGAATGGAGTGGAAACAAAATGGAGCATTTTAAAGGCCCTTGATACACATTACCAAGTTTCTTTTCAGATAAGCTGTCTCAATTTACATTCCTGTCAGCAATAATAAAGCGAATATTTATTTTGCCTGTCATTAGACATGAAAGATTTATCAACTCTAAGAGATTTTTATTCATTCACCAAAGATGTAGATTGCCCACTGTGCAGTCTGAGCATACAGCAGGGAACAAGACAGAATCATGGAGCTGGTACTCCAATGGAGTGGCAGAAAAAATATAATTGCAAAAGGGTTAGAAAAGACATAATGAGGCTTAGAGAGTAAACTATAGGATGGGGAGGTGTGGTAAGCCTACTTTAAATGGGGTGGTCAGGAAAGTCCTTTTTCTTTTAATTTTTTTAAATGTTTTATTTATTTTTGAGAGAGAGACAGAGTGCAAGCTGGGGACGGGCAGAGAGAGAGGAGGACACAGAATCCGAAGCAGGCTCCAGGCTCCAAGCCGTCAGCACAGAGCCCGACGCGGGGCTCAAACCCACAAACCGTGAGATTATGACCTGAGCTGAAGTCGGACACTCAACCGACTGAGCCACCCAGGCGCCCCAGGAAAGTCCTTTTTGAGGAGGTAAGTGACAAGGAGCAGCCACTGTCAAGAACAGAGAGAAGAGAATTCCAGAAGAGGGGACACAGTGAGGTGTGGACAGCAGGGACATGAACAGCAGGTGGCAGGAATATGGACAGCAACAGGAATTAACAGAATTAACAGCCTGGTTAATCAGGCAGTTGGAGAAATAGGCAAGAATCTGTTCACATAGGGTCTCATAGTCCCTATGAAGGAGGTTGGATTTCATTACAAATGCAATGTCACACTATTAAAGTTTATTAATAAAGGCAGTGATTTGCTCCAGTTTACATGTTACAATCACATGGGCTTCTACATAGAGGACGGGGGGGGGGGGGGGCCAGGAAAGAATGGATGTAAGGAGGTGAGTTAGGCAAGTAAAGCTATGATTTAGCTTTACTATATAAACACTTCCATGGAAGAATTTTGTAAGGGAAGTTACCTGTAGATGATCCAAATCAGGCCACTAGAAAGGTCACCAACTTCCCTGACTCCATGATCATCAAGATGAGAGAAAGAAAAAATATTGAGGCAAGGATCTTCCTCCTAGGAGACTTCTTAAATAGATAGAACTAGATATACATCTAAATGTACATATGCTAGTTGCTCCTGACTCTACATTTATAAAGAGCATAAGGTCTCCACATTCATTCATTCTGCCATCATCATTCCACCTGTGGAGTTTAATGTCTCCCAAACAACAGTAAAAATAGCTAATATTTATTAAATACCCTATTACATCCTGGGCACTGTGACACCTTCCTAAAAGCATTGTCTCATTAATGCTTACAACAACTGGACCAGTTAGTAGTGTCAACCTTGCATTACAAATAAGGAAACGGAGACTCAGGTGAAGTAACTTGCCCAGTGCTGTGGATTTCTTCTGCTCCACTAAGGGCTCAATTTTAGAATCTGTGAAATGATGTAGGGAGAATTTGTGCTTCCATGGAAAACTACCTGCTTGTCTAGATCACACCCTTCAGGTGTTATTTAAAGTTATCAAGAACTGACAGCAATTCAAAATATTCCTTGTCTATAGATATGCAAAAGACTCCCATCTCCTGAGGGACAATCCTCCTTCCTCTGGAAAAGCCAGGTTCATTCCATTTGCACAATCTTCTGACATTCCTTGACTACAAAGAAATACATGCTTTCTGTCCTTTCAACCGGTTCTAACAACTGGTTCCTACATCTAAATAAAAGGCCAATAAAATCTTTAAGACTTGTTCATTCCATTGCTTCTAGAGCCATGATTTTATCTTTTCTTTGAAAAATATCCTTTCACAATGAAAAGAGAGGAAGAAAACTGCCATTCACTCCTTTCAGGGGCTCCTAGCTTTGGTGCAGTTGGATATCTACCAACTCCAGGGGGGCTAATCTTCCCCAGCCAGCTGCCCAAACAAGCCCCAGGGCCTGCCTTCCATTTTCCACTTTTGCTTCATTGATGCTGTTTTTTCCACCTCAGACCAGCTCTCTGGCCAGGCTCCTTCCTCCCCAGACCCCATTCTTTGTTCTCGACCCTCTCCTCTTACATACCAGAACACAACTCACCAGATTTTATCTTCTCGGTCCAGAGGCTCTAAGATAAAATGTAATGGAAATTTAAGACAAAAACCTGATTTACTTTAAAGAGACAGAAGCTCCCCTCTACAGAGTTATTGTAAAGATAAACAAATGTTGTGGAGAAAAGCACTTTGTAAGCCTGAAAGTACAAGAATTTATTAGTTTTTTTTTTCTTTTTGCATTTTATAGTCATAACATGGAATTTCTCCCTCTTGCTTTCATTTTTCAACAAAATCAAGCACGTGCTAGGTATACAGCACCAGGCTAAAAGATGTGAGGAAACTAGGATTGATTAGTGTGGTGCTAGCCTCGTAGGAGCAAATGATACAACAGGAAAGGCACGTTTGTAAATGGGCTGTGGATCGAGGTCAGGGTTTGACACAGGCAGCAGAGGCAGTGTTGTAGGTATTCAGACCACCGTCCGCAGGTCTACTCAGCCGTTAGGAGGTGGGATTTCAATGGCAGAGATGAGGCAGAGCATCACAGCTAGGGAAAGGAGCAGGCAGGGGCCAGAGGTGTGTTCCAGTAGGTCACAGTGTGTCCCAGGGCCAGTCCCCTTCAAGGTAGGTTTCAAGATACCCGGGTGAAGTAACTGGAGGGCAGACAGACACATCTTCTGAACCCTGTGTGCCTGGGTCCAGTATTCTTCCTGGTTGCCCCTATCCGTGACCAAACCCCCAAGAGACAGAAATAAAGTTGCCTGTGGGAGTACAAATCAAATGAACTCATCCAGGGCCAAAGCAGAGATGGCAGAGTTATCTTAAATAAGACCCATGCTAAAGACTGTCAGTCAGAAAGCAGCTGTTCACAACAGAGACAAAGAAAAGGAACGCTGAGGCCTGGTTGATAAACCCACTCATGCCTGTCAAAAGGAAGGAGCCTGGTCTCCCTGACCCATGTGATGGCTCCCCTGGTAGGTCTAGACCTAAGGTGAGGACAGGTATTGGCAGGCCCACATCAGGTCACAAACCACATCTGCTTTCCCTAATTCCAAATTCATGTATCGACTTTCTGACTTCTGATGCAACCAGGGGAGGAAAGCCTGGCTGGGGAACGTAAAGACCTCATGCCCATGGCAGTTATTTCATAATGTTAATTTATTACACCAGCATCTCGTTGACATACTTGCGCCTCTATGACACCAGTCATGGTGGAATAATTTGACCCTCTGAAGCCATAAATTCCCTGGAGAAGACTAAAGGGCCACTGCCCCTGACAGGTCTGTGATCATTCCTTTTAATGTCTAGGGTGGGAAACCATGGGCTGGTCCTAGGGGACAATGGGAGGTAAGCCAGGATAGCAGACAGTGGAGCCCTTGAGTGACTGGCTCAGGAGTCAGGACTTTGTTCAACAGGCAAACAAGCCCATAGGTGTAAAGCACCTAGAAGAGTTCCTAGCACCTAGTAGCAGCTCAAAAGGTGTTTGCTATCCTTATTAGAACTTCACAAGTCCTTATTGGCCTGCAAGGCCCTGTGCAATGTGCCTTTGACCTCTATTCTGTGATCTGTTCACACAGACCTTGACCTGGCTCCTTCAGGATACCAAGTGGTCACCCAGCTTGGGACCTTTGTGCTGGCTGCTCACTCTACTAGAAATGCTTTCTCCCAAATACCCCCAGGCTTCTTTCCATCCCACCCTTCCCAGATCTGTCTGATGACTACCAACACCCCAACACTACCTTCCCCTTTCCATGCTTCATTTTTCTCCTTAGCAATTCTCAGTACCTGACATGCTCCGTGTTTTACATGATGGTCTGTTTGGTTGCCTGTCTCCCCATGGACAAGCCCTGAGATGTAAGCTCCCAGAGGCCAAGAACTTTGGTCTCATTGGTTCATTGATAAGGCCTAGAAAAGTACCTGGCACATAGTACATGCTCAATAATTATATGATGAATGGATGATTGGAGGAGCTTGGAACAGACTGTCAACAAGGGAATGAGTTAAGAAAACAGACCTAGAAACAGAAGCATGAAAAGACCTATATTCCGAAGACAGAAGGAAAGGAGAGGGATTCAGAAGTGAAGGAGAAAAGGATTATTCGTAGTGGAAAAGCATCTGGGCCTTGGAGTCAGATAGATAGAGCTAGGTTAAATACTGCTTTCCATTTATTACATTACTATGGCATTCTCTCAGTATTCATCTGTCGTCTCTAGAATAGGGATAATGATATCTGCCTCACGGGGCAGCTGAGGGCATGAACTTATGAGGCCCTCATGTCTTTCAATTGCTGCTCCTTCTTTTTTCACTTTATAGTCACCAGACGTAGATCTATTTTTTCATTAACACTGACATACATATGTAATTTTAATTAATGGGGTCCTATTATACTATGCATATTATACTTTAATTTTTTTTAACGTTTATTCATCTTTTTTTTAAATTTTTTTTCAACGTTTTTATTTATTTTTGGGACAGAGAGAGACAGAGCATGAACGGGGGAGGGGCAGAGAGAGAGGGAGACACAGAGAGCCTGAGGCTCCAGGCTCCGAGCCATCAGCCCAGAGCCCGACGCGGGGCTCGAACTCACGGACCGTGAGATCGTGACCTGGCTGAAGTCGGACGCTTAACCGACTGTGCCACCCAGGCGCCCCTAACGTTTATTCATCTTTGAGGGTCAGAGAGAGACAGGACATGAGCAGGGTAGGGGCAGAGAGAGGGAGACACAGAATCCGAAGCAGGCTCCAGGCTCCAAGCTGTCAGCACAGAGCCCGACGCGGGGCTTTCAATTCACAGAGAGATCATGAGCTGAGTCAAAGTTGGATGCTCAACCGACCGAGCCACCCAGGCGCCCCTACTTTAAAATTTTTTTTTAATGTTCATTTATTTTGACAGAGAGAAGGGGAGGGCATGCACAGGGGGAGGGACAGAGAGAGAGGGAGAGAGAGAATTCCAAGAAGACTCTGCTCTGTCAGCACGAAGCCTGACTTGGGGCTCAATCTCACAAACCATGAGATGGTGACCTGAGCTGAAATCAAGAGTCAGATGCTCAACCAACTGAGCCACCCATACACCCATATATTATACTTTTTATATGCAATCTTTTTTCTTTTTTTTATCTTAACCATTTTTTTTTTTTTTTTTTAAGTACAGCTGTCACACGGTGTTGCATTAGTTTCAGGTATATGACTTAGTGATCTGACAAGTTCACACATTATGCTATGTTCATAAGTATAGCTACCGTCTGCCCCATTATATGATTATTACAATATCATTGATTGTATTCCTTATGCTCAGCTTTTTATTCCTGTGACTTACTTATTCCATAAGTATTCCAGTTAATCCATAACTGAAGGGCTGTATCTTCCTCTTCCCTTCACTCATTTTGCCCTACCACCCCCCTGATCCCAGCAATCATCAGTCTGTTCTCTGTATTTATAGGCCTGATTCTGCTTTTGGTTTGTTTATTCATTTTTTTTTTAGATTCCACTTATGAATGGATACATTTGGTATTTGTCTTTCTCAGTCTGACTTATTTCACTTAGCATAATACCCTCTAGGTCCATCCATGTTGTTGCAAATGGCAAGATCTCATACTTTTTAAGCCTGTGTAATAATATTCCATTTTGTATATACTACATTTTCCTTATCCATTTGTCTATTGATAGGCACTTATGTTGCTTCTATGTCTTGGCTATTGTAAATAATGCTGCAATAAACATAGGAGTGCATTTATCTTTCTCAATTAGTGTTTTCATTTTCCCTTGTTACCCAGTAGTAGAATACCCCGTAGTAGAATTATTGGATCATTATTTTAATGTTTTCAGTACCTCCACACTGTTTTCCAGAATGTCTGTGCCAATTCCTAGTCCCACCAAGAGTGCATAAAGGTTTGTTTTTCTCTACATCCTTGCCAACACTTGTGTCATGTTTTTTATTTCAGCCAGTCTAACAAGCATGAGGTGATATCTCATTGTGATTTTTGATTTGCATTTCTCTGATAATTAATGATGTTAAACACCCTTTCATGTGTCTATTGGCCAACTGTATGTCTTCTTTGGAAAAACATCTACTTGTGTCCTCTGCCCATTTTTTAATCAGCTTGTTTGGCTTTTTTGTTGAGTTGTATCCGTTCTTTACATATTTTAGATATTAACCCCTTATCAGATATATCATTTGTAAATATATTCTTGCATTCAGTAGATTTTCTTTTTGTTTTGTTGATAACTCTAAACAACATATCCTTTATTGTGTAAGAGCCTTTTATTTTTATGTCATTGAAGTTTATTTTTGCTTTATTTCCCTTGCCTTAGGAGACATGTCTAGGAAAATGTTGGTACAGCTCATAGAGAAATTACTGCTTGTGCTCTCTTTTAGGACTTTTATGGCTTTAGGTTTCACATTTAGATCTTCAATCCATTTTGAGTCTATTTTTATATATGGTGTGCAAGATTTTTCTTTTTTGCTTGCTTCTCCCTGCCACCCACTCCAGGGAATCTGTGTTACCAAGTTGGTATGCAATCTTCCTCATTTTCTCCATGCTCATATAACCATAAAGAAATAAAAGGTAGTAATAATACAGCATTAACTTCAAATCACTAAGAATGGAGTAAAAGTTAACTTTGCAAATATGTAGAAAGTAGCAAATATATGTGCTAAGCAAAATAAGTCATTCAGAGAAAGGCAAATATCATATGATTTCACTCCTATGTGGAATTTAAAAAACAAAGCAGATGAAGATAGGAGAAGGGGAGGAAAAATAAAATAAAACAAAAACAGAGAGGGAGGCAAGCCATAGGAGACTCTTAAATATAGAGACTAACTGAGGGTTGCTGGAAGGGAGGTGGGTGGGGAGGATGGGCTAAATGGGTGATGGGCATTAAGGAGGGCACTTATTGGGATAAGCACTGAGTGTTATATGTAAGTGATGAATCACTAATTTCTACTCCTGAAATCAATACTATGCTATATTAACATATAGTGAACTATATGTTAAATTCAGTTCACTAAATTTAAATTTAGAACTAACTTAAATTTTATTTTTTTATTTTTTTATCTTTGTTTTTTTAATATGAAATTTATTGTCAAATTGGTTTCCATACAACACCCAGTGCTCATCCCAACAGGTGCCCTCCTCAATACCCATCTCCCACCCTCCCCTCCCTCCTACACCCCATCAACCCTCGGATTGTTCTCAGTTTTTAAGAGTCTCTTATGGTTTGTCTCCCTCCATCTCTAACTTTTTTTTCCTTCCCCTTCCCCATGGTCTTCTGTTAAGTTTCTCAGGATCCACGTAAGAGTGAAAACATATGGTATCTGTCTTTCTCTGTATGACTTTTTTCACTTAGCATAACATTCTCCAGTTCCATACATGTTGCTACAAAAGGCCATATTTCATTCTTTCTCATTGCCAGTAGTATTCCTTTGTATATACAAACCACAATTTCTTTATCCATTCAAAAGTTGATGGACATTCAGGCTCTTTTAAGAATTTGGCTATTGTTGAAAGTGCTACTATAAACATTGGGGTACAAGTGCCCCTATGCATCAGCACTCCTGTATCCCTAGGGAAAATTCCTAGCAGTGCTATTGCTGGGTCATATGGTAAATCTATTTTTAATTTTTTGAGGAACCTCCACACTGTTTTCCAGAGCGGCTGCACCAGTTTGCATTCCCACCCACAGTGCAAGAGGGTTCCCTTTTCTCCACATCCTCGCCAGCATCTGTAGTCTCCTGATTTGTTCATTTTAGCCACCCTGACTGGTGTGAGGTGGTATCTCAGTGTGGTTTTGATTTGTATTTCCCTGATGAGGAGTGACGCTGAGCATCTTTTCATGTGCCTGTTGGCCATCTGGATGTCTTCTTTAGAGAAGTGTCTATTCATGTTTTCTGCCCATTTATTCACTGGATTATTTGTTTTTCGGGTGTGGAGTTTGGTGAGCTCTTCATAGATTTTGGATACTAGCCCTTTGTCCGATATGTCATTTGAAAATGTATTTTCCCATTCCGTTGGTTGCCTTTTAGTTTTGTTGATTGTTTCCTTTGCAGTGCAGAAGCTTTTTATCTTTGTGAGGTCCCAATAGTTCATTTTTGCTTTTAATTCCCTTGCCTTTGGACATGTGTCAAGTAAGAAATTGCTGTGGCTACAGTCAGAGAGGTTTGTTCCTGCTTTCTCCTCTAGGGTTTTGATGGTTTCCTGTCTCACATTCAGGTCCCTTTATGCACTTTGAGTTTATTTTTCTGAATGGTGTAAGAAAGTGGCCTAGTTTCATTCTTCTGCATGTTGCAGTCCAGTTCTCCCAGCACCATTTGTTAAAAAGACACTCTTTTTTCCATCGGATATTCTTTCCTGCTTTGTCAAAGATAACTTGGCCATACTTTTGTAGAGCCAATTCTGGAGTCTCTATTCTATCCCATTGGTCTATGTGTCTGTTTTTGTGCCAATATGATGCTGTCTTGATGATTACAACTTTGTAGTAGAGACTACAGTCTGGGATTGTGATGCCTCCTGCTTTGGTCTTCTTCAAAATTACTTTGGCTATTCGGGGTCTTTTGTGGTTCCATACAAATGTCAGGATTGCTTGTTCTAGCTTCGAGAAGAATGCTGCTGCAATTTTGACTGGGATTTCATTGACTGTGTAGATAGCTTTGGGTAGTATTGACATTTTAACAATATTTATTCTTCCAATCTGTGAGCACGGAATGTTTTTCCATTTCTTTATACCTTCTTCAATTTCCTTCATAAACTTTCTATAGTTTTCAGCATACAGATCTTTCACATCTTTGGTTAGGTTTATTCCTAGGTAGTTTATGCTTCTTGGTGCAGTTGTGAATGGGATCAGCTTCTTTATTTGTCTTTCTGTTGCTTCATTACTAGTGTATAAGAATGCAACTGATTTATGTACATTGATTTTGTATCCTGCAACTTTGCTGAATTCATGTATCCGTTCTAGCAGACTTTGGGTGGAGTCTATCGGGTTTTCCATGTTTAACATCATGTCATCTGCAAAAAGTGAAAGTTCGACTTCATCTTTGCCAATTTTGATGCCTTTCATTTCCTTTTGTGTTCTGATTGCTGATGCTAGGACTTCCAACACTATGTTAAACAACAGTGGTGAGAGTGGACATCCCTGTCGTGTTCCTGATCTCAGGAGGAAACCTCTCAGTTTTTCCCCATTGAGGATGATATTAGCTGTGGGCTTTTCATAAATGGCTTTTATGATGTTGACGTATGTTCCTTCTATCCCGACTTTCTCAAGGGGTTTTATTAAGAAAGGAATCTGAATTTTGTCAGATGCTTTTTCTGCATCGATTGGCAGGATCATATCATTCTTTTCTTTTCTTTTATTAATGTGATGTATCACATTGATTGATTTGCAAATGGTGAACCAGCCCTGTAGCCCACGAATGAGTCCCACTTGATCATGGTGAATAATTCTTTTTATATGCCGTTGAATTCGAGTTGCTAGTATCTTGTTGAGAATTTTTGCATCCATATTCATCAGGGATATTGGCCTGTAGTTCTCTTTTTTTGCTGGGTCTCTCTCTGTCTGGTTTAGGAATCAAAGTAATGCTGGATTCATAGAAGGAGTCTGGAAGTTTTCCTTCCCTGTCTATTTTTTGGAACAGTTTGAGAAGGATAGGTATTATTTCTGCTTTAAATGTCTGGTAGAATTCCCCAGGGAAGCCATCTGGTCCTGGACTCTTATTTGTTGGCAGGTTTTTGATAACTGATTCAATTTCTTCACTGGTTATGGGTCTGTTAAAGTTTTCTGTTTCTTCCTGTTTGAGTTTTGGAAGTGGGTGGGTGCTTAGGAATTTGTCCACTTCTTCCAGGTTGTCCAGTTTGTTGGCATGTAATTTTTCATAGTGTTCCCTGATAATTGCTTGTATCTCTGAGGGATTGGTTGTAATAATTCCCTTTTCGTTCATGATTTTATCTATTTGGGTCATCTCCCTTTTCTTTTTGAGAAGCCTGGCTAGAGGTCTATCAATTTTGTTTATTGTTTCAAAAAACCAACTCTTGGTTTCATTGATCTGCTCTATAGTTTTGTTTATTTCTGCTCTGATCTTTATTATTGCTCTTATTCCGCTGGATTTGGGGTGTCTTTGCTGTTCTGCTTCTAGTTCCTTTAGGTGTGCTGTTAGATTTTGTACTTGGGATTTTGCTTGTTTCTTGAGATAGGCCTGGATTGCAATGTATTTTCCTCTCAGGACTGCCTTTGCTGCATCCCAAAGCGTATGGATTGTTGTATTTTCATTTTCATTCATTTCCATATATTTTTAAATTTCTTCTCTGATTGCCTGGTTGACCCATTCATTCTTTAGTAGGGTGTTCTTTAACCTCCATGCTTTTGGAGGTTTTCCAGACTTTTTCCTGTAATTGATTTCAAGTTTCATAGCATTGTGGTCTGAAAGTGTTCCTGGTGTGATCTCAATTCTTTTATACTTATGAAGGGCTGTTTTGTGACCCAGTATGTGATCTATCTTGGAGACTGTTCCATGTGCACTCGAGAAGAAAGTATATTCTGTTGCTTTGGGATGCAGAGTTCTAAATCTATCTGTCAAGTCCATCTGATCCAATGTATCATTCAGGGCCCTTGTTTCTTTATTGATCCTGTGTCTAGATGATCTATCCATTGTTGTAAGTGGAGTGTTAAAGTCCCCTGCAATTACCACATTCTTATCCATAAGGTTGCTTATGTTTGTGAGTAGTTGTTTTATATATTTGGGGGCTTCCCTATTTGGCACATAGACATTTATAATTGTTAGCTCTTCCTGATGGATACTCCCTGTAATTATTTTATAGTGCCCTATTTCATCTCTTGTTACAGCCTTTAATTTAAAGTCTAGTTTGTCCGATACAAGTATGGCTACTCCAGCCATACTACTCTTTTGACCTCCAGTAGGATGACAGATGGTTCTCCATCCCCTCACTTTCAATCTGAAAGTGTCCTCAGGTCTAAAATGAGTCTCGTGTAGACGGCAAATAGATGGGTCTTGTTTTTTAATCCATTCTGATACCCTATGTCTTTTGGTTGGAGCATTTAGTCCATTTACATTCAGTGTTATTAGTCAAAGATGTGGGTTCAGAGTCGTTGTGATGTCTGTCGGTTTTATGCTTGTAGTGATGTCTCTGGCACTTTGTGGTCCTTGCAACATTTCACTCACAGAATCCCCCTTAGGATCTCTTGTAGGACTGGTTTAGTGGTGATGAATTCCTTCAGCTTTTGTTTGTTTGGGAAGACCTTTATCTCTCCTTCTATTCTGAATGACAGACTTGCTGGAGAAAGGATTCTCGGCTGCATATTTTCTCTGTTCATCACATTGAAGATTTCCTGCCATTCCTTTCTGGCCTGCCAAGTTTCAGTAGATAGGGCTGCTACTATTCTTACGAGTCTACCTTTGTAACTTAGAGCCTGTTTATCCCTAGCTGCTTTCTGAATTTTCCCTTTATCCTTGTATTTGACCAGTTTCACTATGATGTCTTGTAGAGAAGACCGATTCAAGTGTACGTCTGAAGGGGGTTCTCTGTGCCTCTTGGATTTCAATGCCTTTTTCCTTTCCCAGATCAGGGAAGTTTTCAGCTATGATTTGTTCAAGTAAGCCTTTAGCCCCTTTCTCTCTCTTCTTCTTCCTCTTCTGGAATTCCTATGATGTGGATATTGTTCTGTTTGATTGCATCACTTAGTTCTCTAAATATCCCCTCATACTCCTGGATTTTTTTTCTCTTTCTCAGCTTTCTGCTTTCCCATAATTTTATCTTCTAATTCACCTATTCCCTCCTCTGCCTCCTCAATCCGTGCTATGGCTGCCTCCATTTTATTTTGCACCTCATTTATAGCGTTTTTTAGCTCCTCACGACTATTTCAGTCCCTTGATCTCTGTAGCAATAGATTCTCTGCTGTCCTCTATGCTTTTTTCAAGTCCAGCAATTAATTTTACAACTATTATTCTAAATTCTTGTTCCGTTATACTGCTTGAGTCGGTTTTGATCAATTTGTTAGCGGTTGCTACTTCCTGGAGTTTCTTTTGAGGAGAATTCTTCCGTTTCATCATTTTGCATGGTCCCTGAGGTAGCTCCAAACTGCAGGGCACTTCCCCTGTGCTGTCCAGAGTAACTTGTGTTGGTGGGTGGGGCCGCAGTCAGACCCGATGTCTGCCCCCAGCCCACCACTGGGGCCACAGTCAGACTGGTGTGTACCTTATCTTCCCCTGTCCCAGGGGCAGGACTCACTGTGGAATGGTGTGGCCCCTGTCTGGGCTACTTGCACACTGCCAGGCTTGTGGTCCTGCTTTGATGGGATCAGGCATATTAGTGGGGGTGGAACCACAAGGTGCACAGGGGCGGGAGGGGCAGGCTTAGCTCGCTTTGCTGACAGTGGTCCCCTGAGGGAGGGGCCCTGCAGCACCTGAAGGGAGGCAGACCCGTAGGAGGGATGGATCCATAGAAGCATAGCATTGGGCATTTCCAAGGTGCAAGCAAGTTCGGTGATGGGAACTGGTTCCCTAGGAATTTCTGTTGGGGGATTGGAGAGGGAGATGGCGATTGCCAGCACCTTTGTTCCCCCTACCCCGAGCTGAGCTCTGTCTTCCAGGGCTCAACAACTCTCTCTTCTGGTGTCCTCTCACCCTCCCCACTCTCCAAGAGCAGAGCTGTTCACTTTTACCATTCCAGATGTGAAGTCCCGCTGGCTGTCAGAACTCATGGAGTCCAGCCCCTCCGCTTTTGCAAGCCAGATTTCGGGGGCTCTGCCTTGCCTGGCGGGCTGCCCCTACACCGCACCAGCTCCCTCCCACCAGTCCATGTAGCACGCACCACTTCTCCACCCTTCGTACCCTCTTCCATTGGGCCTCTCGTCTATGTTTGGCTCCGGAGAGTCTGTTCTGTTAGTCTTCTGGCATTTTCTGGGTTATTTAGGCAGATGTGGTGGAATCTAAGTGATCAGCAGGACGTGGTGAGCCCAGAGTTCTCCCACGCCACCATTTTCCTTCCTCCCAAATTTAAATTTTAAAAAATTTATTTTTAATATTTATGTTTGACAGAGAGAGACAGGGCATTAGTGGGGGAGGGGCAGAGAGAGAGGGAGACACAGAATCCGAAGCAGGCTCCAGGCTCTGAGCTGTCAGCACAGAGTACAACGCGGGGCTCGAACTCACAGACCTGTGAGATCATGATCTAAGCCAAAGTTGGATGCTCAACCAACTGAGCCACCCAGGCACCCAGTCCCAAATTTAAATTTTAAAAAAAGGTACAGGTAATGTCCTAATTTCTGCATTTACTCAACTTCTTGGCCTTCAAGAAAATCCTCCTGTAGACTATCCCAGGGGTGGCATTCTGCCCATGCCTTCCTTTAAGAGAATAGAAAACAGATTTATTCAACTACTCAACCGGTAGTGATAATGTCCTCTGGTTCTTGGGGAAGGGTAGTATTTTAATTCCAGGGCAATTAACATACAGTGCTGTATCAGTTTCAGGTGTATTGTCCTCTAGTTCTTTTATATTCTTCATGGAGCTTAGTATACTTTTAGGCAAATAACAGGCTCTCAATACTCACAAAATAGTGAACAAATCAGACTAAGCACAGGGTAGGGGTGTGTTAACTGATAGAGTAGCAAGTAGTCATTAATGGCCACTATAATTTGTAATTTGAGCACACAGAGAAATAATCGCTCTCCTCTTCATTCTCAAACTTCACATAAAAAGTAGTCTCTCTTAGAAGGACGTAGACTCCAAAATTTTCCTTCTAGTTAAGACCGCTTTTTTTCTCTTCAAAGAAAATGTTCATAATGTGTCCTTTCATTTATAATTTTTTTTTAATTTTTTTTTTCAACATTTATTTTTATTTTTGGGACAGAGAGAGACAGAGCATGAACAGGGGAGGGGCAGAGAGAGAGGGAGACACAGAATCGGAAACAGGCTCCAGGCTCTGAGCCATCAGCCCAGAGCCCGACGCGGGGCTCGAACTCACGGACCGCGAGATCGTGACCTGGCTGAAGTCGGACGCTTAACCGACTGCGCCACCCAGGCGCCCCATTTCATTTATAATTTTATGAAGGTTTCCATTGAACATGTAAAGAAAGTAGAAAAATTCTAAGTTACTATGAATGTTTGGTATTTTTCCCACTCTGCTAAAATCCACTTTCTCTTCCAATGAAATGGTTTCAGAGATTCCAATAAAAGAGAGAGGAGGCAGTCTGGGATCCATCTTCATGGAATACCTATACATTTTAATTATTTGCATATGATCTGCTTAGATTTTCACTCTGTTTCAGTGGGTTCCCTTGCATTTGTTAAAAGTGGGCTCCCTTGCATTTCATTATGCTTCTACTACTGGAAAATGGGCATTTGCATGTTTTATCTTGTTTTGCCAATGGATCTATAAAGTGTAGCAGAAAATAGCATCTGTTGTTTAGGTTGTTTGATTCTGTATATTGTTTTTATTTATTTATTTTTATTTATTTACATATTTAGGTTTTCTAAAAAGAGGGAAATACTCAAGAATAAAAGAAATCAACAGTGATTTTTTTAAAAAAAATCCCTTACTGTTTCTGCTTCCCCTGCCCTAATTTCCTTGAAGTTTGACTTTTTTCTCCACTGGGGCAGCTCTCATCAAGTCTGGTGAGCCCCTTCTCAGTCCTCACTATGCTGAGCCTCCTGCAGCATCATATCATATTCTAGAAATTCCTTTTTCTAAAATTTCCCTAGCTCTGTGCCCACCCTGAGTGGGGCAGAAAGCTGACATGTGGTGATATCACTGAAAAACAGTGACATATGATTGGGAGTCAGAAAAGCATAAAGAAAGGCAGTCTGTAATAATGCTAACAGATATGGGCCCTGGAATCAGCCTACTTGGGCATCGTCAAAGCCCAGCAACCGAAGAGCACCAGAAACACACCTGCAGTCAAACAAAGCGAGGCTGAGTTCACTTGCTGCTTCAAAGGAAAGAGGACACCAAGAAAATCATGGGGCTCTCAGTGCAGTAGAACTTGAAGGGTCTTGCTATAGGACCTGGTTTGTCCTGGGAGAGTCTAAGGAAGGTCTAGGGGAGCAAGAGTTAGTTTTGATTGCATGCCATCAAGAAACCAGGGCAAATTGGTGGTTGGGTATCTTGGTAATTTTTATCCAGGAGGGGGGTTGGATTAAAGGGGGTGAAAGCTGTCATGGATAAAGAAACTCACATTAGCTGGAAAAGAGCAATATAATTTCTAATCTCTTTCTAGGTTCAGACATGAACCAAGTAGTTGTATTTCCACCCCCATTCCACCTTGGCCACAGAGTGGATGTATCTGAGTCGTGTTTAGAGTCTTTGAAAATTGTTCATGCTCAGTTGGGAATACTGTGACCTGTAAGCTTCCAGGGCTGTTTCCTTACCTACACAATTTGAATTTATTTAGCTGGTAAAGCCTTGTACAAATAACTTTCTCTCTCTGTACTTCAGTTTGCTCATTTGTAAGATAGTGATAGTAATATTATCTCACCTAATATAACTGTTGTAAAGACCAGAAGACTTAATACACATAAAATGGTAAGTATTGTGTGTCACACATAGAAAGCACTCAATAATTGGTAGCTCTTACTATCAATGTCATTCTCATGATGATCATTATCACAGCTTTCCATTAGCTTAGAGATGACTTCTCTGAAGTAAAATGCTTCCAAGCTGGCATGATCACTTATGTACACACACACACATTTCCAGAGGCAGGATTTTTCCAATTCTGTTCTCTCAAGAAGCTGTTAAAAAGGCAGTGTTGGGGGTGCCTGGGTGGCTCAGTCGGTTAAGCGGCCGACTTCGGCTCAGGTCATGATCTCGCGGTCCGTGAGTTCGAGCCCCGCGTCGGGCTCTGTGCTGACAGCTCAGAGCCTGGAGCCTGTTTCGGATTCTGTGTCTCCCTCTCTCTGACCCTCCCCTGTTCATGCTCTGTCTCTCTCTGTCTCAAAAATAAATAAAAAAAAAAAAAGTTAAAAAAAATTTAAAAAAAAAAAGGCAGTGTTGGTTTAGATATGCTAAATAAGAAAGTCCTTCAACAACCGTGATGAGAGTTACATTATACTCAAAGTGCAACTGAAACAAGGGGAAGAAGGCCAGGGAAGCCTTTCTTGGCTATGAAATCCTCCAACGATCTTTGCAAAGTACCAGTTTCCCCAAATTAATATGAACTGAGTCCAGTAAGAATAATAATAAGCACAAATACAAATCACTGCAGACTGTTAGTCACCTAAAAATACCCTAGGATCTTCTGCACTAGGAGGGCAACCATATAATTTATCACTCAAACTAGGACACTTATGAAAATAAAATGAGGCCCTATTAATAATTGTGTTGAGATAAGAGGCCCAAACAAGGGTGTCCTTGGCTAACCAGGATGCATGGTCACCCTGTGCATTTGGTGAGACCTGGCAGAAAAAGCACAGGTCTGGGGGCCAGGACTCTCCATCCAAACATATTCACGGACCACTCATTTAGCCACTCAACAGTGTGATCCCCTCAAATGTAAGAGAACAATAATGATGGCCTCTATCCATCTCAGGAGGAAGACGTGAGGAAAGAGATGTTAGTACTTGTTTAAACCACATTTCATCAAGTGGCAACATATTCCTAACGTTATTCAACATTTTCCATAGGGGATCTGAGAATCTGGACTCTTAATAAATTACTGAAATAAGGACTTATGCTCAAAACCAGCAACCTTGCCCTACTTAGCAGTTGGGGTCAAATAACAACAGAATGTAGGGCTTTCTCAGGAGAAAGATACTTCCTTTAACCACCAACTGTTCAAGCAGCTTCCATGGGGGCCATTCCAGAAAGATGGTCCAATCTTCAGAGACTAAAACCAAATACTTAGACTATCTCCAAAATGGTTAGCTCCTCAATATGTGTCCTGTTTGTATCCAAAATGCAGTAGTTGTTTACCACCTAAAAGTGACAGATGAGGGACAACATGGAAAATCTGTACTGTCTTGGCCTTCTGATTCATCTGAATTCTCCAGAAAGTAGCAGCCATTCTATTTATATATTATTCAGCTAGCTCTTTCATAAACAGTAATTAGCCATTTCACATAGTGTGTTATTGGAGAGAGGGTGTTGTAGCCACTCTGATTAAACAGAATGGACCCCACCCAAAATTTGGTGATGTCGAAACCATACACCAAGAGGGTATGGAAAGATTTATTACTCACATAATGAGACTTTCTGCTTCCAAGTAGGTCCAAAAATGGCTTGTGAGAACAGAAAAAGGAAAGTAGGGGTGAGGATGAGTTGAGGGTTCCAAAAGAGAAAATACCCAGGCTTTTATTATCTTTTCCCGATGTGGGACAGAAAGAAAAGATGAGTTTAAAAGCTGTTGGCAAACATCAAAAAGAAGGAGTCTGACTCCTTAATACAGGGGGTATGTCTGAGTCAAGTTAGCTCAGTGGGACAAGGACGGCAAGCATAAAGAAAAAACAGGGACACATCTGATCAAGGACTCTTATCCACATAAAGAAAGAACTCTTAAAACACAGCAAGTAAGAAACAATCCAATTAAAAAATGGGCCAAAGACCTTAACAGACACCTCACCAAAGAAGATACACAGATAGCAAGTAAACACATGAAAAGATGCTCCATATAACATGTCATCAGGGAAATGCAAATTAGAACAACGAGAAGGTACCACTACACACCTATTAGAATGGCTAAAATCCAAAACACTGACAACACCAATTGCTGGTGAGGATATGAGCAACAGTAACTCATCCGCTGCTGATGGGAATGCAAAATGGCATAGCCACTTTGGAGGACAGTCTGGCAGTTTCTCAAAAATTAAACATACCCTTACTATATGACTCAGCGATCATTCTCTTTGGTATTCACCCAAAGGAGTTGAAAACTTAAGTCCACACAAAACCTGCACATAGCTGTTTATAGGAGCTTTATCCATAATTGCCAAAACTCGGAACCAACCAAGATGTTCTTCAGTGGATGAATGAATAAACTGTGGTACCTCCAGACAATTGAATATTATTCAGTGCTAACAAGAAATGAGCTATCAAGCCATGAAAAGATGTAGAAGAAACTTAACTGTATATTACTAAGTGAAAGAAGCTAATCTGAGATTACATACCATATGATTCCAACTATATGACATTCTGGAAGAGGCAAAACTATAGATACAGCAAAAAGATCAATGGTCGCTAGTGGTTGGGGAGGGGGAAGAGATGAATAGGCAAAGGATTTTTCAGGACATTGAAAATATTTTATGATATAATGATTTGTCTAAATCCATTGAATATATAACACCAAGAGCGAACTCCATGTTTAACTATGACTTTGGGAGATTGTAATGTGTCAGTGTAGGTCTGTTCGTGATTACAAATGTACCATTCTGGTGAATGATGTTGATAATGGAGGAAGCTATGGGTGTGTGGGACGAGGTGGTACATGGGGAATCTTTCTATATTTCTCTTAATTTTATTACAAACCTAAAACTACTTTCAAAAAGAAAAGAAACAACATCGCAAACAACACAGTTCTAGAAGCCCTACATGGTGCTAAAAACTGTGCCAGGCACTGACTACAGACAGGGTTTTATTTAGTGCTTATCATTTGCCAGACACTGTTCTAAGCACTTTTATATATGTTAACTCAGTTAATCCTCCCAACAACCTTGAGAGGCAGGTATATTGTTATCCCATTTTGCAAATGGGAAAACTGGGGCACAGAGAGAGTGAGTACATTGTCCAGGTACACATGATTAGCTTTAAGTAGCAGAGTCAGGAATCAGACCTAACCAGTCTGACTCCACAGTCTGTGCTCTTAGCCACTGTGTGATACTGTCTCTCACAAAAGAGGGATCAGTCAATGCCTGTGAAACCCAAAGTTATTTCAGTTTCTTCTACTTGAAGAGAATGCACTCTCCAAGAATACTTTCCATAGTGATTTTTATATATTAACATAAAAAAGAAAACCTCAAAAATATGTGAATAGTCTTACACAATTTTTTAAATTCCATTTAGTTTTGTAGTATTGTGGGAATCAAAAGCCGGAGGTAGGTTTACTACTATTTATATTTTATAGGAAGAAAAACCACAGCTCTAAGAATTTAGATTTGGACTACAGATCAAAGGACTGAGGACTACAGACCACTGTAGCCAGACCTCTTCAGGACCCCTCATGCTTCACCTGGGCCAACCTCTGAAAGGTAATTTCAGGTTCATTCAAAGAGTAGACCTGGAAAACCTGCCGATGGAGAGCTCACTTGCCATGTCTCATGTCTCACCCATGCGATATGAATGCTAATGCAGTCTGGCCACCGGATTTTAGGGCATAAAGTGTAATGAGAAGGCTGCTGTAGTTTCCACCACACATTCATCTTTTTCAAGTGTATGCTGCCCCTGGCCACAGCCCCAAATTCTTTCCACTCATTAACATCTCCAGGAACATGGGAGGGCAAGTGTTATTTAAGAACAGCATTAATACCTGGCACTTGTTAACAGTGGACTGTTTCAAAGCCATTTCACACTTAATTCTCATAATAAATCTGAGGAATGATCTGGGTATTTTACAGGTAAGAAGAATGAATCTCAAAGAGATTCACTTGCCTAATGTCACACAGATAATCAATGACAAAACTGAATTTATCTGTCTCCTGGTATGGAGTATTTTTCATGGCCCCATTGAATTCCTCATTCAAAATTCTTGAAAGATAGAAGGGACTAACCAGAAACCCTGAGCAGGTTAGGAGTCAACAAGAGTCCATTTTAGTTCATGCGCTCACTGTGTGTCAGACACTGTGGGAGCCCTCTGCAAGCATTATCTCAGTGAACCCTGTAAGCAGCTCTACAAGGCAGTGACTATTATCATGCCCATTTTGCAGATGAGGGCTGAGGTCCATAAGTAATAAGTGTTCTTAGAGACCTTTGGCCAACCTAAGCCTTCCTACTATACTGCTCTGCTTCGGTGGTGTACAGGCCCATTTCCTTCTTTCATTTCCTTGGTAAGCAACATCCTGGGTAGGAGAATCTCCAGCCTATGAGGAGAACAGCTCCTTATTCTGGAGCTAAAAACAACAACTGAAGCTCTTCTACCTATCGCTACCAACTGATCCCCACAACCTAAAAGAGAGAGAAAGCACTTGAATCATATCATTCCCCTGCTTAATAAAATCCAAAGTTTTAGCATAGCCTACAATGCTCCGTATAATCTGCCTTTGTCCACCTCTCCAGCTTCATTTTGTACCATCTTTCTCACCCACCACCACTAACAGGAAGGGTGTCAACAGCACCCTGCAGCGGATAATATGGGAGCCATCTTTAGGAAAATGCAATCTGCCTCAAAAAAGCAAGACCAATCCACGTGAAACAATTAAAGACTGATAAGAAAAGAGAACATAAACAGACATTTCTCCAAAGACATTCAGATGGCCAACAGACCTCAACATCACTGATCGTCAAGGAAATGAAAATCAAAACTACAATGAAATATCACCTCACACGTGTCAGAAAGGCTAAAATGAACAACACAAGAAACAACAAGGGTTGGCAAGGATGCAGAGAAAGGAGAACCATCTTGCACTGTTGGTGGGAATGCAAACTGGTGCAGTCACTGTGGAAAAGAGTATGGAGGTTCCTCAAAAAGTTAAAAATAGAACTATCCTACAATCCAGTAATTGCACTACTCAAAGGATACAAAAGTACAAATTCAAAGAAACACATGCAGCCCGATGTTTATAGTGGCATTATTTACAATAGCCAAATTATGGAAGCAGCCCAAGTGTCCATAGACTGATGAATGAATAAAGAAGATGTGATATGTATATATAATGGAATATTACGCAGCCATAAAAAGAATGAAATCTTGTCATTTGCAACAACATGGATGGAGCTAGAGAGATAATGCTAAGCAAAATAAGTCAGTCAGGGAAAGACAAAAACCAAATACTTTCACTCATATGTAGAATTTAAGAAACAAAACAAACGAGCAAAAGAAAAAAAGACAGAGACAAGGCAAGACATAGACTCTTAACTGTAGAGAACAAACGGATGGTTACCAGAGGGAAGGTGGGTGGGGGGATGGGTGAAATAGGTGATGGGAGTTAAGGAGTGCACTTATGATGAACACCAGGAGATGTATGGAAATACTGAATCACTATATTATACACTTGGAACTAATATAACACTGTGTCAGCTATACTGGAATTAAGATAACAGAAAATAAAATGAAAGAGAGCATAATTGACAGCTAAAATGGATGGTACAGACAAACCACAGAGATCTTAATGCTGGTGGGAATCCACCACCTGTGTTCAGCCCTGGTGGGGACCATTTGAAGGAGGCGTTGGGGATCTGAGAGCAGTTTTATGTAAAAACACAAGGATGAATTGAGACATTTAATATACTGTTTGTACTAAAATGACATAGGCCAGTGAACATAGGAATGAGTTATTGGTTTCCAAGAACTTCTATCAATTCTGATGTGAGTTTTATTTGCCTTTAAGATGAAAAGTGAGGGGGTTAGAGGAGATAAGAGGAGGAACACAGAGAGGAAACAAGAGGCTGAGAATTAAATATCCCGGTGAGAAAAGGGTGGTAAGCATGACCCTATTTTGACTCAGGCTACATCACCACACCCCCCACTGCAATTTTTCCATAGTTCTCAAATCCTCCTTTACTACAATGAGTTTAAATACCCCTTCATTTGTGTCTTCCTTTCCTCCCTGAAGCTACTGTCAAAACTGATACCATGTGTTAGAATCATACCCAGTGTTGTGAACTGCATTAAAGACATATCTTACTCAAGTATGGAGAGTGAGGATGGCATTGACAACAGGAAATGGCAGCCATATAATACCCAGCAAGACAACATGAGACTGGAGAAGTGACTGCTTCTCAAGCTTTGCATGAAACGTTTTCATTCTTTTATAACATCTGAGAGGAGGGACAGGGAGCCTACTGTCCATAAGAAATGGGCAGGTGAGGGTTTGGAAAGGTAGAGAACAGAAGCTGCAAGTGTGTGCCTACCCACCACTCTGGCCAGGGCTCCTGAGGAAAGGCTCCAGGGGCAGGACCGCCTTTCAGGTAACAGCATAGCATACACAATCAGTGACTATTACAGTCGGTCACAACAGGTCATGTATTTTTCTATTGAAAGTTACCTGCAAATGCAGTCCCTTTCATCTGCCTCACCACAGAGTAGATGCAAAGCCAAGCTTGGGCTCACTGTCCCTTGGAGATTTTCTAATCATAACAACTTGCCTCAGGGTGCCTGGGTGGCTCAGTTGGTTAAGCATCTGACTCTTGATCTCAGCTCAGGTCTTGGTCTCAAAGTCCTGAGTTCAAGCCCCACATTGGGCTCCTTGCTGGGCATGGAGCATACTTAAAAATAACAACTTGCCTCAAATATAAACAAATAAAGTCACTCTAAACATGGGTGTTGCTTCTCCCTCAGTGTCTATACCTTTATGTTTCTAAAAGAATTAAAAAAGGTGTAGATAGCAGGGAATGTAGGTCTTAGAATGGATGGAACTAGGGAAATGTACATAAACCACCGAGTAGTCAGAAGAAACTTCAGCTATGTAAGGCAATCTGTCTCTCAGTGAGCTTCACCTCAACCTCTTAAATCGGAACCTCTAGAGCTTGGGCCTCTGCATTCCCATAACCTCTCCAAGGGATTCTTAACACACCAAAGTCTGGGAATCACTAGTTAACTTCTGCTGGCTAAGTTCAGGCTAGAGGTATGTAACCTCACCCAACTGTCAGGAAAGCAGTCACTTGCTCTGACAAATGCATATGGATAATTCTCCCAATTAATGAGTGGAGTCCTGAACAGAGCATAGGAGGAACAGTGACAGATGCTTGCACCCTGCTGCCCTGTAAGAAGGCTCACAGGGGTACATTTCCTCAGGCCCTGCAGGTTTCTCCCAATTTCTAGGATTACAGAGCTCTTCTTGGAGCTATTTCTCAAGAAAGGACACTGTAATCCCATCTTGTCTACTAACTCGTCATAGCCAGGTTGAAATTTGCTGATCCCTACAAAAGGTCCCCAAACCTAGCCTGGAGCAGCAACTGTCATCTCTCTTTTCATCTAAAATTTCATATTGATCCAGTTCATCTCTGGATGAACAAGTCCCCAAAGTAAAGTCTTCTGGAAGTGGGCATCAAAATTGGTGTAGTAAAATATAGGAGCACGGTCCAGACACCAGAACACCAGAACTCTAACTCTACCCAAGGAAGTCAGAGTGGTTCTGAGCCTTGGCCTCCTCATCCCAAATGAAGAAGGGTATGTAGGAATCTTTAAAGGTCCTTCCTGCTCCACTACCCTGAAATTTCTAAGAAAAAATCTAGAGTCACTTTCTGGAAGAGGTGGGTATTCTGCCACCTCCAGACGCACATAGAAGACAGTGTATACCTTTTCACTGCACACCTC
Organism: Prionailurus viverrinus; assembly: GCF_022837055.1. NCBI lineage: Eukaryota > Metazoa > Chordata > Mammalia > Carnivora > Felidae > Prionailurus > Prionailurus viverrinus. Next base: position 440,898 of record NC_062561.1, read on the forward strand.
TGATAGTAATGCTTTAGGATAGAAAAGGCAGAAGCAACATGGCAGAAGACCTGAAAACTACCTCCAGAGCATAAAGTTGAATCAAACTGCAAATGCTGTTTGTTATGGGCTGGGTGCCATCTAGTGCATTTTGCGGCTATGTCAAGCTGGTTAGTGGTATGTTTGTGAGATCTCCCTACTGCCATCTGGTGTTCTGATGCCATGTGAGCATTTACTACATTACTACTGAGTATATACTATGTATGAGGCTCTGTGAATGTTGTATAATAAATTATTTTAATGACAACCTGATACTTTCAGAGAGTCTAGGAAAAAATGTCAAGACTTGCTTGCACCACGCAAACGCCCAACACTGTACTTCTGTGGATCCATCCCTCCGACGGGTCTGCCTCCCTTCCGGTGCTACCTCCCGCAGGGGACGACCACGGCAAAGCGAGCTAAGCCTGCCCCTCCCGCCCCTGTGCACCTTGTGGTTCCACCCTGGCTAATATGCCCCTGGCAAGATCCTTCCGAAGCAGCACCACAAGCCCAGCAGTGTGCAAGTAGCACTGACAGGGGCCACACCACTCCACAGTGAGTCCTGCCCCTGGGACAGGGGAAGATAAGGTACACACCAGTCTGACTGTGGCCCCAGTGGTGGGCTGGGGGCAGACATCGGGTCTGACTGCGGCCCCACCCACCAACACAAGTTACTCTGGACAGCACAGGGGAAGTGCCCTGCAGTTTGGAGCTACCTCAGGGACCATGCAAAATGATGAAACGGAAGAATTCTCCTCAAAAGAAACTCCAGGAAGTAGCAACCGCTAACAAATTGATCAAAACCGACTCAAGCAGTATAACGGAACAAGAATTTAGAATAATAGTTGTAAAATTAATTGCTGGACTTGAAAAAAGCATAGAGGACAGCAGAGAATCTATTGCTACAGAGATCAAGGGACTGAAATAGTCGTGAGGAGCTAAAAAACGCTATAAATGAGGTGCAAAATAAAATGGAGGCAGCCATAGCACGGATTGAGGAGGCAGAGGAGGGAATAGGTGAATTAGAAGATAAAATTATGGGAAAGCAGAAAGCTGAGAAAGAGAAAAAAAATCCAGGAGTATGAGGGGATATTTAGAGAACTAAGTGATGCAATCAAACAGAACAATATCCACATCATAGGAATTCCAGAAGAGGAAGAAGAAGAGAGAGAAAGGGGCTAAAGGCTTACTTGAACAAATCATAGCTGAAAACTTCCCTGATCTGGGAAAGGAAAAAGGCATTGAAATCCAAGAGGCACAGAGAACCCCCTTCAGACGTACACTTGAATCGGTCTTCTCTACAAGACATCATAGTGAAACTGGTCAAATACAAGGATAAAGGGAAAATTCAGAAAGCAGCTAGGGATAAACAGGCTCTAAGTTACAAAGGTAGACTCATAAGAATAGTAGCAGCCCTATCTACTGAAACTTGGCAGGCCAGAAAGGAATGGCAGGAAATCTTCAATGTGATGAACAGAGAAAATATGCAGCCGAGAATCCTTTCTCCAGCAAGTCTGTCATTCAGAATAGAAGGAGAGATAAAGGTCTTCCCAAACAAACAAAAGCTGAAGGAATTCATCACCACTAAACCAGTCCTACAAGAGATCCTAAGGGGGATTCTGTGAGTGAAATGTTGCAAGGACCACAAAGTGCCAGAGACATCACTACAAGCATAAAACCGACAGACATCACAACGACTCTGAACCCACATCTTTGACTAATAACACTGAATGTAAATGGACTAAATGCTCCAACCAAAAGACATAGGGTATCAGAATGGATTAAAAAACAAGACCCATCTATTTGCCGTCTACACGAGACTCATTTTAGACCTGAGGACACTTTCAGATTGAAAGTGAGGGGATGGAGAACCATCTGTCATCCTACTGGAGGTCAAAAGAGTAGTATGGCTGGAGTAGCCATACTTGTATCGGACAAACTAGACTTTAAATTAAAGGCTGTAACAAGAGATGAAATAGGGCACTATAAAATAATTACAGGGAGTATCCATCAGGAAGAGCTAACAATTATAAATGTCTATGTGCCAAATAGGGAAGCCCCCAAATATATAAAACAACTACTCACAAACATAAGCAACCTTATGGATAAGAATGTGGTAATTGCAGGGGACTTTAACACTCCACTTACAACAATGGATAGATCATCTAGACACAGGATCAATAAAGAAACAAGGGCCCTGAATGATACATTGGATCAGATGGACTTGACAGATAGATTTAGAACTCTGCATCCCAAAGCAACAGAATATACTTTCTTCTCGAGTGCACATGGAACAGTCTCCAAGATAGATCACATACTGGGTCACAAAACAGCCCTTCATAAGTATAAAAGAATTGAGATCACACCAGGAACACTTTCAGACCACAATGCTATGAAACTTGAAATCAATTACAGGAAAAAGTCTGGAAAACCTCCAAAAGCATGGAGGTTAAAGAACACCCTACTAAAGAATGAATGGGTCAACCAGGCAATCAGAGAAGAAATTTAAAAATATATGGAAATGAATGAAAATGAAAATACAACAATCCATACGCTTTGGGATGCAGCAAAGGCAGTCCTGAGAGGAAAATACATTGCAATCCAGGCCTATCTCAAGAAACAAGCAAAATCCCAAGTACAAAATCTAACAGCACACCTAAAGGAACTAGAAGCAGAACAGCAAAGACACCCCAAATCCAGCGGAATAAGAGCAATAATAAAGATCAGAGCAGAAATAAACAAAACTATAGAGCAGATCAATGAAACCAAGAGTTGGTTTTTTGAAACAATAAACAAAATTGATAGACCTCTAGCCAGGCTTCTCAAAAAGAAAAGGGAGATGACCCAAATAGATAAAATCATGAACGAAAAGGGAATTATTACAACCAATCCCTCAGAGATACAAGCAATTATCAGGGAACACTATGAAAAATTACATGCCAACAAACTGGACAACCTGGAAGAAGTGGACAAATTCCTAAGCACCCACCCACTTCCAAAACTCAAACAGGAAGAAACAGAAAACTTTAACAGACCCATAACCAGTGAAGAAATTGAATCAGTTATCAAAAACCTGCCAACAAATAAGAGTCCAGGACCAGATGGCTTCCCTGGGGAATTCTACCAGACATTTAAAGCAGAAATAATACCTATCCTTCTCAAACTGTTCCAAAAAATAGACAGGGAAGGAAAACTTCCAGACTCCTTCTATGAATCCAGCATTACTTTGATTCCTAAACCAGACAGAGAGAGACCCAGCAAAAAAAGAGAACTACAGGCCAATATCCCTGATGAATATGGATGCAAAAATTCTCAACAAGATACTAGCAACTCGAATTCAACGGCATATAAAAAGAATTATTCACCATGATCAAGTGGGACTCATTCGTGGGCTACAGGGCTGGTTCACCATTTGCAAATCAATCAATGTGATACATCACATTAATAAAAGAAAAGAAAAGAATGATATGATCCTGCCAATCGATGCAGAAAAAGCATCTGACAAAATTCAGATTCCTTTCTTAATAAAACCCCTTGAGAAAGTCAGGATAGAAGGAACATACGTCAACATCATAAAAGCCATTTATGAAAAGCCCACAGCTAATATCATCCTCAATGGGGAAAAACTGAGAGGTTTCCTCCTGAGATCAGGAACACGACAGGGATGTCCACTCTCACCACTGTTGTTTAACATAGTGTTGGAAGTCCTAGCATCAGCAATCAGAACACAAAAGGAAATGAAAGGCATCAAAATTGGCAAAGATGAAGTCGAACTTTCACTTTTTGCAGATGACATGATGTTAAACATGGAAAACCCGATAGACTCCACCCAAAGTCTGCTAGAACGGATACATGAATTCAGCAAAGTTGCAGGATACAAAATCAATGTACATAAATCAGTTGCATTCTTATACACTAGTAATGAAGCAACAGAAAGACAAATAAAGAAGCTGATCCCATTCACAACTGCACCAAGAAGCATAAACTACCTAGGAATAAACCTAACCAAAGATGTGAAAGATCTGTATGCTGAAAACTATAGAAAGTTTATGAAGGAAATTGAAGAAGGTATAAAGAAATGGAAAAACATTCCGTGCTCACAGATTGGAAGAATAAATATTGTTAAAATGTCAATACTACCCAAAGCTATCTACACAGTCAATGAAATCCCAGTCAAAATTGCAGCAGCATTCTTCTCGAAGCTAGAACAAGCAATCCTGACATTTGTATGGAACCACAAAAGACCCCGAATAGCCAAAGTAATTTTGAAGAAGACCAAAGCAGGAGGCATCACAATCCCAGACTGTAGTCTCTACTACAAAGTTGTAATCATCAAGACAGCATCATATTGGCACAAAAACAGACACATAGACCAATGGGATAGAATAGAGACTCCAGAATTGGCCCTACAAAAGTATGGCCAAGTTATCTTTGACAAAGCAGGAAAGAATATCCGATGGAAAAAAGAGTGTCTTTTTAACAAATGGTGCTGGGAGAACTGGACTGCAACATGCAGAAGAATGAAACTAGGCCACTTTCTTACACCATTCAGAAAAATAAACTCAAAGTGCATAAAGGGACCTGAATGTGAGACAGGAAACCATCAAAACCCTAGAGGAGAAAGCAGGAACAAACCTCTCTGACTGTAGCCACAGCAATTTCTTACTTGACACATGTCCAAAGGCAAGGGAATTAAAAGCAAAAATGAACTATTGGGACCTCACAAAGATAAAAAGCTTCTGCACTGCAAAGGAAACAATCAACAAAACTAAAAGGCAACCAACGGAATGGGAAAATACATTTTCAAATGACATATCGGACAAAGGGCTAGTATCCAAAATCTATGAAGAGCTCACCAAACTCCACACCCGAAAAACAAATAATCCAGTGAATAAATGGGCAGAAAACATGAATAGACACTTCTCTAAAGAAGACATCCAGATGGCCAACAGGCACATGAAAAGATGCTCAGCGTCACTCCTCATCAGGGAAATACAAATCAAAACCACACTGAGATACCACCTCACACCAGTCAGGGTGGCTAAAATGAACAAATCAGGAGACTACAGATGCTGGCGAGGATGTGGAGAAAAGGGAACCCTCTTGCACTGTGGGTGGGAATGCAAACTGGTGCAGCCGCTCTGGAAAACAGTGTGGAGGTTCCTCAAAAAATTAAAAATAGATTTACCATATGACCCAGCAATAGCACTGCTAGGAATTTTCCCTAGGGATACAGGAGTGCTGATGCATAGGGGCACTTGTACCCCAATGTTTATAGCAGCACTTTCTCAACAATAGCCAAATTCTGGAAAGAGCCTAAATGTCCATCATCCGATGAATAGATAAAGAAGTTAGGTTTATATATACAATGGAATACTGCTTGGCAATGAGAAAGAATGAAATATGGCCTTTTGTAGCAACGTGAATGGAACTGGAGAGTGTTATGCTAAGTGAAAAAAGTCATACAGAGAAAGTAGATACCATATGTTTTCACTCTTACGTGGATCCTGAGAAACTTAACAGAAGACCATGGGGGAGGGGAGGGGAAAAAAAGGTTAGAGAGGGAGGGAGCCAAACCATAAGAGACTCTTACAAACTGAGAATAAACTGAGGGTTGATGGGGCATAGGAGGGAGGGGAGGGTGGGAGATGGGTACTGAGGAGGGCACCTGTTGGGATGAGCACTAGGTATTGTATGGAAACCAATTTTACAATAAATATCATACTAAAAATAATAATAATAAAATTTTTATAAATGTTAAATCCACTGTTTTATTGAAACGAAAGTAGATCCAAGGTTAAAATATACTTGATGCCTTTAAAAGTCATAATAAAATGTGGAATGTCTATCTCTGTATCTGTGTTCTGAGATGGCACTACACCAATGGTGTATACATAGAGACACATATGTAATGAGTAAATCAAGGTTCAAGACCCTGCCCAACCAAATTACTGCATTCTGATATTTCCTTTGTACCTCACTTTCTCCCACTCCTATGCAAATACCAATGACAACAAATCTGAATTTTAAAATAGAAGAGAAGGTAATAAAGCTTGTAGAAGATAATAAATACAATGAATATTTAGCTTGGGGAAAGATTTTAAAACAATATTCACAAATTGCAAATCTTAACGAAAATTCCATAGTAAAATACAACACTTTTGGACAATAAGAGATATCATAAAGTAAAACACACACACACACACACACACACACACACACACACGCACACACACGCACACACACACCCCAAAACAAATCATAGCTTAGGAAAGGATATTTGCAATGGAATCTAGAATAAAGAATTGCTATAAATCAGTCAAGAGACAACCCAAAAGGCAAAAAGAATATGAAAGTCTAAATGAATAATAAACATGAAAACTCATTAGTCATTAGAGAAATGTAAGTAAGGCCACAAGGAGATATCATGGCACAGGCATTGAATTGGCAAAAAATAAATAAACAAAACAGCTGCTAATCCAAGCTTTTGCATGGTAGGTTAGGTTCACACACTGATGGCAGGAGTGAACAGGTAGGCTAAAAGGTAAAGAATTCTGTTTATCTTGTATACCTTTAGGTGGGGAAAATATCTCCCCCGTTACCTACAATATATACATGCCTTCAGGTAAGCTTGGGATTTGAAATATGCTGTCAGGGTAGTCTATCAAAACACAAGCCAAGACATTAAATTAAAGTGCTCCTAGATTCATCATGCATTGAGGTGCCTAAAGGAAGCAAAAATGAAATCTGGGGAAATGTATCCTTAATACAGGTCTTACAAGATTCCCACAGATAAACATTTTCAAACATGAGCTTAAAATCCAAAATTACAAAACATATGAAGAAACAAATCACCACGAATGAGGACTGGTAAAAATAATAAATTGCATATTTATACCTCTGAAGAATATCAGAAAAAGGAATGTTGGGGTTATATAACAAAATAAGTGTGCTTAAAATATTAAAGTAATAAAAGATGGAATAAAAAACATGAGAAAGGAACATAATTCTCTCCAAAAAAGATCAGGCAAAATTTGAAATTAAAAAAAAGAGAATATCTAGAATTGAATAAAATAGTCACTGAAAATTTAAAACTCAGTGGTCATGTTAAATAGCAGATTATGTACGGCTGAAGAGAGAATTGATTAACAGGTATAGATATCTGAAAAAAATTCCCAGAATGCAGCACAGAGAGATAAAGAAATGGAAATATGAAAGCGAAGTTAAGAAAGGTATAGAATGAAAAGGCCCTATTTACTGTCTAACAGGAGCTCCAGAAAAAATAACAAGGGAGAAATAATATTCAAAGAGATAAATGTCTGAACATAATATTTGTTTCTATTTTTTTAATAGAGGAGAAAAAAAGGAATATATGCAGGCAGTTATTCTTACCCTCTGAAGGCACTCTGCCATCTCTAGATGTTTCCTCCACAATATACCTGCCCCATTGCTACCAGATTACTTTAGCCCTTGCTCTTACAACTTCACTAGCACTCTACTGCTTGAAAGGTAAAGTCCAAACTCCTTAGTCCAATATTGAAGACTCCCCAAAATTCTACCCCAATATACCTTCTCCAAAAAGCTCACTTTAAGGAAATTCATGCTCTGACTTAATGGCCTACAAATTAAATTCCAGAGAGGCCACTGCATCTCCCACTTTTCTTTGCTTAAGCCATTCTTTCTCTCTGGAATGCCTGATGTCCTGTTTACTCCTTAAAGTCCTACCCAGGTTTTAAGGTCTAATGTAAACCCCTATATCCTTTAGGAAGGCTAGACATCATCTCTTCAGAATGCAGTAATTCTTATTGTTTCTAATCTCCTCTGGCACTTAACACAAGCCACCCCCAGCAGAAGTTACCTTTTTAGAGGTAGAGGGCTACATACCTCTCAAGCAGGAACCTGTTAGTTTACAAATGCTTAGCATCCCCAACTGCTCCCAGCAGTGCCTTGTATACCATTAACAACTATTAACGATGACCAGACTTTAGTTTGAAATTGTTAATGGAACCTCCCCACCGGTAGATACTGATAGGTTCTCCACTAAGGCTACTATTAGTCAAGCCCCCACATTTCCAGCACACAGGTTTAGGGCCTCTAGCCCTAATATATTGAGGGAAGAAGGATGACTTCAATACAAAAGAATGTTTTCTACCTGTAAAGTCGACAACAATTTAAGTAATAATACGCGAAATCTGAATTTGAATGCAGTAAGAGTGCTACGGGAGTGTGCTTTAGGTAAAAATCTGAAAGTAAGTGGTCCTTCCCTGACCTCCGGTGGCGTCCTTCCTCAGACTGTACCCACCCAAGTCCAAGCCGAAAACAGCCACCCCGCACCTGGAATTCCGGACGCCCCAGCGTGGCAAGCTGAGAAGGCGGGCTAAACTCTTTGATTGGCTATCAGGAGCCGCCTGCCCTGAGGATTGGTCGCTGCCGCAAGGGACGCCGGGACTGGCACGTGGTACCCGTCCTCGGATCCCGAAGGAGGTCGCCATGGCGGCAGTACCTTCGACGGCTTGTTTCAGCCTGTCTGCCTATCGGCAGATGGGGAGGAAGAGTCGGCCGTGGGGCGCTGCCGAGATTCAGTGCACTCAGTGTGGAAGAAGGGAGTCCAGAGTTTCTGGTGAGGAGACCCCCATGGGGCCCAGCCCCGCCTTGGCCATCTGCCCTCCATAGGCTCTGTCCCAGTCAGGCTGCTGGGCCTGGAGACGGAGAGCAAGGCCTGTCCCGAGGGCTGGGAGCCGAGTGGGGTGGCAGTGTGGGGCGCTGCTCAGTTACAGCAAGGTGGACCTGGATAACTGTGTCACAGGCCTCCCTGCGTGTCTGCAGCCCACCCTCGGGGCGGCAGAGACGTCCCCTGTGGTCAGGGTGGCTCCGTACCTCTCCGAAGCTTTCTCCACTTGGCACCTGCTTCTCTCCCTTTTTCACTGATTCTATTAGGGAATGGTGTGTGAGCTCTCTTGAGCGTTAGTTCAAAAACTCCCCCGGGTTCACAGATTCGTGAAAGGGTAGATGTAAAAATTTAGCCCATTGTCTTGTGATCAAGAAGTAACGAAATTTGATTTGCTTGTGTAGATTTTCTTGCAGGAGGAGTAATGAGTAGACCACTTTAAAACGTTCCAGGATTAGAAAACAGGTATTTGGCATTGGGAGGGAAGCGTTATCGCTCAGTTTGGCTTAAGGCATTGTTTGGGAAACAATTCACTCTTTTTGTGCATCTTGTGTTTTTTCTTTGTACATCAAGGGGGGAAATCCACTGCACTCCTATGGATTTAGAATCTGCTCCAGTGAAAACACTTTCAGGTTACTTTAATGTAATTTAAAATGCCTTAGAGTGCTGTCTCTGGCGGGAGTTGTTGAATTTCAAACTGCAGTTGCTGAAAAGTCTTATTACCACTCCAATGACTACTTAACATTTATACTTTAATAGTGAAAATCGTTCATTTTCTCAGTCTCTCCGGGATGGACTCCGTTTGAGAGATGTGAGTGAACCTTTGTAGAAAAAGTTGGTTAGTTGTGTTTTAAGGTGGGGAGCCAAGTTTCTCCTACTCTTTTTATCACAGCTGTCGCATAGAAAATCTCCATTGTTTGAATCAAATAAGCATTACCAGATAAAGTTTACGAACATGACCTTTTAAAATCACTCATGCTTCCATATGTTTGTATTACAATGCTCAGAAATACTAGGTGGTATTTAGGCATATAAAATTGTGGAAGTGCTTTGTAAGCTATGATGTATCACAGATTAGACTGGTACAATATCAGAAATTGTATAAGGATAGACAAGTTAAACAATTTTGATTTATTTGGAAATATTATCTCTGAAATTTAAATAGAGCTGTAAAATTTAGCTTGGTCATAAGCAAGTTTCAGATATTTCGCTTGGCTTGCAAACTAAAGCTTTTTTATCAAAAGAATGTAATTCTTATAAATCAGCAAGAACACTGTCTTTTGGCAATAAAATATAACTGATTTTATCTAGTGCTTTTCCTTTTTTTCTTAAAAAGTGTTTTAAAATGACAACTTTTTGAAGTTACATAGCTAAAACAAATATGTTTACTATGATAAGCTTTAAATTCTATTGACAGCATTAAAATCTTGATATTAGGCTTTCACCCAGGATTATGGTATTTCCCCTCATAAATGCTAGGTTTGTGAAATTATCTTTATGTGGATCATGTATGTGTGACAGTAGTAGCATCTGGCTTCTGTCAAGTATCTTAGGTCATTGTAAGAGAAAGGTCTTGCCAATGTCTCATATCTGCCCTCCCTGTTCCCTTCACAGGATTGGAAATATAAATTAGAGGCAATGGGAACAAATAGAAAGAGTATTGGACTTGGACACAGAACTAGGCTGGAGTCTAGATTATACCATTTAGCCACATCACCAAAAGGTTTATCCATTTCTAAGTTGAATGTAACCTTCCTAACCCTACTTGGCTGTGATATGTACAAGGATCAAATGAAGTATGTCAGAACATTTTGTATGATTATAAGATATGGCAAATTCGAAGTAGTATCGGTACCAGAAACTAAATTAATGCAAACAATATTACATAGCCCTGCTTGGCTTTCAATTTGACTTTTTCCCTCCTTCAGACTTAATAGCTTCTACTGAATTTTGTTTAACAGGTCCTGCATTTCTAATGAAACTTGATATCTCTTCCCATGTAAGAGTCCCCTCTTTTAACTTTTCCCTCTGATTAATGCTGCACATTCAATGCTAACAAACTATAGACAGTTTAATTCACAGCAGAATTTCATTTCATAGGTCACCACCATGAACTTCAATGTGGACATGCTTTTTGTGAACTGTGCTTGTTAATAACTGAAGAACACAACACAATTATATGTCCTGATTGTGAGGTAAGTTTTATCATCTTTCATAGTCAGTATATTATAACCTACTGTTGAAGGTAAAAATGTTAGAGAAAACATACTTCTAGTTAGAACCTGAAATTTTGAATTTTTGCTGCTGAGTCTTAAAGCAGCTTAACAAAAGATAAAGCTTTTTTTGATTCGTTTTATAATTGTTACGAATATTCAAGAAAATACAAAGTTAAAGTTCTACATTAATCAGCCTATATATTTTGACTCTTTTTAAAAATAAGTTTTTAAATTTTAGAGAGAGCAAGTGTGCAAGCAGGGGAGAGGGACAGAGCGAGGGAGAGGGAGAGAGAGAGAATATCTTAAGTAGACTTCACACACAGCATGGAGCCCAATACAGGCTCAGTCCCATGATCCTGGGATCATGACCTGAACTGAAATCAAGGGTCAGATGCTTAACTGACTGAGCTACCCAGGCACCCCTTTGGAGACTTCTGTGGAAAATTGCCTCTTTTTAATTATTTTCATTTATTTTTTTACATTATTTTTAATGTCTATTCATTTTTGAGACAGAGAGAGACAGAGCATGATTGGAGGAGGGGCAGAGAGAGAGGAAGACACAGAATCCAAAGCAGGCTCCAGGCTCCGAGCTCAGAGATATTAGCACAGAGCTCAATGTGGGGGCTTGAACCCACGAACTGTGAGATCATGACCTGAGCCAAAGTCAGACGCTTAACCAACTAAGCCACTCAGGCACCCGTATTTTTATTTATTTTTTACATTTATCCTAATTTTTACTGTTTCCAATGATCATTTTTGTTTATTTTTTCAAATTTTTATTTAACTTTTAGTTAACATACAGTTAATATTGGTTTCAGGAGTAGAATCCAGTGATTCATCAATTACATACAACACCCAGTGCTCATCATAACAAGTGCCCTCCCTAATACCCATCCCTCATCTGGCCCTTCCCCCACCCACCTCCCTCCATCAACCATCAGTTCTCTAAGAGTCTCTCATGGTTTGTTTCTCTCTCTCTTTTCCCCCATCCCATATGTTCACCTGTTCTGTTTCTTAAGTTCCACATATGAGTGAAATCATGTGGTATTTATCTTCTCTGATTAACTTATTTCACTTAGCATCATGCATGTAGCTCAGTCTGTGTCATTGCATATGGCAAGATTTCATTCTTTTTGATGACTGAGTGATATTCCATAAGAATGTCTTTTAACACACATGCACACACACCATTCATCTTTATCCATTCATCAGTTAACGGACATTTGGGCTCTCTCCATAGCTTGGCTAATGTTAATCATGATGCTGTAAACATAGGGGTGCGTGTCCCCCTTCAAATCTGTATTTTTGTGTCCTTTGGGTAAATACCTAGTAGTACAATTTTTGGATCTTAGGGTAGTTCTCTTTTTAACTTTTTGAGGAACCTCTATACTGTTCTCCAGAGTGACTGTACCCGTTTGCAGTCACACCAACAGTCCAAGAGTGTTCCCCTTTCTCTGCATCCTTGCCAACACCTGTTGTTTCTTGTGTTGTTAATTTTACCCATTCTGACAGGTGTGTGGTGGTATCTCATTGTGGTTTTGATCTATATTTCCCTGATGATGAGTGATGTTGAGCTCTCTTCATGTGTCTGTTAGCCATCTGGACGTCTTTTTTGGAAGTGTCTATTCATGTCTTCTGCCCATTTCTTAGCTGGATTGTATGTTTTTTGGATGTTGAGTTTGGTAAGTTCTTTACCGATTTTGGATACTAACCTTTTATCAGATATGTCATTTGCAAATATCTTCTCCTATTCTGTAGGCTGCCTTTTAGTTTTGTAGATTGTTTCCTTCACTGTGCAAAAGCTTTTTATTTTGATGAAGTCCCAATAGTTTATTTTTGCTTTTGTTTCCCTCACCTCTGGCGACGTATCTGGTAAGAAGTTGCTGTGGCCAAGGTCAAAGAGGTTACTGCCTATGTTGTCCTCTAGGATTTTGATGGTTTCCTGTCTCACATTTAGGTCTTTCATCCATCTTGAATTTATTTTTATATATGGTCTTTTTACTTATTTTTAGTGACATATATTCCTTTCAAGTCTCTACCTTTCTTTACCACGCCAATAGCATGCAAGGAAATTTTGAACTCTCCCTGACCCTGAAACTTAGCGTGTTATCGAATTTATATTTGTAGAGATGCCATAGTTTAAAAAGAGAAACAACACAGTAGCCTGAAGTTAACTTCACAGGCACTAAAAAAGTACAGTTGCACTAGGATTAAAATCTATAGACCCATAATAAAGTAAAATTTAATGAACATCCTTTGCATTTGCTACAAATACAAATGTAGTTCAATTTATATAGTATGTCCCTGGAAAATTGTCTTTTAATCTGTAAATTCTTTTTCTTTTTTTTAGGTTTACTTATTTTGAGAAGGAAAGCATGGGAGTGGGGTGCAGAGAGAGAGAGGGAGAGAGAGAATCTCAAGCAGGTTCTACAAGGCCAGAGTGGTCATGATGCAGGGCTTGAACTCATGAATCTTGAAATCATGACCTGAGCCAAAGTCAGACACTTAATCAACTGAGCCACCCAGGCACCCTTTAATCTCTAAATTCTTAATGTCCCACTTGAGATATCAGATGATGAGGATTTGTAGCCATTGTTTTCTGTCAGTGAGACAAACAAGATAGAAGCTGAAGATCTGGAATGCAGTCATAGTTCTGTCACACAAAGCCTGAGTTTCCTCATTCATGAGATGGAAATAATACCTACTTTTCTTATAGGATTGTAAGTCAAATTTGAGTTATGTAAAAGTTCTCTACAAGCTTCAAGACCATTGAAATAAGTGTTATAATCAACCCATGATCATTTAGGTGTGGATTAATTGGTTTGTAGGTTAAACATGGTAAAAAAAAAAAAAAAAAAAAACATACATACATGTAAATTTGTGAAGGTTTGAATTATAATGGAAACATTTACATGTTAAAAGATGTCTATTTTGGAATTACATACTTTACAAATTATGGCCTTTATTGTGGGAAATTCTTTTCTCCTGTCCTTTTTTTGACATTGGGTTCCTCAGATGTGGCTTCACTACATAGTTAAAGGGGAGCGTAGTTCCTGTGGTTGTAATGGAAGATCCCTGACAGATTCAGTCTTGTGGTGGGAAAGGGAATAAACAGGCAACTGGAACTGTCTCTGCTTATATCCATCCTGTTATAATACTCAAAAAAACAGAGACATTTATTAGAACAGTAACCTTTCCCTTTTTTGGCAAATGACTTCATGCTTAGTGTCTTAAATCATTATACTTGTATTATTTTGAATAACATTTACATGAATGTTTATGGTACATTTACAAATGCTAGTTTTGATTTTATGGTTATGATAAATCTATTTTGTATCATTTTAACTAGTTCTGACTCTTACTTCAGGAGATCTGTTTCATCCTTCCCCTTTCTCCTCTTGTGCTTTTAGCCCAGGGAATTGACAAGGAACTATAATCAGATTCTTCACATGCGCTAAAGCTGATCCTTATTTAAGGGAGTCCCTTCAAGTAACCTTCCTGAAATTGTTACCACTCTTTTTTAATTTTTGAGAGAGAGAAAAAATGAGCAGAGGAGGGTAGAAAGAGAGGGAGACACAGAATCCAAAGCAGGCTCCAGGCTCCAAGCTGTCAGCACAGAGCTGGACACAGGGCTCAAACTCACAAACTGTGAGATCATGACCTGAGCCAAAGTCGGACGCTTAACTGACTGAGCCATCCAGGTGCCCTGTTACCACTCTTTTATTAGTTTTTAAAATGTAGATTTTTGCTTATATCTAATATTTATTTTGAATAGGAGAATGAACTAGTTTAAATTAGTAAAAAGACTGAATTTATAGACTATTTGAGTAATGTAGTTTATTATTTTTATATTACATGCTCTTTTCTAAAAAGTAAGATTTAAATACTTATGTTCACATTAAGTTTATATTTATGATTTATCTTTAATGTTGAAGGCCTAGGTATTTAAGCCTAAAATGATTCTATTCCGGATTAATAGATATACTTATGTTCTTATTTCTGAGTTTGGGTAAACATGAATTTATCTACCGGTATGTTTTTTTTTTTTTAAGAGAGAGAGAAGGAGTGGGGGAGAGGGGCAGAGGGAGAGAGAATCTTAAGCAAACTCCACACTCAGCCCCAATATGGGGCTCAGTCCCATGACCCTGGGATCATGACCTGAGCCAAAATCAAGAGTTGGACACTCAACTGACTGAGCCACCCAGGCACCCCTATCTACCAGTCTTTATCTTTCATAGTTGTATGGTTTTTGATAACATTGGTTCTTTGCTTTTGATTGATATTAATGGTTACTTCATAAGCATTCTACATTTTGCACAGCAAGATGGCAGATTTTGTTCATAAGATCATACTTAGGTATCATTCCAGAAATACTGACATTGTATTGATCTATTGGACCGGAGTCCAAAAATATACCATGTGAGAAGGGAAGGATAAGTTTTCTAATCAATAGATAATTACTATCTATTACCAGTCCCATGTGGATTAGAAATGTAAACATGCAAATTAAACATTTAAACTAAAAGAAAGTACAGATAATTGCATAATCTTGGATGGGGAAGCCTTGTTAAAACCTATCACTGAAAGCAGAAACCATAAAAGAAATACTGGCTAAATTTGACTGCATTGTTTCATTTACAGGTAGCAAAAACAAGCAAAAAACTCACCACAAATAGCAAACTGAGGGTTGCTGGAGGGGAGGTGGGTAGGGGGACGGTTTAAATGGGTGATGGGTACTGAGTATTATATGTAAGTGATAAATCACTAAATTCTACACCTGAGGCCAATATTAACACTGTTTTAACTAACTGGAATCTAAAAACTTGAAACTAAAAACAAAAAACAGTGATAATTACGTAATTTTTGTTTTATTTTATTTTTTTTAACGTTTATTTATTTTTGAGACAGAGAGAGACAGCATGAACGGGGGAGGGTCAGAGACAGAGAGGGAGACACAGAATCTGAAACAGGCTCCAGGTTCTGAGCTGTCAGCCCAGAGCCCGATGCGGGGCTTGAACTCACGAACCGGGAGATCATGACCTGAGCCGAAGTCGGACACTTAACCCACTGAGCCACACAGGCGCCCCTCTAATTACATAATTTTTTTAAAAATGACAAGCTGTGAGGGTCGGGGAGAGAACCTGTTTTATATATTACAAGAATCTGTATACAATTTTAACTGAAATCTTTTAGGTCAGTTGTATTTAATATTTTCTTAAAATTTCCGGAAGAGGTGTCCTCTCAAATCTGTTGATAGTAACATTAATCTCTTAACTGTGAAATGCTAAACCAAAGGGGGATAAGTGAATAGGCATATAGAAATTAAGGTTTTAGCTGCCAGTTTGGGGGTGGGATATTCTCAAAAAATAACTTTCAGTCCAATGTGTTGTGTTAATAGTAACACTTTTTCAGGATGCCTGGGTGGCTCGGTTCAGTGTCCAATTCTTGATTTTGGCTTAGGTCATGATTTCACAGTTCATGAGATGGAGCCCCAAGCTGATAGCAAAGAGCCTGCTTGGGATATTTCTCTCTCTCTCTCTCTCTCTCTCTCTCTCTCTCTGTCTCTCTCTGTCTCTCTCTTTCTCTCTCTTTGTCTCTCTTTCTCTCTCTCTCTCTCTCTCTCTCTCTCTCTGTCTCTGTCTCTCTCTTTCTCTCTCTTTCTCTTTCTCTCCCCCTCTCTCCCTCCCTCCCCCCGCCCTGCCCCCTGCACATGAATGTGCTCTCTTACTCTCTCAAAAAGCATTAAAAAAAGTAACATTTGCCTCCTAATTATCTTATAATACAAGACTACCTTTGGTCTGTTATACTTAAAACCTTAGGGGCACCTGGGTGGCTCAGTCAGTTAAGTGTGAGACTTTGGCTCAGGTCATGATCTCACAGTTCATGAGTTCAAGCCCTGTGTTGGGCTCTGTGCTGACAGCTCAGAGCCTGGAACCTGCTTCAGATTCTGTCTCTCAAAAATAAATAAACATCAAACAAACAAACAAAAAACCTTGACAGACATCCTCTCCCCCACCAAAAAAGTATATTTAAATGGGTGACTATAACATGTAGTAATCAGCTTTATTTCTCGTAGCAACATTAACTTTCATTAGAGTCTCCTACAATTACTTTTTTTAAAAAGTGCATGTGTGCAAATTTAAGTTAAATCAGTCGGTAGTACTATGTAGAAGGAAAGATGAATTTTTAACTCAAAATTGACTTCCCCTTTGGGGGTGCCTGGGTTGCTCAGTCAGTTGAGCATCCGGCTTTGGCTCAGGTCATGATCTCATGGTTTGTGAGTTCGAGCCCCGCGTCAGGCTTTGTGCTGACACCTCAGAGCCTGGAATTGCTTCAGATTCTGTGTCTCCCTCTCTCTCTGCCCCTCCCCTGCTCATGCTCTGTCTCTCTCTGTCTCAAAAATAAACAAAACATTAAAAAAAAATTGAGTTCCCCTTTAATAGCAAACAGTTGGGGCCGCCTGGGTGGCTCAGTCGTTTTAAGTGTCTGACTTAGGCTGAGGTCTGATCTCACATGCTCCTGAGTTCAAGCCTTGTGTAGGGCTCTGTGCTGACAGCCCAGAGCCTGGAGCCTGCTTAGGATTCTGTGTCTCCCTCTCTCTCTGCCCCTCACTTGCTTGCTCAGTCACTCTTTCTCTCTCTCAAAAATAAATAAAACATTAAAAAAAATTTTAATAGCAAACAATGAGTATAGCTAATGTATAGACCTTAGCTGGCTTTTGAACATTGGCCGATATCCTGCAATTACTTTTAATGGCTATGTAACAAACCATTGTACATAAGTTCCGTAATTATTTACTAATACCTTTATTATAAACACTTAAGTGGTTTTGAAAAATTTTCACTATACCTTTAAAATTTTTTTAATATTTATTTGTTTTTGAGAGAGAGAGACAGAGTGCGAGCAGGGGGAGGGGGCAGAGAGAGAATCTGAAGCAGGCTCCAGGCTCTGAACTGTCAGTGAAGAGCCCCATGCAGGGCTTGAACCCATGAACTGCGAGATCATGACCTGAGCTGAAGTCAGATGCTTAACCAACTGAGTCACCCAGGCACCCCAGTTTTTCACTATATCTGTATATAATTCTTCAAAACCACCCCTCCCCAAAAAATTCTGAGCCAGTTCTGTTAATTTCTAACTCCAAAACAAATTAATGTTTGAATTTGTCATATTTACTTTAATGTTTGGCATTTTGATGGGCGAAAAGTAGTTATTTTCTTACTTTAAACTTTAATTCCCTGACTACTAGTGAAATAGAGCACCCTCATATGTTGACTTCAAGCTTCCCTTTTGGGAGAATCTTTAATAGATCCTGAAATATACTTTGGATATTTCCCTTTTGAATTGTTTTTTTCCCTAACTTGTAAGAAGAGTTCATGTGATAGGGATATTAATATCTTATTCTGTATATCTTAACTATTTTCTACCAGTCTTTCACTTTTTCTTACATTTAGCCTTTCAGAAATGTTTCTTTTACTTGTTTTCCTCCTCTTTAATGGTTTCTGGGTTTTAATTAGACCTTTCCATTTCAGAGTTATATATGTATTTTGTATGCTCATTTCATTTTATGATACATATTTAAATATTTTATAATATGTGATGTTAGGTGGGTGTATAACATCATTCTTCAAAATGATTAGCTGACTTTCTCACACTACTTGTTGAATAATCCTTCCTCTTTTTATTTATTTTTTAGTTTTTAATGTTTATTTTTGAGACAGAGACAGAGCATGAATGGGGGAGGGTCAGAGAGAGGGAGACACAGAATCTGAAGCAAGCTCTAGGTTCCAAACTGTCAGCACAGAGCCTGATGTGGGCTTGAACTCACAGACGGAGATCATGACCTGAGCCGAAGTTGGATGCTCACCCGACTAAGCCACTCAGGCACCCCTCCTTCCTCTTTTTAATTAAAATGCCCCTTGTATTCTGTATTAAGTTTCCATATATATATGGATCTGTTTCAAGGCTCTATTCTACTCATTTATTGTGCCAGTACCTTAGCATTTTAATTACATTAGCTTTATTATCTGGTGGGATAAATAAATCTCTACTGAATGATATGTTGAAATTTTTGTAATTCTCACATAATATATTTTCCATATGGACTGTAGAATTGTATTAATTTTATATTAGATGTATTTAAGGATATTAAATCTTTGTCTCCAGGAACTGGACATTATTCATTTATTCTGTTCTTGTTTTATGATCCCCAATAAATTCATTTTCTTTTCTTAGAACTTTTTTCTTACTAAATTTATTCTTAAATATAATTGTGGAGTTTGAACATAACTTGAGATGTCATTGTGAATATTTTAGAGTAGATTTTAAAAGTATCATTACAGCTATTTCCTTTAGAGTTGTGGTAGAATTAAGCAATTTAATTAATGTTCTGTTTAATTAATAGTTGCCAAAATTAGATTTCTTCAAATATTAAAATAGGGTAAAAGCATCATACATGAACAGTTTTTTCTTTGATTTAAAGAGAATCTTTAAGATTATCAACTTTATCTATGAATGGCACACTAGTTGTTTGAATTCCAGATAAACAGAATTTGTTGAATGACTTTGTTTTTATTCTTGTCCTAAGGTTGCTACAACTATAAATATGAGACAAGGATACTACCCAACAGATGGATGTATTAAAGAAGATTCTTTTATAGAAAAACTGAAGGCTAAAAAGTATGTTCTATGTGCCCTTATTTTAGTGTTTAAATTACATGTATTTCTGAAAGGATAATTTTAGCATCATTGGTAAAATGTCATTCTTACATCAGTGTTTCTACCCCATTGTTTATAGAGTGTTCTGTATCTGTTTTACATTTTTTTGAGTACAGTTGACATACAATATTACATCATTTTCACAACAGTGATTCAACTTCTTTATATGTTATGCTATGCTCACCACAAGTGTAGCTACCATCTGTCAGCATACAGCACTATTACAGTATCATTGATTATATTCCCTGTGCTGTTCCTTTATTCCAGTGACTTACTCATTCCATAACTGGAAGGCGTATCTCCCATGTAGAGTGCTCTTTTATAATTTGTCTTAGCTGTTAAGGGAATGGACAAACTCCTACGGAAGCAACATTAATTTGTCCTTATTTAAAGTGGCAGGGAAAAAGAATGCAAGATAAAGCTGAGAGTATCATTCTAGCAAAAGTTATTGTGGTACTGGCTGAGAGTAAGATGTGGTTAAGTAACCTATTTCTGTATTGATTCTTAAGTATCACGAGTATGATACAGTGGAGGACTTTGGAAAGAGATGGTTTGAGAGGTGATTGATAAAATGAAAAGTGATAACTTGGAGATTCTTTTATTTTTCCTTTTTTCCATAAGACTGTGTGTGTGTGTGTGTGTGTGTGTGTGTGTGTGTGTGTGTGTGTGTTAGTAACGTAGAGATTTTTTTTCTCAATTGGTAATGCAGAGATTTTTTAAAAACATATCCCACCCAGCTGGAAACCAGCACCTGAGTTATTTTTTATTGCACTTATTTATTTATATATGTCTTCTGTTAGTCTGTAAGCCCCTATAAGGGCATGGACCACATTTTATTGCCTTCTACATCCCTGGTGCCAAACACAGTAAACATGTAATAAATGTTGTGTTAGATGAAATACCGTGATATTTTGACACTTGCTAGATTTTTCCATGTTTCAGTCCTCTAAGTAAGTTTACTCTTATGGTTGACTATGGAATGGATCAATGTGAAAAAATAATAAAGTTTTACTTTGCAACTTTATGAGAGTTAAAGAAACTTATTATTAATTCGCTGAGACCCTACTCAGATGGTAACTATATTTTTGTATAAGTTTAACTTTTTAAAGCATATTTAATGTGGTCATAAATTATGTGGGAAATAAGAGAAATACAGGAAACCCTTAAGGAATGATTTCATTCGAAACGTGTCTTTTTTTTTTTATTGTCAAGTTAGCTAACATACGGTGTAGTCTTGGCTTCAGGAGTAGATTCTTGTGATTCATCACTTACACACAACACCCAGTGCTCATCCCAACAAGTGCCCTCCTTAATGCCCATCACCCATTTTTCCCACCCACCCAACCTGTGCCCCCATCAACCCTTAGTTCTCTGTATTTAACAGTCTCTTATGGTTTGTGTCCCTCCCTGCTTGTATCTTATTTTTCCTTCCCTTCCCCTATGGTCATCTGTTAAGTTTCTCAAATTCCACTTATGAATGAAAACATATGATATCCATCTTTCTATGACTGGTTTACTTCACTTAGCATAATACCCTCCAGTTCCATCCATGTAGTTGGAAATAGCAAAAATTCATCTCCGAATAGTACTCCATTGTGTATATATACCATATCTTCTTTATCCCTTCATCAGTTGATGGGCATTGGGCTCTTTCCTTAATTTGGTTATTGTTGATAGCGCTGCTATAAACACTGGGGTGCTTGTGCCGTTTTGAATCAGCACTCCTGTATCCTCTGGATAAATTCCTAGTGGTGCAATTTCTTCATCGTGGGGTAATTCTATTTTTTGTTTTTTGAGGAACCTCCACACTGTTTTCCAGTTTGCATTCCCACCAGCAGTGCAAGATGGTTCCCCTTTCTCCACATCCTCACCAACATCTGTTGTTTCTGGAGTTGTTAATTTTAGCCACTCTGGCGTGAGGGGGTATTTAAATGTGGTTTTGATTTGTATTTCCCTGATGATGAGCAATGTTGAGCATCTTTTCATGTGTCTTTCTGCAATCTGGATGTCTTCTTCGGAAAAATGTCTATTCATGTCTTCTGCCCATTTCTTCACTGGATGGTGTTTCAGGTGTTAAGTTTGGTAAGTTCTTTATAGGTTTTTGATACTAATCCTGTATCTGATGTGTCATTTGCAGATATCTTCTCCCATTCCATGGGTTGTCTTTTAGTTTTGCTGATTTTTTCCTTTGCTGTGCAGAAGCTTTTTATCTTGATGAGGTCCCAATACTTCATTTTTGCTTTTGTTTCCCTTGCCTCCAGAGACATGTCAAGTAAGAAGTTGGTGTAGCCGAGGTCAAAGAGGTTGCTGCCTGTTTTCTCCTCTAGGATTTTGATGGTTTCCTGTCTCACATTTAGGTCTTTTGTCCATTTTGAGTTTATTTTTGTGTATGGTGTAAGAAAGTAGTCTAGTTTCATTTTTCTGCATCTTACTGTCTAGTTCTCTCAGCACCATTTGTTAAAGAGACTGTCTTTTTTCCATTGGATATATTTTCCTGCTTTGTTGAAAATTAGTTGACCATATATTAGTGGGTCCATGTCTGGGTTCTGTATTATATTCCACTGGTCTATGTGTCTGTTTTTATGCCAATACCATATTTCCTTGATAATTACAGTTTGTAATACAGGCTAAAGCCTGGGATTGTGATGCCTCCAGCTTTGGTTTTCTGTTTCAATATTACTTTGGCTACTCGGGGTCCTTTGTGGTTCCATACAAATTTTAGGATTGTTTGTTCTAGCTCTGTGAAGAATGCTAATGTTATTTTGATAGGGACTGCATTGAATATATAGATTTATTTGGATAGTATTGACATTTTAACAATATTTGTTCTTCCAATCCATTTACATGGAATGTTTTTCCATTTCTTTGTGTCTCCTTCATTTTCCTTCATAAGCTTTCTATAGTTTTCAGCATACATATCTTTTGCATCTTTGGTTAGGTTTATTCCTAGGTATTTTATGGTTCTTGGTGCAATTGTAAATGGAATCAATTCCTTGAATCTCTTTCTGTTGCTTCATTATTGGTGTATAGAAATGCAGTCAATTTCTGTATATTTTATATCCTGCAATTCTGCTGAATTCATGTATCAGTTCTAGCAATTTTGGGGTGGAATCTTTCGGGTTTTCCATGTAGAGTATCATGTCATCTGGAGAGAATGAAAGTGTGATTTCTTTGCCAGTTTTGGAGGCCTTTTATTTCTTTGGGTTGTCTGATTGCTGAGGCTAGGACTACCAACACCATGTTAAACAAACACTGATGCACGTGGACATCCCTGTCGTGATCCTGATCTCAGGGGAAAAGCTCTCAGTTTTTCCCCATCGAGGATGATATTAGCTGTGGGCCTTTCGTATATGGCTTTTATGACATTAAGGTATGTTCCTTCTATCCCTACTTTCTTGAGGGTTTTTATTAAGAAAGAGATGCTGTATTTTGTCAAATGCTTTTTCTGCATTTGTTGACAGGATCCTATGATTCTTACTCTTTCTTCTATTAATGTGGTGTATCATGTTGATTGATTTGCAAATATTGAACCAGCCCTGTAGCCCAGGAATGAATCCCACTTGATCATGGTGAATAATTCTTTTAATATACGGTTGAATTTGATTTGCTGGTATCTTGTTGAGAAATTTTGCATCCATCTTTGTCAGGGATTTTAGACTATAATTCTCCTTTTTAGTGATGTCTTTATCTGGTTTGGGAATCAAGGTAATGCTGGCTTCATAGAATGAGTCTGGAAGCATTCCTTCTGTTTCTATTTTCGGAACAGCTTGAAAAGCGTAGATATTAACTCTTCTTTAATGCCTGGTAGAATTCCTCTGGGAAGCCATCTGGTCCTGGACTCTTATTTGTTGGGAGATTTTTGATAACCAGTTCAATTTCTCTGCTGGTTATGGGTCTGTTCAAATTTTTTGTTTCTTCCCATTTGCATTTTGGTAATCTGTTAGTGTTTAGTAATTTTTCCATTTCTTCCAGTTTGTCTAATTTGTTGGCATATAATTTTTCATAGTATTCTCTAAAATTCTTTGTATTTCTGTGGTATTGGGTGTGATCTCTCCTTTCATTTGTGATTTTATCTATTTGGATCCTCTCTATTTTCTTTTTGAGATGTCCGACTAGGGATTTATCAATTTTGTTTATTCTTTCAAAAAACCAGCTCTTAGATTCATTGATCTATTCTACTGTTTTCTTGGATTTTATATTGTTTATTTCTGCTTCAATCTCTATTTCTCTTTTTCTGCTGTCTTTGAGCTTTCTTTGCTGCTGTCTTTCTAGTTCCTTTAGGTGTGAGGCCTGGTTGTGTATTTGGGACTTTTCTTGCCTCTTGAGATAGGCCTGGATTGCAATGTATTTTCCTCTTAGGACTGCCTTTGCTCCATCCCAAAGGGTTTGGACTGTCATGTTTTCATTTTCATTTGTTTCCATATATTTTTTTCATTTCTTCTTTAATTGGTGAACCCATTCATTCTTTAGTAGGGTGTTCTTTAACCTCCATGTATTTGGAGGCTTTCCAAATTTTTTCTTGCGGTTGATTTCAAGTTTTTTAGCATTTGTGATCTGAAAATATGCATGGTGTGATCTCAATCCTTTTATATTGGTTGGGGGCTGTTTTGTGACCCAGTATATGATCTGTTTTAGATAATGTTTCATGTACATTCAAGAAGAATGTGTATTCTGCTGCTTTTGGATGAAAGTTCTGAATACATCTGTTAAGTACATTTGGTCTAATGTGTCATTCAGAGCCTTACAGTTTCCTTACTGATTTTCTGTCTGAATAATCTACCCATTGTTGTAAGTGGAGTATTGAAGTCCCCTACAATCACAGTATTACTATCTATACATTTATTTATGTTTGTGATTAATTGATATATATATTTGGATGCTTCCACGTTGGGGGTACAAGCATTTACATTTGTTAGCTTTTCTTGATAGATAGACCCCTTAATTATGATGTAATGCCCTTCTTCATTTCTTGTTACAGTCTTTGTTTTATTTTATTTATTTTTTTTTTAATTTTTTTTTTCAACGTTTTATTTATTTTTGGGACAGAGAGAGACAGAGCATGAACGGGGGAGGGGCAGAGAGAGAGGGAGACACAGAATCAGAAACAGGCTCCAGGCTCTGAGCCATCAGCCATCACGGACCGCGAGATCGTGACCTGGCTGAAGTCGGACACTTAACCGACTGCGCCACCCAGGCGCCCCCAGTCTTTGTTTTAAAATCTAGTTTGTCTGGTATAAATATGGCTACTTTGGCTTTCTTTTGCCATCCAGAGCATGATAGATGGTTCTCCATGCCCTCACTTTCAATCTGCAGGTGTCCTCAGGTCTAAAATGAGTCTCTTGTAGGCAGCATGTAGATGGATCTTCTTTTTTTCCTTTTTTTTTTTTTTTAAATCCATTCTGATACCCTGTGTCTTTTGATTGAGGCATTTAGTCCGTTTACATTCTGAGTTATTATTGAAAGATATGAACTTAGTGCCACTGTGTTATCCCTAGATTTCGTGCTTGTGGTGATGTCTCTGGTCCTTCATAGTCTTTGCTGCTTTCCACTCATATAGTCCCCCTTAGGATCTCCTGCAGGGCTGGTTTAACGGTCATGAACTCCTTCAGTTTTTGTTTGTCTGGGAAAGCCTTTATCTTTCCTTCTATTCTGAATGACAGGCTTGCTGGATAAAGGATTCTTGGCTGCATATTTTTCCTGTTCAGCACATTGAAAATTTCGTGCCACTCCCTTCTGGCCTGCCAAGGTTCAGTGGACAGGTCTGCTACTACCCTTATGTGTCTACCCTTGTAGGTTGAGGCCCATTTGTCCCTAGCTGCTTTCATAATTCTTTATCTTTGTATTTTGCCAGTTTCACCATATGTCATGGTGTTGACCTGTTTTTGTTGATTTTGAAGGGAGTTCTTTGTGCTTCTTGGACTTGGATGTCTGCTTCCTTCCCCAGATTAGGGAAGTTCTCAGCTATAATTTGTTCAAATAAATCTTCTGCCCCTTTCTCTCTAATCTTCTTCTGGAACTCCTATGATACAGATATTTTGTTTCATTGAATCACTTAGGTCTCTAATTTTCCCTCATTGTCTAGTAATTTTCTTTCCCTCTTTTTTTGAGATTCATCATTTTACTTAATTTTATCTATTTTGCCTACTCTCCCCTCTTCTTTTTCCATCTTCCCTGTCACTGCATCTATTTTATTTTGCATCTCATTTATAGCATTTCTTAATTCATCATGACTATTTCTTAGGTCTTTGATCTCTGCAACAATAGATTCTCTGCTGTCTTCTATGCTTTTTTTTTCAAGCCCAGCTATTAGTCTTATGACTGTTATTCTGAATTCCTGTTCATATATATTGTTTATATCTGTTTTGAGCAATTCTGGCTGTCATTTCTTCCTGGTATTTCTTTTGAGGAGAATTCTTCCATTTCATCATTTTGGCTAGGTTTGTGTCTTTTACATGTTTTAATAGCTTGTTATGTGTCCTGTAACTGTGAGACCTGCTATATTAAAAAGGGGTCATACACTATCCAGGGCCTGGCCTTCAGGAGGTGTTTTTAGAGTGTGTTGGTGCACTCTGTTGTTGTGTATTTGGCTGCTCTACTCCACTGATCAGTCTTCTACAAAGCTCCTCCTTACTCGTCGTGGTGGATTGTTTAGACCTTCTGACAGGTGTGCTTTGATTTTTTGTTGAAGTAACCCTGAAAGAAAGGGAAGGGGACCTGATCCCATAGAAAGAGAAAAATGAAAGGGGAAAAAGAAAAAAAAAAAAAAAAAAACAAGCAGAGAATCAGAGAAACTATAAGTCTTAATCCAGAGAAAGAGAAAGGAAAATAAAGAAGGAGATCTAGAAAAGGTGTAAAAAGAATAAAAATGCCTGATTACACAAAGAAACAAAGCAGAGAAAGAACAAGAAGAAAATTTATATATATACATTAAGAATTGACCAAAAATCAAATCTGAAAGTATGAACCTGATTCCAAAGGAAAAAAAAGAAGAGAATATAAAGAAAAAGAAGAGAGAAGAGAAGGAAAGGAAGAGAAGAGGGGAAAAAAAGAGCAACAGACTAACATACAAAATCACAGGACAGGGGCATCTGGGTGTCTCAGTCAGTTAAGTGTCCAACTTTGGCTCAGGTCATGATCTCATGGCTCCTGAGTTTGAGCCCTGCATCAGGCTCTGTGCTAACAGCTTGGAGCCTGGAGCCTGCTTCAGATTCTGTGTCTCCCTCTCTCTCTGCCCCTCTCCCACTCGTGCTCTGCCTCTCTCTCAAAAATAAACATTAAAAAATTAAAACTCAGGACATTTGTCTGTTGGTATCTGGGACCAGTGACTGTGCTGGTCTGGAGGAGAGGTCAGCTACCTGCTTTGGGTCAGTCTCGCTCCAGTAGATAAGCAGTTGCCAGGCACGGAGGGGTGGGGTTTAGTGTAAGCGGATCCTGCTCCATGGGGGCCACTGTCCTGTTCCCTGAAGCCCCACTGTGTTGATGTTGGGGAGAAAAATGGTGACATCCCAGTCTCTCCTCCCCAGACCAGGAGTCTCAAACTATGCTGTTGAGGCAGCCCTTACAGGGTAGCATGGGCGGTGGGCTTGTCCTGCTCCACAGTTGTCCCACGCCTCCTAGGTGGTTAGCTTGGATTCAAAACCTGATGTCTTAAAGGATCCCACACCATGAAGACCCAGTTCTGGGGTAGCGCTGCTCTGCCCTGCCAATATGGCTAGCACCTGCAGGATCTTTTGTCCTTGGAGGGGCAATATACCCTCTTTCCACAGCACTCAAGGGAGGGGACTGTTCTCTCCCAATGCACCCCTGAGATTGCTACCAGGCCGGGGGACTGGCTTCTCTCCCCACTAGCACATGCACATGGTCTGGAGAGTCATGCACTTTTGAAATCTCCATTCTTCAGCTCCTAAGGCTGTTTGCAGAGTAAAGACTGGTACTCTCCGTGTTTCTCATTCCCCAGTCCGTGGTCCGGAGAGGTTTTTTTCTTGTCCTAACACAAAACCACAATCCATAGCTTCTCTTTCTCTCCCTTTCATCTCTGTACATAAAGGGATCCCTCCCCTCCATTGCCATGCTGTTTTATGTCCCCCAATTTGCATACACACACCTCTGTCCCACCAAACTATCTCCTTCCACCTGTGGAGATTTTTCTGTCATTCCCCAGATAGATTTCCTGTGTGTTCCAAGTGTCCTGACCTCAATACAGCTGTGTTTGAGGGAGGAGGGAAATCCTGGTCCCCCTACTTCTACACCATCTTAACTTCTTAAAACCTTTCCGTTTTGTTAATGGCACTGAGCATCTGTAAATCACTCTAGTTCCTCATATCCCATTCAGTTTGTCTCCTGTAAACCCTAACTTCCACAGTATCTTCCGTATTTGTAATTTATCTTTCATTTCTACTTAGTCTTTTTTGACTACCTTCTTAGTACATCCATACTTTCCCCTGCTCCATGCTTCTTCATTACCTATCTAAATAAAATCCAAAATTTTTTACACTTAGCATTCATAGTCTTTCACATGACTGCTGCAGCTTCTCTGTCTGGACTTAAACGGGTACTTCAACAGAAACCAAAAGAATAGTTATCTCTGTAGGTAGTAAACCACTTAGCTAAAGTCTGGCAGCTGGGTATTGAGAGAACCAGTGGAACTCTGGCTTACTGAGTACCAACCCCTATATTTGTATTCCTCCAGGCATTTCCTCCAAATGCTCTGTGTGAAATGATTAGAATCAATCTTTAGGAATCTTTTTGGTTCCTTGTGACTCAATGGCCTCAACAAATTTGAGTCCCTGCAGAAGTCCAGCAGATGACTTACTAGGTGAGGTAGACAGAGTTTAAACAATGAGTGGTATGAATTGTGGCAGACAAAAGAAGGCCCCTCCAAAGGAGGTGGCCCATTCTCAGCTCCAGTCAATTACTTATGTGTGTTAAGACAAATCCAGTGTTGCCAAATCTTCCTTTTTATTCCCCCAAGAGAAGATAGACATCTAGACTTCTATGTGAAATTTTCTGACTTTTTAAAACTTATATAAGTTAAATATGATTATGTGTTTGTCTAGATATATATCATATGTAGTATGGTTATAAAGTGAAATTTCACTTTCGGAAGTAGATGAATCCATTTTAAGTACCCAAATTTTTTCCAAATTACTGTTTTTTTTTTAAATTCTCCATACCAAGTATACTTATGTTAGAACCTCCTATTCCCTAAATTCAGTAGATTGTGGTTTAAAATAATTGTTTATTTTTAAATAAACATCCCTTGATACATAATGTATTTCCTTCCTGATTTATCTTTAATATCTTGAAACAGGAATTGAAAAATGGACTTCTTGGGGCTAATGTATTCACATGTTTTCAAGAACATGAATACTCACTTTTCAAAGTAATTGAATGTTTAAAATTTGTCTATTTTTTCTGTAAAGGTAACATATTTAAACAACATAATTTCTTCCGTAAACTATCTTAGGCTTATGACTAAGTAAACACCTAAGAGTTTACTATATGTGAGCCATGGGAGATACAAAAATAAAATAGGCAAAAAGTCTAGCATGTGTAGATAAGAAACTGAACTTTTTCTTTTCACATTAACTTACCTGGTAAATTCATTACCTTTTTGTAAATTATCCAGGCCTGTGAGTACATTCTATTAATAGCTGACATTTGTATATAAGTAATTGAGCTTAAAGGCAGTTCAGTGGCTATCAACACCTCTACCAAAAAATAATCAGGTAAGAAGAGGTAACTAGGAGATTAAAGCACAATTTATACTGTAAGCTCTTATTTTTAGGGATTTGCTAAGAAGTTGAATTCTTGGTTAAAATTAAGTTTTATATGAAAGGCCTGTTTAGCCATCGCTTCTCTCTTTGCTTATTATAAATGAGAATGAACAGTACATGTTAGTATTATGTAATACATCATATGAATTATTTTTGATGGACAGTAAAAATGAGAATAGAAGGTTAAAACTGTTATATTAATGTGGCATCTGAAATAATGTACTTGACATTTTTCAGGATAAGGAATTGTTCTCAGGACTTTAAAAAGACTACTGATCAGCTAACTGTTGGTTTGGAACATTCAACATCCACACACAAGACTATTTTGAACTCCTCAACTGTAATGGCGGTATGAAAAAATGTTACTTATGAAGTAAGATGAAACCAAACATTTTTACTTTGTGTCTGGTAGCTTAATTATTGTCTCTTCTCAAGGTTCCTATAATTATAGATTTTTTGGAAGCATGAAGGTAAGCGGTAAACCTATACTCCTTACTTGAATCTCTTGTTTTATTATAATTATACTTGAACAATTCTTATTTCTTCCTAAGGCAGCCCATTCTCCTTTGACCAACTCTGTAGTGTTCTTGACATTTAACCATATTTAGGTTCCCTTTGAACCTAGTTATTGAATCCTATTACATGAAACTTGTATAAAATACAGGTTTTAAATTCTAAAGGTGATTTTTCAAATCATTTTAATGGCAGCTAAAAGGCCTAACATTTGCTATGATGATGATGGTGATGTTATTGTTGGAAGATTGAATCTTACCTGTTACTGTAAAATAATGTATTGTTTTAGTTTAAGATTAGAAATAGAATAAATTCCAAAATACTATTATTAAAGAGAACTTTGGTGATCTGGGGAATGGAGAAAGCACTTAATTTTGCTGTCTTTTACTTCAAGTTTAAATTTTAACATAGCCAAATTATACTCTTCTTTAAAAACTTAATTTTTACACGTGTGTGCATTTATTGTCATGAAAATTTTTTCAAAATAGTTTTAAGTTGCAGAATATTCCATTTTTTAAAAAAAGGTCTCTAGAAAAATCTGGAATACCATAATCAAAACTCTAAAATGTTAATGGTTTTGAATTTCTGGGTAAGTAGGATTGAAAGTGTTGTTTTTATTATGTTCAGACTTCTATGGTGGTCTGTTGCTTTTGTAACGAAAATTGTAGCTTG
Organism: Prionailurus viverrinus; assembly: GCF_022837055.1. Lineage (NCBI taxonomy): Eukaryota > Metazoa > Chordata > Mammalia > Carnivora > Felidae > Prionailurus > Prionailurus viverrinus. Next base: position 471,476 of record NC_062561.1, read on the forward strand.
ATGTTTTTGCAACTAATACAGTGTATCTAAGCATCTATTTTTATATTTGTATGTGGTCCCCCTTCCCCTTCTTAGGAAAGTAAAACTGCAGAAGAAGAAATTGAGGAAGCGTTGAAGATAGCGGGCTATAATTTTGAACAATTAAGTGTTGCTGTAAAAGTAAGCATTTTGAATGATTAAAGCCTATTGTGAATTAAGGCATGTTCTTTAAATGTGTTCATTTGGATTTTTTTTTTTTTTTACTGAAGTTGGAGCTTAGCACTGAGTTATTGAACAGGATAATCTAATGGTAGAGAAACATACAAAAGAATGGAAAACTCCCATGGCCTGCTGAGATTGGTCTCTTAGCATTGTTGTGCTAGCAGCCTACTGAAACTGGAGCACTATTAAGGAACCACGATTCTTTCTTGCTATGAGCTGAAGTTTGTCTTGAAAGTATCGTAGATCATCTTTCTAACATTGCACATTACTCAGCTGAATACCCTAACACAGAGTCTTGTTCTCTTTCCTTCCTTACTCCATCCCCCAAAAGAGAGACTCACTTGGTGACAAAAGCAAACTCCTAAGCACCTAATAACAACAAATTAACAACCAAGGCAATCAAAAGAGTATAGCAGATGTGGGAGTTAAGACCTAGGGCGCCTGGGTGGCGCAGTCGGTTAAGGGTCCGACTTCAGCCAGGTCACGATCTCGCGGTCCGTGAGTTCGAGCCCCGCGTCGGGCTCTGGGCTGATGGCTCAGAGCCTGGAGCCTGTTTCCAATTCTGTGTCTCCCTCTCTCTCTGCCCCTCGCCCGTTCATGCTCTGTCTCTCTCTGTCCCAAAAATAAATAAACGTTGAAAAAAAAAAAAAGACCTCAACATATGAATTTGGGAGGGGGGCAGACAAAATTCACCCTATAACAGCCTGCCCTCTGAAACCCACCTCCAGATTCATGTCCTTTTCATATGCAAAATACATTCACCCCATCCCTTCAGCATCAAGTCTAAGACCAGAATCTAATCTAAATATCTTCTAAATCAGGTATGGCTGGGGTTCAGGGTATGATTCAGTTTTTCCAACATTGGTTGTACAGGTATGGGATTGCTGTTCCTATTCTAAAAGGGAGAAATTGGATGGAAAAAAAATGGGTCATACATCTTAAGCAATAATTCTTTGTCAAAAAGTGCAAAGATGTGGAATAGTTAACATTTTAACTCAAGTATGTTTTTTTAATATTATATATTAAGGTTCTTCCATTTAAGGAATCCTTCCAGAGACAAATTCAGCTATCCAGAGTGGCTCTTCCTGTAATGATAAAAAGGAATAAGAAATTTAGAAAACGTAGTGGGATTTTCTAGGCCTTTTTGCCAGTTTATTGGTATTCAGCGTCAACAAAGATGTGATCTTGATGACAAGTAACAGGATTTAAAGTTGGAACCTTATAACTTATTCCATTTTTATCACCTAATCTCCTTTGTGTTGTTATTTTGAAAGGTCTAATAAGTACCTGTTACTTTTAAAATTATTTAAACAGTACAATTTCTATAAAATAAAAATACCAAATTAGGTCTTTGTATTATGTTCTTTCCAGATGCTTGAACACATACACAGTGAAACAAAAGCAGAAACAGTCAGTCTTATAGAGGTTCTGGAGAAACAGTTTGATCAACTTTTTACTTCTCTTGATTCCAGGTAATAACTTAAAAATATATATTCAGGGTGCCTGGGTGGCTCAAGTGTCCATCTCTTGATTTCAGCTGAGATCATGATCTCACAGTTCCTAGATTTGAGCCCTGTATCAGGCTCTATGCTGACAGTGCAGGGCCTGCTTGGGATTCCCTCTCTGCCCCTCCCTTGAGCATGCTAGGTCTCTCTCTCTCAAAATAAATAACTAAAACTTAAAAAAAAAAATAGAAACTCAATGAAACTGAAGTTTTTAACATTAGCTTGTCACTTTATTTCTTTGTATAAATTGAAGTAATGAGTAACTTTTGAATGAGTTTGGAAGGTAATGGGTGATTCCTACAGGTGGATGTCTACAACTTGAAAACAACAATTTGTACATTTTAAAAACTTTTTGGCTATTTGCCATCTGGTTCTAAAGCTAACTTAAATAAGCTTCTTTCTTAAAGCAGCACAGAAAATTATTTTAAAAATCTGAATCCATGTTGCAGAACTTTGCTTACTTGAAAAATGCAAACATGCTTTTTCTTCTACATCATTCCATCATTTTTCATTGTTTATTTGCATCAGAGAAAGTAATAACTAACACTCATTTCTAGACATACCACACAGTTACATATCCATCACTTTAAAAACTCTGATATACATGATCTTTCATTTTTTTCTTTCAAAATTTTATTTAAATTCAAGTTATCATATAATGTAGTTTTGGTTTCAGAAGTGGAATTTAGTGATTCTTCACCCAGTGCTCATCCCAAGTGCTCTCCTTAATGCCTATTACCCATTCAGCCCATACCCCCTACCTCCAGCAACCTTCAGTTTGTTCTCTATAGTTAAGTCTTATTTGCCTCCATCTATTTTTATCTTATTTTTCCTTCCCTTCCCCTATGTTCATCTGTTTCTTAACAAAATCATATGGTGAAATCATATGGTATTTGTCTTTTTGTGACTTATTTCACTTAGCATAATACACTCTAGCTCCATCCATGTTGTTGAAAATGGCAAGATTTCATTCTTTTTGATGCCTAATATTCCGTGTATGTGTATACACACACACACATACACACACACATATATATATATGTATATATATATATATATATATATATATATATATATATATATATATAGGGTGGTATTGTATACATATATATGCACCCATGTGTATGTATACGTGTATATATATATATATATATATATATATAGTATATGTATATATACGTATACATAATACGTTTTCTTTATTCATTAGTCGATGGACATTTGGGCTCTTTCTGTAATTTGGCTATTGTTGAAGTGCTGCTATAAATATTGGAGTTCATGTGCCCCTTCAAATTGGAAAGATAAAGACAGAACTACCCTATGACTCAGCAATTGCACTCCTAAGTATTTATCCAAAGGATACAAAAATACATCTTTAATAATTTTTAATCACATTTTTATTTTTTTTTAATTTTTTAAAATGTTCATTTATTCATTTTGAGAGAGAAAGCATGAACAGGGGAGGGGCAGAGAGAGAGAGAGAGAGAGAGAGAGAGAGAGAGAATCCCAAGCAGGCTTCACCCTGTGAGAGCAGAGCCCAACATGGGGCTTGATCCCACAAACAGAGATCACCACCTGAGCTGAGATCATGACCTGAACCAAAATCAAGAGTCAGATGCTTAAACAACTGAGCCACCCAGGTGCGTCCAATTTTTAATCACATTTTTCAATTCAAGAAATAGGATCATAAAAGTTTCAACATGCCAAAAGTAATATAATTAGTAACAGTATTTGTCCATGGACTCTTAGTGCTTTTTTCTTTTTTTTTATCCCATTAGGATGCCTCGGACATAGTCTTCAATATACTATGAAATAGGTTGATTTCTTTAGTCTTCCATATTGGTATTATCGATATCACATGTGGTCGTTAATTATAACATTTAAGTTACAAGTCATGTGCATGCATTTTAAACTTTTTTATGGTGCAAAATATACATAACAAAGATTACCTTGTTAGTCATTTTTTAATGTCCAGTTTAGTGCCATATGATAATTTTATGTTTAACTTTTTGAGGAAACACCAAAGTTTTCCACTGTAGCTATACATTTTACATTCCCACCAGTAGTACATGGGGTTCCAGTTTCCTCACCAACAATGTTGTTTTCTGGGTTTTTTTAATAATCATATCCTAACGAATATGAAACACTAATCTTATGGGTTTTTTGCATTTTCCTCATGACTGGTTGGTTATGTTGAGTATTTTTTCGTGTGTGTATTTATTCCTCATTTATATATCTTTTTTGAAGAAAAGTCTATTCAGGTCCTTTTTTTGGACTGGATTATTTATTTTGTTGTTGGGTTGTTGGGTTGTAGAAGTTCTTTATACATTAATGATATTAATCCTGTATCAGATCTGTCGTTTTCAGAGACTTTTTTCCCATTCTTTGGATTGCCTTTTCACTCTTTGCCTTTTCATGAAAGTTATTGATAAAGTTCTATTTATTTTTTTCTTTTGTTGCCTGTGCTTTTGGTGTCCTATCTAAGAAATCATCACTGAATCTAATGTTATGAAGCTTTTGCCCTATGTTTTCTTCTAAGAATTTTACAGTTTTAGCTGTTACACTTAGTCTTTGATTGATTTTGAGTGAACTTTTGTGTATGGTATGAGAGAAGGGTCCAATTTCATTCTTTTCCATGTGAATGTCTTTTCTCAGCACCATTTGTTGAAAAGATGGTTTTTTCTCTGTTGAATGTCTTGGCATGCTTGTCAGTACTCAGTTAACCATATCTTGTGAGGGTTTATTTCTGGGATCTCTGTTCCATCAGTCTGTTCTTATGCCAGTAGCACACTTTTTTGATTACCATAGCTTTGTAGCAAGTTTTGAAATCAGGTTGTGTGAGTTCTCCAACTTTGTTCTTTTTCAAAACTGTTTTGGCAATTTGTGGTCCCTTGAGATTCCGTATGACTTTTTTAGGGTGGGTTTTTCGGTTCTGCCTGAAACATCACTGAGATTTTGATAGAGACTGCATTGCATTGTAGATTGCTTTGGGTGGTATTGTCAACAATATTAGGTCTTCCAATCCATGAATGTGGGATGTCTTTCCTCTTATTTTTGTCTTCTTTCATTTCTTTCAGTAATCTGGCATAGTGTGTAAGTGTACAGACTGTTCCCTCCTTGTCTGTTTATTCCTAACTATATTCTTTTGTGTTTTGTGTTAAAGGAATTGTTTTCTTAATTTCCTTTTCAGACTGTTAATGTATAGAAATGTGTCTAGTTTTTGTGTGTTGATTTTGTAGCCTACATCTTTGCTAAATTCATTTATCAGCCCTGCTAGTATATTTATGGCCTCTTTAGGGTTTTGTACATACAAAATCATGTCATGTGCAAAAATAGATAATTTAAACTTCTTTTCAATTTGGGTGTCTTTTATTTATTTTTTGCCTAATACTCTGGCTAGAACGTAACAATAATATGTTAAATAGCATTGGCCAAAACACATCCTGATCTTGCTTCTGATCTTAGTGAAGAACTGACAGCTTTTTCTCTAACTAGTTTAATGTTAGCTGTGGGTTTTTCATATATAGCCTTTACGTTGATGTAATCTCCCTCAATTCCTGTTTCTTTTAGTGTTTTTATAATGAAAGGGTGTTGAAATATGTCATCCTTTTTCTGAATTTTTTTAACGTTTATTTATTATCAAGAGACAGAGAGAGAGCATGAGCATGGGAGGGACAGAGAGAGGGGGAGACACAGAATCCGAAGCAGGCTCCAGGCTCTGAGCTGTCAGCACAGAGCCTGACGCAGGTCTCGAACTCACAAACCGCGAGATCATGGCCTGAGCTGAAGTTGGACGTTTAACCAACTGAGCCCCCCAGGTGTCCCTATGTCATCCTTTTTCTGCATTGATTGAGGGGATCATGTAGGGATTTTCACTTCTTTCTGCTGTGGTATTAATGTTGTGGTATTAACGTTTGTTGATTTTCATGTGTTGAATCATCTGTGCAATGTAGGAATAAATCCCACTTGGTCATGATGTATTCTCCTTTTAATATGCTGCTGAATTCAATTTGCTAATATTTTGTTGAGGATTTTGCATATAATAATCATAATCATATTTGTAGTTTTCTTGTAGTGTCTGCATATGGCTTTGATAATGCTGGCCTCTTAGAATAAGTTAGAAAGTGTTCCCAGCCCTTCAATTTTTTGGAAGGGTTTGAGGAGGATTGTTGTTAATTCTTTAAATTTTTCGTAGAATTCACCAGTGCAGCCATCTGGCCCAGGGCTTTTCTTTGATAGCTCGTGGGTTGGAGCCCTGTGTCAGGTTCTGTGCTGACAGCTCAGAGCCTGGAGCCTGCTTCCGATTTCTGTGTCTTCCTCTGTCTCTGTTCCTCCACCCACTCATGCTCTCTCTCTTTCAAAAATAAATAAACATTTAAAAAAATAAAAAAATAAAATCTTATTGTATATTTATGTGTTATGTGTGTGTTGATGGAAAATTTAAAATGTGAAGGCACATCACTTTTGAGAAATGAATACAAATAGGTCTTTGAAATGGCACAAGTGATTACAAGATAGGATTTCTCTTTTAGGTAGAATCATCTCGGGTCTGTCTTCTGTGACATGACAATTATATCCTGCTTTTTCTGTAGTTATCCATACATAGTTTTCAATTGTAATACATTTCAGTTGAATTGAATGCCTCATTTACCATGTTCATAAACTAGTGAAATTACCCTTTTGTTACTACTCACGTACTATAGACTTACTTTCATGTGCATATTTATAAAATGCTGTAAAATAATTTTGGGATCTTATATGAAGGAAAAAGAACCTGTGTGAAGAAGTAGTAAGAAATACAGATGATTATCTGTCAAATGTAATAATGGCTAAAAGCTACATTGAAGAGAAAAAAAATGATTTGGCTGCAGCTATGAAGATAGCAAGAGAGTTAAAATCAGCACCTTCTTTAAGGACTTATTGTGACCTGAATCAGGTAATTTTAATAGATCATAATATAAATTATTTCTGAAGTGTATTATTTTACATGCTTTGGAATATACTATTTAAGACTTAAGAAGAATATATTTTTAGATTATCCTAATTTATTTGGCCTCAATTCTTAGTTTGAATTCTAAGACAAACATTAATTTATTTAGCCTTTTGTTATTTACCAGTTAGGGAAATGGTTCAGTAAGGTCTTTATAACACACAATCCGAAAGCAAGTAGGGTGACATTGAGTTGAAAATGGATGTTCCTAAGATATTTGAATAAAAAATGAGGATATATAAGGGCAGCAAACTTAATGGGACTTGTTTTTCTTTTCATGATATGAATTTAGATATGTCTGTCAGCTCGTAAAAACTTAATTCAAAAGACGCCTGGTGGCAGTTGAGCGTCTGACTCTTGATTTGGGCTCAGGTCATGATCCCAGGGTCACAGGCTCAAGCCCTGCATTGGGCTCTGTGCTGAGCATGGAGCCTGCTTAAGAGTGTCTGTCTGTCTCTCAAAAAAAAAAAAGTCTCTCTCTCTCTCTCTCTTTTCTCTCTCTCTCTCCCTCTCTCCCTCTCCATCCCTCCCTCCCCCCCCACCTTCTCCCTCACTTATGCTCTGCTTGCTTTCTCTCTCTCTAAAATAAAATTTAACTTAAAGATCTCATTCAGGGTTTTTCCCCCTTCTTCCTGCCTCTCCGAATATGCAGGTCAAGAGATAGGGTGTGTCCAGTATGTCCTGTCATCTATCCAGGTGCCTAGGGAGCATAGTTGGGCAAAAATAAAAACATGTTTCTGATGAGATTGTTTGACAAGACAGGGTTAACCATTGATCTTTTTTTCTGAGTTCTACCTTGCTCTCTTTGGATATAGATCCTACTCTATTGTCTTTGAATCCTCATGGCCTCATTTCCCACAGATAAGCATGTGTTTGGGAAGAACTGAGGTATAAAATAGAAGCCATTGGTTTTTCTGCCTTCAAAGTCTATAAGTGAAGGGTGAAGAGTTTGCCACCATCTTACTTGGTCAGGCCTCTCTCCAGTTGTATTACACATGTTCATGAGGCATTAGGAGGTGTAAAAAAGTGATAAGATTTGGTCTTCTCCCTAGTTAGATTCATTAAGAAGATGAGGCAAAAAAGACATTTGAGGATAGCAGTGCAAATGCAGAGTGAATCTGATCAGAATTTTCTGTGATTACATAACTATATTCTATTTGTTAACTACTGTCTTTTGTTGTTATCTGTTATTTATATCTCTAAAAGATTTTAAATTTCGTTAGGGAAAAAATTCATAAACACCTGATTTGCTCTCATTGGATGCCTAAAATCAAACCTTGAACACATTAATTAGTAAAACACTTATTAAAGGATATAGTTTTAATTCTAAAATCTTAATTTGTTTTAGCGATAATTATTTTTTAAAAATTTCACATCTGAGTAACACTTCTCTTCTGATTCTAGATTATCCGTACTTTGAAATTAACATTTGAGAGTGAATTGTTACAAGTTAGCACTCTAAAACTAAGGAATTCTCCCAGGTAAGAAGTTATAACTCAGGAGAACATAACAATTAAGTATAAAATGTATTAGAGCCTAGATTTATTAAATAGCAAGCAATTATAAATTGAAATTTGGGTCACAAATGTTTCCCAAATTAACAACCATATAATGTAATAGTAACTTATACATTAGAAAAAAATTGTTATATGATATTTGTCTTTCTCTGACTAGTTTCGCTTAGCATAATACTCATATGAGGACTTTAAGACACAGAACAGATGAACACAAGGGAAAGGAAGCAAAAATAATATAAAAACAGGGAGGGGAACAAAACAGACTCTTAAGTATGGAGAACAAACAGGGTTACTGGAGGGCTTGTGGGAGGGGAGATGGGCTAAATGGGTAAGGGACATTAAGGAATCTACTCCTGAAATCATTGTTGCACTATATGCTAACTAACTTAGATGTAAATTTTAAAAATTAAATACAAAAAAAGGAAAAAGAAAAAAATTGTTGTCTTTTAGGGTTTTTAATGTCAGCAACTGACTTTTAAAGAAAGTAACAGATTTGTATTAGAGCATTTAAAAATGTTCTGTCTTTTAGAGTTTAATGTCAGCAACTGACTTTTATAGAAAGTAATAGTAAAAGTATAGGAAGTAATAGTTTACTTTTATAGAAAGTAATAGTTCAGTTCAGCTGACTTTTAGAGAAAGTAATAAACTTGGATTAGAACATTTACTTACATGCTAGTGTTTTATTTCAGGTTGAAAATGAATTGTAGTGAGATCATCTGTATGTTCAACAATATGGGAAAGATTGAATTTGAGAGCTTAACAAAGTAAGTATAAGAATGGCAACATGCCATTAATATCTGATAGAGTCTAAGAGACAGACAAATTACCTAAGAGACAGGAAAATTGATGTGTTGTATGTATGATTCAAAAGCTGTAAAATAATATAAAGGGCAATGGTTCTATCCATTAAATTCTGTGTGAGATATTTAAGAATGAAACGACCTGGAATCAGTATTAAGTGATATATATGTGAAAGTTATCTTTGAGATTCATTCATTCAGACAGGATTGAACACTGATTTTGTTCTAAGCACTAACATGATAAACATTATATATGTCAGAGAAGTTACAATAAGTAGAGGATGACATATGTAAACAATAAAGTGAATAATTGCTATGATAGTAATATATACAGAATTTAATGGAGATGCAAAGGAAAGGAATGGTCCATTTTTGGTGGTAACAATCGATTTGGGAAAAGGAAAATTTTATCTATGAAAAATGACTAACAATTGGAAAGGCAATCAAAAAGGAGGGACGCATCATAACAGAAAGAAAGGTATGGTCAGTGAGATAACATACTACATTCAAGGAACTGCATATATAATTTCACTTGGTAGACGATACATATAAGCTAAATCCTGAAGACTTTGTATGCTGTGCAGCAGTTTGGACTTTTTTTTTCTACATCCATGTTATCCAATATGGTATCCATTAACCACATGTGCCCATTTAAATTTAAGCACAAATTAATTAAAACAAAGTTAAAAGAAAAAATTGGAGGGGTGCCTGGCTGGCTCAGTCGGTAGAGCTTGTGACTCTTGATCTTGGGGTCATGAGTTCGAGCCTCACGTTGATCGTAGAGATTACTTTAAAAAAAAATTGAAAAATTGGATTCCTTAATTGTACTAGCACATTTCAGGTGCTCAGTAGTAGCCACTTGTGGTTAGTAGCTACCATGTTGGACAGTCCCACACTTGCATTATCATGGAAAGCTCTATTGGACAGCACAGCTATAGACAGTTGAAAACCACTAAAAGATGATTTCAACATGAAAATAAAATAATTAGTTTGAATTTTAAAAAGATACCTTTGGTGGCTATTTATAGGATTATTTGGAAAGGAGTATGAGGCTAGAGGCTGAAGGATCAGTGGGGCTATTGTATCAATAGTCTCAGCAAATGATGAGAAACGAAACATAGGTAGTATCACTAGAGAGCAATAGATATGACAAATGCTAAGTAGGGAAAATTGATAAAACTTATTGTTTGAGTGTGATAAATGAGGGAAAGAGAAGCATCCTTTACAGGCCTGGCTTTGGTGATTAAGTTGATGGATTGGTATTCACCAAGATTGGGACTACAAGAAGAAAATTTGGGAGTTGGGGATAGTAGACATGTTGAGTTACTGTTGTTGATGAGATGTATGGGGGAAAATGTCCAGAGAGCAGTTAGCTACATGTGCTAAAACTTAAGAAAAGGTCTTGAACTTGATTCTAGGTTTAGGATTAGTCAGAATACAGATGGTTTAGAAACCCACCGAAAGAAAATAAGTTCATTCAATTTTAAGTGGTATGTGTCCAGGGGAAATCATCCCTCAGGGAGCATCACATTCATTACCTTCTAGAGTTTAGCCCACAGTGTTAAAAGGTCAGGAACAGACATGAGCAGATCTGCTTTAAGCCAGGTAAACTCCTGTAAGCCAGATTCACAAAACTGAATTCCAGTTTAGCCAGAATGCTAGTTTATTAACTTAATGGACAAATACAATTGCCACAGGGACTAGGATACTTGTGTTGGGATTCTTTTCTAGTCCAGACAGGCCTAAGAAGCGAAATTATCAAAAATTTCTTTGTTTGCAGTTTTGTTTGGAATAAAGGGGAAAAGATTAATCAAGTAGCTTAATAGCATTAGGCTTAGATAGCACATTTCTTACCTCAGAGGAAAGACCCTGCCAGAGGTCTAGAGTGCCAGTCCTTGGGCTCAGGGCATCTTCCCCCAGGTGTGGAACCCTGTACCATATTTGTCTGTGACCTTACTTTTGTGCTTCCATGGATAATCATCAGTCTTTGCAATGAATACATTCTTCTAGATATTTCCATAACTTGAATATTGTCACTATTGAACATTTTTAGTATCAAAAGCTATTCTGTCTCTTTAAGAGTCTGCATATATCTTGTTTTGATTTTAAATTTAATTCAGAGTAGTCTTAAATTTTTTCCTAGTTTTAAGAGAAAGTACACTGTAATCTGCTTCTACTTATTACAGGTGGTAATTAAACAATGGGTTTGCCCAGTAAGAGTAGGTACTGACATAAGTCAAGGACAGTACCTTGGAAAAATATTAAGTTTTAAAACTGAAAAAGGGCAACCTGCAAAAATAAAACAAAACAAGATTGAGAAGTAATAGGCAGAGGTTGAAGAACAAATGGGGAGCAAGTGGTGCTCTAGAAGTCAAGGAGGAGTTTGAGACTGGACTTGGTGGACAGTGTTAAATATCCCAGGTCAAATGAGAGTTGTTATAAAAAGGAATGTGTGGTTTGCAAAGTTGTGTACATATACATATCCTCAGATATACATATCTTTTGAATTCAATGTGTATTCAAAGCATACCTTTTGTTGGAAGAAACAGATAATGTGTCATTGCTGAATCTAATTGGCCTTGTTCTTATTTCTAAAATGCTTTTTATTTTTTTATTTAAAAAAATTACTTTTAAGTTTATTTATTTTGAGAGACAGAGCAGAGGAGGGGCAGAGAGAGAGGGAGAGAGAGAGAATCTCAGGCAGCTTTTGTGCTGTCAGCCCAGAGCCCAACGCAGGGCTCAAACTCATGAACCATGAGATCATGACCTGAGCTGAAACCAAAGTCCAACGCTTAACCGACTGAGCCACCCAGGCACCCCTAAAATGCCATTTATTTATTTATTTATTTACCCATCCCAGCTGAGTATTTATTGGCATAAATGCAACCATATCAAAACATAAGTTACGAAAAACACAGTCACGATGTGCCCCCTCCTCCCAGCCCAGGCCCCTAAAACCCCCTTCTGAGAGAGGGAAGGAAAGGAAGAGGGAGCCCCCAAACTGCCTAAGAATGCTGCAGCCCCTGGGCCCGTGCAGGGCCAGCCCGGCCAGGGTGGCAGAAGCCGGATGCCGCCCCAGCGCATCCAGTAGTCAGTGGAGCAGGACAGCTCACACAGCTGGCCCTTGAAGTCCAGATCAATGGTGAAGTCCAGGTCGCGATTATTCTTGGCATTGGGCCACATGCCAATGGTGCCAAAGATCTCCTTGCCCGTCTTCACGGTCAGGTAGTTTTCCATGTAGAGCACGGTCTGCTTCCAGCCCTAAAATGTTTTCTCAGTGATGATCTGTGATGAAGCTAAATTCGTAATGGGTTAACTAAAAGACAAGCTTTTTGAGACTCCATCTCATTTCTTTGATAGAATTTCTGTACTTGTAGATTTGATAGCCTAAATCTATGTGGATATGTGAAGAAGATAGAAAAACATGGAGTCAACCATATAAACGATTAGCTGTAGGTTAGTGGCAACCAAATAATACCTCCCAAAGGGTTCAGACTAAAGGTGGTTTTTAGGCTAGGTGGAGATTTCTAATGATCTGTTCAGGATTGTACCCTTCACTGTTTCCTATACTTTATTTTTAAGCTAGGGAATTAGAAGAAATAACCATAATTTAAAATCAAACAGCTAAGCCAAATCACAATGATTTTTTTAAGCCTATATTCACTGTTTTTTAGGACTAGAAGATTATGACATGACTGTATCAACTTTTTCCTTCAGCTTCTCATTGATTATACCTCTTGTTGACCTTTTAAAACCCCTAGGTTTCTCTTAAAAACTGAGAATAAGCTGAGGGTTGATGGGGGGTGGGAGGGAATTGAGGGTGGGTGCTGGGCATTGAGGAGGGCACCTGTTGGGATGAGCACTGGGTGTTGTATGGAAACGAATTTGACAATAAATTTCATATTAAAAAAAAAAACCTTAGGTTTGCTTAGGGCTGGGAATGGGCAAAAGTTCCTTCTGGGTTCTAAAATTAGATTAAAATGTTCTAAAATTAGATTATGGTGATGGTTGCACAACTGTAAATTTAGTAAAGATGATTGAGTTTCATGTTATGCAAATTATACATCAGTAAGGCTATGTAAAAGATACTTCTGAGGCACCTATACAGCTTTACCTTTTTATATGTGTCATGGTATTTTTTTAAGTTTATTTATTTTGAGAGAGAGAGCATGAGCAGGGGAGGGAGAGAGAGAGAATCCCAAGTAGGCTCCACACAGCCAGCACAGAGGCTGATGTGGGGCTCAAACTCATGAACCACAAGATAATGACCCGAGCCAAACCAGGAGTTGGATGCTCAACTGACTGAGCCACCCAGACACTCCTATATGTGTCACCTTATTAACTGTCATGTGAATAGGAAATGACTTGAATGTAGATACAAAAAATTTATGAAACAATTTAAAGTAGCCATATGCCTATGTATTTTTTTCCTCCCAACTTTTATTTATTCCAGTTAGTTAACATGCAGTGTAATATTGGTTTCTGGTACAGAATTTAGTGATCTGTCACATACTTCCAACACTCAGTGCTCATCACAAGTGTTCTTAATACTTGTCTATTTTTTAAACAGATGTAATCCCCAAGAAAATGAAATAGAACAGAATGTTCAAAAGCAATATAATCATAAAAAGGAATGTTCTTGTCATGATACATACCCATCACAAGAAAAGAAAAAGATTGATGTGTCTTTCCTAAATAATGAAGCCCCACCATGTTCTTTGCAATGGGAAACCAATGATGTGCATTTAGAAGCAGAAGATTTCCAGCCACAGAAAGAGGTTGTTGCAACACCATCCCCTAAAACCATTACTATTCTGCCTCAGATGGGATCTAGCCCTGATGTGATAATTGAAGAAATTATTGAAGAAAACCTGGAAAGTGAGTGAAAATACAAAAGCAAGGAAACAATATGTCTGTAATTAGAAACAAAATTAGTCCCTATATTTAATAGAAACATAGTGCTGTTATCTTATACCTTCTTCATTATGAGTTAACATCCATTGATTCCTTGTCCCTGCTTTCACATTTTCCAGAGTTAGGATAATTTTTATTTTTAATGCAATAATCTAAACTCTAAGATGTTAATTTAATGTTTGGTTTAATTGAAGTATTTGACTTTTTGGTGTTCTACACATAAACCTTATATAAAAAATGAAGATACTTGTAGAAACGATCTCATGTCTTTGTCCTTAAAGAATAGCTTCTCCTAAATCTTTGTTCTGAGATATAATCTGTTATAAAAAATTTTTTAAAGATATAACCTGTTACATAATCTGAAATAAAATCTGTCATGAATATAATAGCATCTATTTTGTAACATTTCAATGTATCATAATACTTTGATTAGATTTACAATGTTGTATTCTCCCCATTAACTACTACTACTGTGTAGTTATATTACTGGTCTTCTTTAGGACCATTTTCAAGTTCCATTTTAGTTCTCTTCCACCCACCACTTCCCAGTCTGTTTCATTGGTTGATTCTACAGAATGACATTTTGAATGAAACAGCGGGGGGGGGGGGGGGGGACGACATGTTTTCAGTTGTTTCTATTGTATCTTATCACTGAAATCTCAGTGAGTTAAGAGATCTGTTATCCATCACTTCTCAGTCTGTTTCATTGGTTGATTCTGCAGAATGACATTTTGAATGAAAAAAAAAAAAAAAGGAGGAGCATGTTTTCAGTTGTTTCCATTGTATTATTATCACTGAAATCTCAGTGATTTAAGAAATCTATTATGACTTTACCTACTGATAACAAGGAGTCTTACCATTCCAGTATTTTGCCAATTCAAGTACAGCTTTTTAAACAGTAGTATACCATTGTCAACTTAATAAAACTAGTACAATTGCCTTTATTTCCTATTTTGATGAAGCACGCTTCACAGATTATCTTGTGGAAACACCTAGAGATCCAAAAAAGCCTTTTCAGAAAAAATCATCTTCCGCTGTTGGATCAAAAGCAGGTACTTTAGCAACTCTGAACTTGATGTTGTGGAGTTTGCTGTACGTAAAGTAACTCTTACATAGTATGAAGGCAGTGAGTAAAATGAATATTACTATCAACTAAAACTTCTTCCTTTTGAATATTAAAGGTTTTGGCTGTTATTGGCAAAAATGTTTCTGAAATTTATAACACTTCTGTCAACTGTCTCCCCAGTTACACATATTTATCTCTTTACCCCATATTCAATATGGATATTATTCTTTGTGATCTGTATTGGATAGTTAAAATGATCCACTTGTTCAGTTTTTATCATCTGTCTATACTTGACTGTCTCCAATTCCACTCCTCCTAGTTTTTGAGTTTTAAACATTTTTACCAAATGAAACATCTACATTGTTCAAAAATTATGTATTAAAATACTGTGAAATTTTTACCTAACTGTTCCCATTTCATTCGGTCCTTCTTTCCCTTCCACAGTTTCTTTATGCATATACAAATACACATACATTATTCTTCTAACTTGTTTTTATACAAAAACATAGCACACCGTGCACACTGTTCTGTTCTTTTAATTCCTTTTTTTTTTTGTAACATTATATTCTGAACATCTTTTCAGTAGCTACACTTGGCTTCATTACTGCTATAAACAGAATATTTTTTTCTTTTATTCTACCCTCACTACCACCCCCAGCTTCCACCAAAACATATATCTCTTCCCCTAAATGGTCCTTAGTATTTGGCTTTGCCCAGATGTTTTTTCACCCCTTTCTAGCCAGGTAAGATTTGTGATTCAGAGTATCTATGAGCTAATTATTAGTTCTTTGGATATAGTATAAACAGGATTTTTTGAGATATGCAAGAAGTCTATTTAATATCAATGGAGTTCTGAGTTCCAAAATATCCATAAATAAACTGATGTTTTGTTGTAATATGATAGAGTTATAGCATATCTTGACTTCAGCATCTAACTACCACGTGAACTACAATTCCACTTAAAATACCTGGCATGTAAAATAAAATAGTTGCAGTTCAGGTTATGCTAAAGGATTTAATGTTGGTAGTGGGAACTTTATCAGTCTAGTTACTATTTTGGGTTTGGACTTCTTTTTGTGGGGCTTAAGTATTCTAGAGTTTTCAATGCCACAAGACACTTAATATTCTTTTAGAGGATATTGCATTCAGTTTTTGTGAATTCATTCCTAACTTATGATTTGTTAATATGGGTTAAATATTCTTATCTAGGTTCTCCAGAGCTAGTTTTTGTAAGCCATGTAATACATCCTTGCCACTTTTATGTCCGGAAGTATTCACAAATTAAAGATGCAACAGTACTGGAAAAGAAGGTCGATGAGTTTTGCAATAAGAGTTTACACCTTGATCCTTCAGACCTTTTGGAGCTAGGTAATGAAATATTACTCCAAGCTAAAATATCAAGTTTATGTAAATATTATATAGTATTTGGCCAACCCTTATAGGCTAATCCTTATAGACCTTTTATAATACAGATTTGTTCCAAAAGCATAAAAGTTTTATAAGAGGGGTGCGTGGGTGGCTTAGTCAGTTGAGTGTCTGACTCTTGATTTCAGCTCAGGTCAGGATCTCACAGTCTGTGTGATCGAGCCCTGTGTCAGGCTCTGCGTTGACAGTGCAGAGCCTGCTTGGGTTTCTCTCTCTCCCTCTCTTTCTGCCCCTCTGCTATTTGTGCTCTCTTTGGCTCTCTCTCAAAATAAACTTAAAAGTTTTGTAGTGATATAATTTTATTTAGGTAAGTTAGCTAAATATTGACTGCTGAGTGAAGTATATATAAAACCTCAATTACAGAGTGAAAGGAGTTATTTTTTTAAATTACAAAGCCCGTCGCAGGTTATCTAGTTTGCTTCCCTGTCTCCAGGGAAAATTGGCCTCTAACACGATTCCTTGTACTGTGGCTGTTAGTCCCTTGCTGTCCACATGTGAATATTGAGGATGTCATTAAGCACTTAAATGAGATGCAGGAGAACACCGGTACCTGTTTCCTAGGACCCCACAGAGGGTAGTATATTTTGAGGGTACCCACACTGAGGGTTTGTGTAATTTGCCATAATTTAGGGTCTTATTGCAAATGTTTTCCTTATAATACATTGACTAAATTTGATTATAATAAGATGAAGCTATTATTTGTTTGATTTATTAACAGAGTGAGAAAACCATCTATTAATAGCAATCAATGCCTATGTATAATACCAAAAAGTATTAGCTGTTAGTTATATAGTACTTTAAGAGTGTGACTAACTCTCAGCTTATCTGTGTAGCTTCTCAGAATATTCAAAAATTAGGATTATCGTATACTTCTGACAAAAATTAATAGTAATTTTTAACTTTAGATAACTTTTAACTGTTGAGTATCTAAGAAGAAAGAAATGTTGTATTAAACTTAACTTTTATGGCTACAAGTAATTCTCTAAAATTTAATACATGTCCGAAAGAGTTCAGCTTAGATTCAGAAAATTTTCTAAAAAAGCCAAAAAGTCATTCATTGTTTTCAATTAAGGACAATTATTATTTCAAGGCAAATAAATTTGCATGACTTAAGTACCTATATTTTGAGTAATGAGTGATAAGGGAAGAAATGTGAAATGATACTTCAGGAGGATATCCTTTTGTTCCTTTTTCCTACATATGCTCTTCACTGCAAAGGACAACAAATGTCTTCAATAGTCTTTTAACTTACCTATCAAAAAAAAAAATGGTTTGGGGCTCCTGGATGGCTCAGTCAGTTAAGTGTCTAACTCCTGATTTCGGCTCAGGTCATGATCTCATGGTTTGGGAGTTCAAGCCCCACATCAAGCTCTGCACTAGTGCAGGGATTTTCTCTGTCTCTCTCTCTCTCTCTCCCTCTCTCTCTCTCTCTCTCTCCCTCCCTCCCTCCCTCTCATGCATGTGCCTTATCTTTCTCTCTCTGAAAGTAAATGAATAAATAAACTTAAAAGAATGGTTTAATAGTGTATAGTTTAAAACTAAGAATAATTGGTTATGTAGTGTATCTACCTAAGAGAAACATTGATGATAATCTTTAAGCCAAAATAATTGGTTACGTGGTACATCGACATAAGAGAAAGGTTGATGATAATCTTTAGGCCAAATAAACATTTTGGTTAGAACTAAAATTAAAAGGTTGCCCTAATGTGCCTCTCAACTATCCTATTTTTATTAGCATGTCCAGAGGGGATTATACAGGATCCCTCTGTATATAATCAGTGGTCAGATCTACCAGTTTATCTCAGATAGGTAACTTAGTTGTTAAGAGGATGGACTCTAAGACTACTTGGATTCTCCTCCTACCTCTTTGCCACCATCTCCATAGGGTTGTTGTGTGGAGTAAGTAAATTCAAACGTAATGTACTGAGAACATCACTGAGATCATAGCATTCAAATTCAGGCCTCCTTCTTTCTTGACCTTTTTTCCTGGTTATTAATTTGTAATTCATCTGATCTCTCCCTAAGGTCTTCCTCTGCTGCTATGTCCTTGGTTCATCTTCCCCTTCTCTGAACTCCCAGTGTGTATTTAATTTTGGCATGTCACATACTGCCTTTCATTGTTTCTTTACTTTCATTCCTCTTTATCAAGAGAAGGTAATTGCTTCTTCCTTTATGCTCCCAAAGTATTTTACAGATTTCAGCATTTATATATCTGTACATCTATGTGTGCACACGCATGGATAGAAAATTTTTATTGTTGTAAGTACAGTCATTTGTCCATCTCTTTTTCTTTCTTGAGCTTCTTGATGGCAGGATGGTCTCATTCATCTTTGGTATAGTTCATAAAACATAGGTCTTCAATAAGAGACTGCTAACCTTGTTTTTAGCTCCCTATTTAGCTATATAACAGAAACTATCACAGTATACTACCTTTATTTTTTTCATAGCACCTGACATGTGTATGTCCTCAGTAAATAAATGAATTAAGATTTCTTCGTGATGAAACTGATATATGTGTTCGTAAGTTAGAGCTTATTAGGTATTTTTCTCCATAAATACTGATAATGATTTGTCTTCCTCATTATTTAGGTGCAAGAATATTTGTCAACAGTATTGAAAATGGAATGTGGTGTCGAGGAACTATCACTGAATTAATTCCAATAGAAAGTGAAAATATTAGAAAATTTTGTAGTCCAACCAAATTCTCAGTCCGTGAAGTTGCACTAATACAAATATTCATGGTAGATTTTGGAAATTCTGAAGTCCTAATTGTTACGGGGTATGATGTTTTATAGTTGTTACATGTTTCTGGCCTGTTGATCATGGGGGTGGGATACTAAAGAATAAAGGAAATTGAAAATGGGGATAGAGAGGAGTAATTTATCATTCTTCACTTCTAAGGCATATAATTTGGCTCTATAATTTGTTTTACTAATTACTAAATTAGTGAAGTATTATCATTTATCAATGTTACTAGGTGAGGAGCTAGTAAAAGGAGATTTTTTTTAAAATTTTTTTTTCAACGTTTATTTATTTTTTTGGGACAGAGAGAGACAGAGCATGAACGGGGGAGGGGCAGAGAGAGAGGGAGACGCAGAATCGGAAACAGGCTCCGGGCTCTGAGCCATCAGCCCAGAGCCTGACGCGGGGTTCGAACTCACGGACCGCAAGATCGTGACCTGGCTGAAGTCGGACGCTTAACCGACTGCGCCACCCAGGCGCCCCAAAGGAGATTTTTGATGTAACCCAAACTTAAGTGCTTTTCTGTGTTGCTTCAAAACAGGGAATGATGCACAAAAGTATTTCCTTTAAATAAAGTATTACAACTAGCTGCAGGATGACTCAGTAAAATTTTAGATCAGACTTCTATAATTTTATCAGTGCATATTGAAGTGGCATAGTGTCTAACCGTAGGTATTCAAAAATATTTCTCTCAGTCTTCTAGGAAAATAAAACAAAAATGATAAAATAATAAAAATAAAACTGAAAATGTTTCTATAGTAAGGACCACTATTAACTATAAAATGGTCACTATCTAATGGCCATAGCTTTATAAATAAATAGATTTCTGTTTGAGGACATCATTATCCCCTTTAAATTTAAGCCAAATAGAAATATGAAAGACAATTCAGATTAAGTCAATTGAGATTTAATTCTATAGAGAAAAATCAATGTCTGTACTTATAAAAACTAGGTTAAAGCTATGCAGTAAGTATGAATCAGAGTATAACTTTCTGGAAGATTCAGCTTAAGGAGACTATCCTTAGAAATGCATACCTGTTTTGACAGTAAATTATATTTTTAAAAAAAGAAATGCATACCTTTTATGGAGGAAAGCAAATTTGTGTTTCAAGTATTATTTTCAATAAATACCACTTGAATTCTTCTAGAGTTGGGGATACCCACGCAAGATCAGAACACACTGCTGAGCAGCATATAGTAATAAATGACTTATGCCTAGTTCTTAGGAAGTCTGAACCGTATATTGAAGAGCTGCTGAAAGACATCCAGCCGTTAGCACTGCCATGCTCATTGAAAGACATTGTTCCACAGAATCCGGTAAGTGAGACTTAAATTATTTCTTCTTTGGGGGCTAAATATTCCAATTTTAGCTATGTATTACCAGTCAGATTGCAAAGTGTAAGTTCGAGGCACCAATTGTCTTGTAAGTACATTTTGCATAATAAACTATCAGTGCCAGTAAAAAAGGAAATGAACTTCAGGTTCCATAATTAGAAATATTCTTAGTGGGAAATTGAGTTGAATAAGCATATATGCATGGAATTATAGATGAAATATCCAAATAAACCACTAAATCTGAGTCAGATGTGGAGAGAAAAATTTTTAAATATAGTGTAGTGTAAGTTTCCATTTCTTTACTATTTTTGTGGCACTTTGTTTCTTAGTTGTAGCCCATATCACATATTACTTTGCAGTATTTAGGAAAAATTTCATAAATATTTAAGCATAAGTACTTGCATATTTACTTGCATTGTCTATTCCCCAGCAAGACTCAACAACTCCTACAGGACAGGAATTGTGTGTAAGAATATATGTTAAACTGTTACATTATTATGAAATCTATGAAAGCAGGAGTCTGTGTCTTTGCCCATCATTGTATTCCCAGCACATAGCAGATTACCTAGCACATAGTAGGCATTCAACATATATTTGGAAGAATGAATAAATAAAAAGTAAAAGGAAATATATCACATGCGGTGTTTTCCTCAAAATGGTAAAATTGGTTTAAATTTTGTCTTTTGTAATTTTTGGCATTTTCTGAGTTGGCTTTAATTTTATAACCTTTAGAAAGAGGTTTTATTTTTTAAGAAACATGTAGCTTTTTCAAAATTTGAGCATAGTTGGCACACACAGTTACATTAGTTTCAGGTATACAACAGAGCGATTCAACAGCTCTGCTGGAGGTATCACAATTCCAGATTTCAAAATATACTACAAAGCTATACTAATCAAAATAGTAATGGAACAGAATAGAGAACCCAGAAATAAGCCCATGCTTATAAGATCAATTAATCTGTGACCAATGAGGCAAGGATATACAATGGGGAAAAGACCGTCTCTTCAATAAATGGTGCTGGGAAACTGGACCATTTTCTCATACCATGCACAAAAAGAAACACAAAATGAATTAAATTCCTAAATATGAGACCTGAAGCCATAAACGTCCTAAATAAAACATAGTAATTTCTTTGACATCGGCCAGAGTAACATTTTTCTAGATATGTCTACTCAGGCAAAGGAAACAAAAGCAAAAATAACGTATTTCGAACTACACCAAAATAAAAAACTTTTGCACAATAAAGGAAGCCATGAACAAAACGAAAAGGCAGCCTGTTGAATGGGAGAAGATATTTGCAAATAATGTATCTGATAAGGGATTAATATTTAAAATCTATAAAGAACACCAGAAATGTATAGTTTTAACTCTTAAAATTTACTTTAGGTATGATGGGGAGGACTTAAAGATTCAAAGATCAACTTAAAAATTTTTTAAATGAGTGAATACTTATCCTTACTGTTTAAGTAGCATGTACCTCCTATATTCCTAGTTAACGGAAACTCAGTTAACTGATGATTACAGATATCTTGATTGCATTACATGGCTCCCATTATACTTTCAAAATTACCTTTTGAATTTGTCATTTAAGAGAAAAAAAACTATGCAATACTTGTTTTATTTTAGAATATTTATAATCTTCGTATTAATATTCAGAGGTGAAACTAAATTCTAAAGTACAATAGCTTATGGACACCTTGAGACTGTTCATAAAATCAAAGGTCTAGGGGCACCTGGCTGGCTCAGAACATGTGACTCTTGATCTTGGGGTCGTGAGTTCAAGCCCCATATTGGGCATAGAGCTCATACACACACACACACACACACACACACACACACACACACACACACACATCCATATATTGTGCATACATAAGCACCGACCTTGGGTTTGTGACCATAACTGTTGTTTAGTGTCTATGGTTGAGTCCCTTTGCTCGTTTGCAGTCTTTGGTTGTATAAAGCCAAATCCAAACAAAACCAAACCAAAGATAAATCCAGAGTATTGTACCATTAGCACTAATTATAATTACTAAGTACATTGGAATTTTACTTTTTCCACAGAATGAAGGCTGGGGACAAGAAGCTAAAGTAGAATTTTTGAAAATGGTAAATAACAAGGCTGTTTTAATGAAAGTTTTTAGAGAAGAAGATGGTGTGCTTATTGTAGACCTGCAGAAACCACCAACAAATCAAATAAGCAGTGATATGCCTGTGTCTCTTAGAGATGCATTAGTTTTTATGGAATTAGCAAGGTAGGTAACTTATTAAATACTTTTGAGATTATAGTTATAAATTGGAATAGCAGAATTTACCTTTAAAAACTATGGACTGACTCCAAAGTGAACATTAAGAGATTAAAAAAAACGCTATTAGTTTTCTAAGTATAGTTGTCAGAAAATGACATTCAGATAATTTAATAAAGAAATTAAAACTCAATTACAACTCAAAATAGAAACTGTAGATACTGAAACAAATTTTAGACTCCCGATAACTTCACAGACAGCTCCCCTAGGGTTTTAAGAATTACAGTTTAACAGTGCCTGACTTAAATTTTCTACCCTTTAGAGTAAGTTCATGATCACCCACTCTGTATTTAATGTCTGAATCTAGAATAGATACTTCAAGTTTCTTCCCCCACCCCCATCACTGATGAACAAAGTAGGACGACTGAGAGAGATAGTGGAAGATACTAACTTTTTGTCTGAGTGGGGAGATGACTCTGGAAGTGACCCAAGTAGGTTTCATTGTAGAGAAATAAGAGTAGTATTAGAGCTGGAGGGGGCCCACGGAGACCCTCAGCTGGCCTGGGTGCTACTATGAACTGTGGTTATCAATTTAACTGAAAGATGAGAAACTGTTTTTTTGTTTTGTTTTGTTTTTGTTCAAAAGAGGAGAATCCTTGAATCTGAGTAGAAGAAACAGGCCTGGCTCAAAAATGTTCCAACACAAAATTGAAGGTCAATTGTTGACTTTGGAGACTTGACATCTTATTTAACCTAGTTTGATAATTGGAGACAATACCAAGAAATGTATTAGAAGAGAAATTGGAAAGGGAATACTCTTGGTAGATAAATAAGTATATGCACAAGTCTTTTCTTCAGACCAAGTTGCTAAGAGAAGAGATTCTTTGAAGAAAATGGTTCTTGCTTATGCTTTGATTGTGCTTTCGATTAGGTTTAGGTCACAATCACCAAGAAGCCACTCTGAAAAAAATATGACTTTACATTATCACCCACCTGTTTTGCCTAAAGAAATGACAGATGTTTCAGTTATGGTTTGTCATATAAATAGTCCTACTGATTTCTATCTTCAGTTGGTAAGTATTTAGTATTCCTTAGAGACCAAGTATTTTTTTTTTCAAATTTTAAGTAGCAATGTATAAGGGAAATGAGTACCTAGTATGACTTTTAGAACAATCCAGTACCAACATTCTGTAAATTTAAGTTTCATAGCTGCAACTTTAAACAAGAAATTCTCATGATTCGTAGTAATTTAAGAAACTCTTAATCATGCAAATTAGTGAAATATAGAAGGAAAGGACAGTGAAGGATACCTAATATATGTGTTTCTTGCTACCTTATGAAATCTGGGCAATAGGAAAGCACGTAGAACTGTCATCAAAATACTATGATAAAACCTGTTTCTGACCGTGAACATCTGAGAATTTATTAATTATTACTAGGTAATTTTCTGAATTTGAACACCAAAATAAATTCAGATCAAAGCCATTCATATTTAATTTTGAATGTGGATTGATGGGTTTGTTTAGCTAGCTACTAACAATGAGTTCGTCATTATTAATCTCTTTGTGTCAGTGCTTCATATGAATTAACTCATTCTAAGGGGAATAATAAGTGAATAACTCATTAATCTTTATAACAATCCTGTGAGAAAGACACTAGTATTTTTGTATAGATTGGAGATTCTGACCAAAAGGATGAAGCAACTTGCCTGAGGTCACACAGCTACAGAAAGGCGGAGCCAGGATTAGACTGGGTAGTGTAGCTTCATTCAGAACCTGTCATCTTAAACCCTGTACCATGTTCTGCGGGCTCCCCAGATAAGTTGTGGAAGTCGCCTTATTTGGCCCTAAGTTAGGACTTGCATACATTTCTTTTATTGAATTTTTTTTACAGTGTCTTATATTTAAATTGAAGTAAAACATATATAAAATTAACTATTTTAACCATTAATGTATGGTTCAGTACCATTAAATACCCCAAGTGTCATGCAACTGTTGCCATTATTCATCTCCAGAACTGTTTCACATCCCAAATAGCTCAGTAACCCTTAAACAATAACTCCCCATTTTTCTTCCCCACCCCAGCCTCTGATAACTTGTCCTACTGTCTTTATGAATTTATCTGTTTCACTTAGCATAATGTTTACATGTTATAACATGTATCAGAATTTCATTCCTTTTCATGACTGAATAATATTTCAGTGTATGTATATACTACATTTTGTTTATACATTCATATGTTGATGGACACTTGGATTGTTTCAACCTTTTGGCTATTGTGAATAATGCCGCTATTAACATGGGTGTTCTAGTGTTTGAGTCTCTGCTTTCAATTTTTTTGGGTTTATACCTAGATCTGGAATTGCTAAATTATATTATAATTCGGTTTGTCTTTCTGAAGAACTGCCAAACTGTTTTCCACAATGCTGCACCATTTTATATTTCCATTAGCAATGCATAAGAGTTCCAATTTTTCCATATCCTCACCAACACTTTTTTTTTTAAGTAATAGCTGTTTAGGATATGGATTGTATCTCATTATGGATTTGATTTGCATTTTCCACATGGCTCAGATTGTTGAATACATTTTTCCATGTGTGTATTGGCTATTTGTATATTTTCTCTGGAGAAAGACCTATTCCAGTCCTTTGACCGTTTTTGAATTGGATTATTTTGTTGTTGGGGTGTAGGAGTTCTTTATACATCATGGATTTTAATCCTTTGTCAGATACATCATTTTCAGATTTTTCCCCCCATTCTGTGGGCTGCCTTTTTACTCTCTTGGTAGCATTCTTTGATCCACAAACAATTTTAATTTGGTAATCCAGTTTTTCTGTTTTTTTCTTTTGTTGCCTGTGCTTTTAGTGTCATAGTCAAGAAATTTTTGCTGAATCTAACATTACGAAGCTTTTCCCTTATGGTTTCTTCTAAGAGTTTTATAGTTTTAGCTGTTAGACTTAGGTCTTTGATTTCGAGTGAACTTTTGTGTATGATATGAGAGAAGAGTCCAATTTCATTATTTTCCATGTGGATGTCCAGTTTTCCCAGCATTGTTTGTTGAAAAGATGGTCTTTTCTCCATTGAATGGTCTTGGCATACTTGTCAATATGTAGTTAGCCATAATATATGTGAAGGTTTATTTCTGGGATCTCTATTTACTCCATCAGTCTATTTGTTCTTATGCCAGTAGCACACTTTTTTGATTACCATAGCTTTATATAGCAAGTTTTGAAATCGGGCTGTGTGAGTTCTCCAACTTTGTTCTTTTTCAAAACTGTTTTGGTAATTTGTGGTCCCTTGAGATTCCATATGACTTTTTTAGGGTGGGTTTTTCGGTTCTGCCTGAAACATCACTGAGATTTTGATAGAGACTGCATTGCATTGTAGATTGCTTTGGGTGGTATTGTCAACAATATTAGGTCTTTCAATCCATGAATGTGGGATGTCTTTCCTCTTATTTTTGTCTTCTTTCATTTCTTTTATCACTGTTGTGTAATATACAGCAAGTGTCTTGTTTAAGTTTATTCTTAAGTGTATCACCTTTTTGGATGGTATTGTAAAGGGAATTATTACTTTCATTTTCGGATTTTTCATTACTGCTAAATAGAAACATAACTAACTTTTATGTCTTGGTTTTATATTTTGTAAGTTTGCTGAGTTTTTTTTCTAACAGGTTTTCTTTGTGGATTCTTTAGAGTTTTGTACATATAAAATTATATCAGCTACAAAAAAGATTATTTTACTTCTGGCAGTTGGGATGCCTTTTGTTTCTCTTTCTTATTTAATGGCTCTGGTAGAAGTTCTAATATCATGTTGAATACAAGTAGAAAAGGCAGGCATCTTTTTCTTCTGTCTGAGGGGAAAAGCTTTTGTCTTTCACCGTTGACAATGGTATCTGTGGGTTTTTCTCATATGGCCTTTATGATGTTGAAGAAATTTCCTTCAATTCCTGTTAGAGGAGAGGGAGAGAAGGGTTGGAGGATGGGCTAGATGGGTGATGGGCATTAAGGAGGACACTTGTTGGAATGAGCACTGGGTGTTAAATGTAAGTGATGAATCACTAAATTCTACTCCTGAAACCAATACTAATACACCATATGTTAACTAACTTGAATTTAAATTAAAAAAAAGTAATAATACCATTTTTGGGGCACCTGGGTAGCTCAGTCGGTTAAGCATCTGACTTCTGCTTAGGTCATGATCTGGTGGTTTGTGGATTCGAGCCCCTCATCAGGCTCTCTGCTGACAGCTTGGAGCCTGGAGCCTGTTTTGGATTCTGTGTCTCCCTCTCTCTCTCTCTGCTCCTCCCCAGCTCACGCTCTGTCTGTCTGTCTCTCAAAAATAAATAAATATTTAAAAAAATTTTTTAATACAATTTTTGCATCAACTGAGATGATCATGGTCTTTCTTTTTCCTTCATTCTGTTAATGTCTTTTGCATTGTTTTAGTTTGTTTTGTATTTTAAACCATCATTGCATTCCAGGAATCCATCTCCCCTAGATCATGATATATAATCCTTCTAATATGCCATTGAATTTGTTTTGTAAGTATTTTGTTGAGGGTTTTTACATCAGTGTTTATAAATGGTATTGGTCTATAGTTTTCTTATCATGTCTATGTATGGCTTTAGTTTCTGGTAGTGTTGGCCTCCTAAAATGAGTTAGGATGAGTTTATCCCCCCCAGTTTTTTGGAAGAGTCCAAGAAGGGATGGTATTAATTTTTTTAAGTGTTCATTTAATTCCACTTACAGTGTAATATTATTTTCAGGTGTACAATATAGTGATGCATTATTTCCTTATATATCACCTGGTGCTCCTCACAAGTGCTCTCCTTAATCCCCCATCACCTATTTAACCCATCCCCCCCAACCACCTCCTTTTAGGTAACTATCAGTTTGATAGAATTCATCATAGAAGCCATATGATCCAGGGCATTTCTTAATTTGGAAGTTTTTGATTACTGATTCAGTCTCCTTGCTAGATACAAGTCTGCTCAGCTTTTTTTATTCATGATTCAGTTTTGGTAGGTGTTTCTAATTATAGTAGATTCTTATAATGCTTTTTATTTATTAAAATCGGTAGCAATTCACCCATTTTCTTTTAATTTTTTTAATGTTTTTATTTACTTTTGACAGAAAGAGACAGAGGTGTGAGTGGGGGAGGGGCAGAGAGGGGAGACACAAAATCTGAAGCAGGCTCCAGGCTCCCTGTTGTCAGCACAGAGCCCAATGTGGGGCTGAAACTCACAAACCTGCTCCAAAGTCAGGCGCTTAACCAGCTGAGCCACCCAAGTGCCCCAAATTGACACATTTTGTTTCTGACTTTAGTAATTTGCATTTTTCCTTTTTTTCTTAGTCAGTGGTTTGTGAATTTTGTTAATTTTTCAAAAGCCAACTTTTGATTTTGTTTTTTTTAGCCATTGTTTCTCTTTTTTCTATTTTATTTATATATAGGCTCTAATCTTTATTATTTTCTTCCTTCCAGTTTTGGGTTTATTTTACCTTTTTTTTCCCTTAAGGTTTATCATTAGGTTATTTATGATCTTTCTTTTCTTTACTGTATATATTTTACAGCTGTAAAGTTCCCTTTTAGCACTTTTGCTACATGCCATAAGTTTGTTGTGAATTTTTCAGTTTTTCTCTGTTAATTTCTAGTCTTCTTCCATTGTGATTAGGAGAGATACTGTGTATGTTTTCAGTCTTTTAAAATTTATTAGGGCTTGTTTTGTTGCCTAACGTATTGTCTATCCTGAGAATGTTTCATGTGCACTTGAGAAAAATTCTGTTGGCTTGAATGTTCTATATATGTCTTTCATGTGTAAGGGGTTTATACTGTTGTTCAGGTAATCTATTTTCATCTTGATAATCTTTGTAGTTCTTGAAAATGAAGCACTTGGCACAAAAACAGACACATAGACCAATGGAATAGAATAGAAACCCCAGAACTAGACCCACAAACGTATGGCCAACTCATCTTTGACAAAGCAGGAAAGAACATCCAATGGAAAAAAGACAGCCTCTTTAACAAATGGTGCTGGGAGAACTGGACAGCAACATGCAGAAGGTTGAAACTAGACCACTTTCTCACACCATTCACAAAAATAAACTCAAAATGGATAAAGGACCTAAATGTGAGACAGGAAACCATCAAAACCTTAGAGGAGAAAGCAGGAAAAGACCTCTCTGACCTCAGCCGTAGCAATCTCTTACTCGACACATCCCCAAAGGCAAGGGAATTAAAAGCAAAAGTGAATTACTGGGACCTTATGAAGATAAAAAGCTTCTGCACAGCAAAGGAAACAACCAACAAAACTAAAAGGCAACCAACGGAATGGGAAAAGATATTCGCAAATGACATATCGGACAAAGGGCTAGTATCCAAAATCTATAAAGAACTCACCAAACTCCACACCCGAAAAACAAATAACCCAGTGAAGAAATGGGCAGAAAACATGAATAGACACTTCTCTAAAGAAGACATCCGGATGGCCAACAGGCACATGAAAAGATGTTCAGCGTCGCTCCTTATCAGGGAAATACAAATCAAAACCACACTCAGGTATCACCTCACGCCAGTCAGAGTGGCCAAAATGAACAAATCAGGAGACTATAGATGCTGGAGAGGATGTGGAGAAACGGGAACCCTCTTGCACTGTTGGTGGGAATGCAAATTGGTGCAGCCGCTCTGGAAAGCAGTGTGGAGGTTCCTCAGAAAATTAAAAATAGACCTACCCTATGACCCAGCAATAGCACTGCTAGGAATTTATCCAAGGGATACAGGAGCACTGATGCATAGGGCCACTTGTACCCCAATGTTCATAGCAGCACTCTCAACAATAGCCAAATTATGGAAAGAGCCTAAATGTCCATCAACTGATGAATGGATAAAGAAATTGTGGTTTATATACACAATGGAATATTACGTGGCAATGAGAAAAAATGAAATATGGCCTTTTGTAGCAACGTGGATGGAACTGGAGAGTGTGATGCTAAGTGAAATAAGCCATACAGAGAAAGACAGATACCATATGGTTTCACTCTTATGTGGATCCTGAGAAACTGAACAGGAATCCATGGGGGAGGGGAAGGAAAAAAAAAAAAAAGAGGTTAGAATGGGAGAGAGCCAAAGCATAAGAGACTGTTAAAAACTGAGAACAAACTGAGGGTTGATGGGGGGTGGGAGGGAGGAGAGGGTGGGTGATGGGTATTGAGGAGGGCACCTTTTGGGATGAGCACTGGGTGTTGTATGGAAACCAATTTGTCAATAAATTTCATAAAAAAAAAAAAAAAAGAAAAGAAAATGAAGCACTTAAGTCTCCTTTTATTGAAAAACTGTCTCCCTTCAATTCTGTCAATATTTGTATCATATATTTGAGGGCTCTGATGTTTGGTGCATATATATTTGTAATTGTTACGTCTTATTGGTTAATTGACCCTTTTATCAATGTATAATGTCATTCTTTGTTTCTTGTAATATTATCTGACTTAGAGTCTATTTTGTCTGGTAATAGCATAGCCACCCGGGCTCTCTTTTGGTTACTGTTTGCATGGAATACCATTTTCTAATTTTTCACTTTCAACCAATGTATGTTTTTGGATCTAAAGTGATTATCTTATAGATAGCATATAGTTGGACCATTTTTTAAAAACCCATTCTGTAAGGGCACCTGGGTGGCTCAGTCAGTTAAGCATCCAACTTTGGCTCAGATCACCATCTCCTGGTTCATAATTTCAAGCCCCGCATCAGGCTTTCAGCTATCAGCACAGAGTCTGTTTTGGAATCTCTGTCCCTCCCCTAATTGCACTCTCCTTCTCTCTCAAAAATAAATAAACATTAAAAAAAAAAAGATTTAAAATCCATTCTGCAAATCTACCTTTTAATTGGAGAGTTTAATCCATTTAAAGTACCTACTGTTGGAAAGGCTTCTGCCATTTTGCTATTTGTTTTTTGTATATCTTCTAGCTTTTTTGTCTCTCATTTCTTGTATTACTTATCTCTATTGTGTTTAGTTGTGTGGGGTTTTTTTTTTGTAATGTCACTTTTTATATTTTTTAAAAAAACATTGTCATAAAAAATAACAAAATTTACTATCTAACCATTTTTAAATGTACAGTTCAGTAGCGTTAACCATACCCACATTGTTGTGCAACAGATCTATAGAACTTTCATTTTGCAGAACTAAAACTCTCTCCATAATCCATTCATCCACTGATGGACATTTGGCTTGCTTCCACCTCTTGGCTATTGTGAATAATGCTACAGGGAACATGGCTTTGCAAATGTTGTAGTTTCATGTTTTGATTATCTTCTTATTTCCTTTTGTATATATCTGTAGTTTTTTTTATAATTACCATGGGGATTACATATAATATTCTAAAGTTATAACAATCTAATATGAACTTATACCAACTTTAATTGCACAAAACCCTACTCCTGTGCAGCTCCAAATTCCCCATTTATATTATTGATGTCAAAAATTAATCATTAGGACACCTGGGTAGTTCAGTCGACTAAGCATCTGACTTTGGCTCAGGTCATGATCTCACGGTTCACGAGTTCGAGCCCTCTGTCAGGTTCTCTGCTGACAGCTCAGAGCCTGGAGCCTGCTTTGGATTCTGTGTCTCCCTCTCTTTCTGCCCCTTCTCTGGTTGTGTGCCCTCTCTCTCTCAAAAATAAATATTAAAAAAGTAATCTTTATACATTGTGTGCTAATAGATTTCTGATTTTGTTTTTTAAATCCTATAGAAATAGATATTATCCTATAGAAATAAATAGAAATAAAAGTGGAGTTACAAACCAAAATTAATATTTCTTTCATGTGTGTCCTTGTATTTACCTGAACCACAGATCTTTATATCTTCATGTGGCTCTGAGTTACATGCTAGAGCTACACTCTATCATCCTTCTAGCTCTACCTAAAGGACTCCCTTTAGTGGTAGTGCATTTCCTCACCACTTGTTTCTCTGTGAATGGCTGAATTTCTCCCTTATTTTTGAAGGACAGTTTTGCTGATCTGTAATTCTCAGTTGACAGGGTTTTTTTTTTTTCCAGCACTTTAAATTTATCTCCGTATTGTCTTCTTTCCTCAAAGGTTTCTTAGAAGAAATCAGCAAGTAATCTCACTGGTGATCCCTTGTGCATGACAAGTTGCTTCTCTCACACTGTTTTCAAGATTCTGCCTTTGTCTCTGGTTATTGATAATTTGATTATAATGCATATGAGTGTGTCTCTTTGGGTTTATTCTACTTGGGGTTTGTTGAGTGTATTAGCTTCCTAGGGCCATTGTAACACAATACCATAAAGTGGATAGCTTAAATGACAAAATTTTGTGGTCTGAAGTGATGGAGTCTAGAAGTCTAAAATCAGGGTGTTGGCAGGTTTCATTCCTTCTGAGGTCTTAGAGGGAAAATCCATTCCATGTCTTTTCCCTAGATTTTGGTGGTATGCTGGCAATCTTTACCACTTGTTGGCTTCTGCATTATCCCAGTCTCTTCTGCTGCCTTCACATGGCATTTTCTCAACTTGTCTGTCTCAATTTTTTAATAAGGACACCAGTCATATTGAATTAGGTCCCACCTAAGACTTTATTTTAACTTGATAACCTCTGTAAAACCCTATCTTCAATAAGGTTACATTCTGAGGTACTGAGGGGTTAGAACTCCAACATATTTTTTGAGGAGGACACAGTTCCCAAAGCAGTCTACTCTCTGCTCCATCAGAACTTCATGTCCTTCTCACATGCAAAATGCATTCATCCCATCCCAATCATTCCAGCATCAATTCTAAGTCCAAAATCTTATACATAAGTATCATCAGCCAAAAGTCCCAAATCTCATCGTCTAATTCAAGTACAGGTGAAGAATTAGTAGCATACAAGCTGGGGCAAAATTCTTGTCTATATCTGAATATGTGAAACCAGAGGAATCTAAAACCTAGCGGGGCAAATTCTATTAGATTCTTATGACTTGAGAATAATCTTCACTGGCTAGATGCTCCACCTTTCAGTCCCACTAGGATTATTCAGCCTATTTTGGCTTTACCTACTCAGCTCTAGAAGCAGCCTCAATTATTGGAATTGAGTATTTGTCTTCATGCTGTGGAACCCAGGAGGCTGCACCTCTTGGAACAGAGGACAAGTCAATCCTGCCTCTCAGACTTGTGCCCTCTGGGCTCCTGGTGGCAGTAGCAGACACGCCAGCCTCTGAACTACCTTCAGGGTCATTATACCTTTTTCTTCAAAGATAAAACATGTGCAGGGCTGAATAGCTCCATCAGCTCACTTCCTGCCTATAGAATCCCATAAGTTCAACAGCCTTCCTTCTTTCTTCCCATCTCTATTCCCTCCATTTCAAGCTGGCAAAGTTTCTGCTGAGATGATTGATTGGATCCACAAGCCACCTGCCCATAATCTCTTCAGCCACACCCTTGGTGTCCTCTCTAAGCATACTTTCTCATTGTTTACAATATGGATAGGCTGAAAATTTTCTAAATTCAAGTTATGTTTCCTTTATGTTTAGCAATTCTTTATCTCTGTCTTCTCATGTTTTACTGTAAACAGCAAGGAGAAACCAAGCTGCACATTCAACAATTTTCTTAGAGATTTCCTCAGCTAAATATTAAAGTTCTACTTTCTATCTGACAGAATACAATTCAACCAAGTTCTCTACCACTTTATATAAAGGATTGCCTTTCCTCTAGTTTCCAATAACATGCTCCTAATTTCTGTCTGAGATCTCACCAGAAGAAACTTTGACATTCATATTTCTACCAAAATTCTTTTCAAAGCAATCTGGACTTTTCATTCAAACACTTCAAAACTTCTTCTCTATCCATTACCTAATTCCAAAGACACACCCACATTTTAGGTATTTTTTACAGCAACATCCTCCTTCTCAAAATCAAAATCTGTATTCATTTCCGAGGGCTGCAATAACAAAGTTACACAAATTAAGTGACTTAAAGACCATAAATTTATTGCCCCATAGTTCTGGAGTCTAGAAGTGTGAGATTCAGGTATAAATAGGGTTGGTTCCTTCTTAGAGCTGTGAGTGAGAATATTCCATTCTTTTCTCCTAGTTTCTGGTGGTTAGCTGGAAATTTTGGGTGGTCTGTGACTTGCATTACCATAATCTCTGCTTTCATCTTCACATGCATTCTTCTGTGTTTGTCTCTGTACCTAAATCTTCCCCTTTTAATGACACCACTCATATTGGATTAAGACCTACCATAATCATTTTCACTTGATTATCTCTGTTAAGATTCTTTCTCCAAATAATGTCACATTCTCAGGTTCCAACTCCAACACATCTTGCTTGGAGATATAATTTAACCCATAACATTGAGCTTCTTGGATTTAAAGATTCATGTCTGTCACTAAATTTGGGAGGTTTTCAGAAATTATTTCTTCAAATAATTGTTTTGCTCCTTTCTTTCTCTTTTCCTTCAGAGACTCCCATAATGTGTGTATTAATATGTCTAATGGTACCCTTAGTCTCTGTCCAAGTCCTGAGTCTCTGTTCCCTTTGCTCTTTTTTCTTTTCCCCACTTAATAATTTCAGTTACCCTATCTTCTGGTTCACTGATCCTTTCTCATGCTTGCTCAAACATGCTGTTGAACCCTCTGGTGTTTTTTTCACTTCACTTATTGTATTCTTCAGCTCCAGAATTTGTTTGATTCCTTTTTATAATCTCTATCTCTTTGTTGGTATTTTAATTTTGGTCCTATGTTGTTTTTTCTGGTTTCCTCTAGTTCTTTATCCATGTGTTCCTTTAGTTCTTTGAACATATTTAAGACAGTTCTAAAGTCTTTGTCTAGTAAGTCCAATATCTGGGCTTCCTCAGAGGTGGTTACTATTTATTTTGTTCCTATGAGTGAGCCATGTTTTCCTTTGTATTTCACCTGGTTTTTTTGTTGTTGAAAACTGGGCATTTGACTATTAGAATGTTGTAACTCTGAAAATCAGATCCCCACCTCCCTGGGATTTGCTGGGTTTTCTTAATTGTTGAAGACTATAGTGGTCAGTTTGTTTGAGACTTTCCCATTCTATTTTTGTAAAGACTGTTCCTTTTTGTGATCACTAAGTCTCTGTTCCTTTAGCTTGTGTGCAGCAAATGTTTTGACAGAGATTTCTTTGAATGCCAGGAACTTGATTGGGTTTTGCTTGGTTGCAGTAAACCCTTGACTTTTCCAGAGTTCTGAAAAATTTATATGGCTTCTCATTTTTTTTCAATGTTTCTGTGTGGGAATGAGAACTTGGAACCCCCAGTCTGCTATTTTGCTGATGTCACTCTTCTGTTGAATTTTTCACTGTTCCCTTTGGATAACCTATTAATGGAAGAACATGAATAATATCTACTTAGAAATAAAAGTTTAGAAAATTTTAAAATTTTAAGTAATTTAAATGGAATAACAAGAAAAGCTAGATTCACAAAATTTCCACTCGCATTATAATGCTCAAAAAAGAGAAAAACCTAATTTTTTGCCATTTGAAATGGATTTTAAAGTATTTTTTAAACTTAAGAATTGGTATTTGGAAAGATAATCAAACGTTTATCTATGATGTTTTGGGATTGTTTTTTTAAGAACTGTGTTTCAGATGCTTTAAGAACTACAGTAACCAAATAGTCTTATTTAGTACAAGAAATTTCAGATTTGCTCAATGCAGTCATTTCACAAACCCTACTGAAATTACTGAGTTAAAGAATTAGCAATTCACTTTAAAAACACGAGATTGATGGTTGATAGGAAACTGGACATTCATATAATGCCAGAATAGTACTACATGAATTATTTGGTGGGTACAGGATAAAAACATAACTGTACAACAGAGGGATCAGAATCATCACCCCAATCTATATGTGAATCTTAGCATGTTAATATTGAGTTAGTGATTATTATGTCTTTTGATGTATTGCAACCTAAGTATATTTACAACTTAAGTATAATTACTTGTATTCTGGCCAAAAAATGTTTGAATCCATCACACCTATAGATACCAACTTTTAGCTTTTGGGAAATTTCAGGAGCTAGATACTACCTAATGGAGGAACAAGCTAAATAATAGCATGAGGATGTAACTACATAATAGATGCTCTTCAGCAAGACTAAGTCATTAAAATAAAAGTACCATGGTAGATTCTAAAAGATTTATTGAAATAACCAGATATAATGTGTAGTCTTGAATACTGGTTTAGGTCAGCATGGGGTATCTAAATGTGGTCTGGAGCATTAATAGGAATCCTTACTGAAATAGAAAAGTGAGAACTGATAGAAAATGCAAATTATCAAACTGTAATCAAATTGCATATATGATATAATTTCATTTTTGTTTTAAAAAATATGGAAAGTTTGTGTATAAGAAAAGGATCTGGAAGGCTATACATTTAAGGTATCTGGGTATGTTTTTAATGTTCTTATTCATTTTTGAGAGAGAGCATGAGCAGGGAAGGAACAGAGAGAGGAGGGGACAGAAGATCTGAAGCAGGGTCTGTGCCAACATCAGCAAGCCTGATATAGTGCTCAAACTCATGAACCATGAGATCATGACCTGAGCTGAAGTTGGGACGCTCAGCCAACTGAGCCACCCAGGTGCCCCTGGAGAAATGTGATTTTTAAAACTTTTTGTTATGTCCACATTTGCTAATTTTATATATTGCTTCTGTAATAAGATACTTCAGATATAAATTATGTGACATGATTTATCTGATTCTAACATTTGGTAATTTTATGAATAGTGCTTGTAATACATACCATGTGTTTTAATCCCTTTATCTCTTAGATAGAGAGCCTGGATTTTTTATTTCTATTAAAGACAATTGAGGAATTCTATAAAAGTGAAGATGGAGAAAATCTGGAAATCCTCTGTCCAGTTCAAGATCAAGCCTGTGTAGCTAAATTTGAAGATGGAGTTTGGTACCGAGCAAAAGTCGTTGGTAGGAGATTGCACACTATTTCTACGGGCAAATGTTATGCTTAAAAACTGATCCCATTTGAGTTGGTACAGATTAATCGTGGAAGTGATGTTATTTGATCTTAACATTTTGCTCAGTTATCTATCTTTAGTAAGCTAGGGGTAATGTTGGAAGGTAAATCTCTGGGTCTCTTTTTTTCCAAGTTTGCAATTTCTAATTTCGTAACTTTTGAAGGATTGCCTGGACGTCGTGAAGTTGAAGTTAAATATGTGGACTTTGGCAATACTGCAAAAATAACACTTAAAGAAATGCGTAAAATAAAGGATGAGTTTCTGAATCCCCCAGAGAAGGTAATCTATTTATCATGAATCATAGGGTTAGAATATTAGCACAAATATGAAAGTAATTTTAGAAATCATTTTTACCATAGAAATATTCTGTTAACATCTTTGTCTGTAAGTAATTTCTAACACATAGACTATAGAAAAGAGTTGCTGTGGTTCCTATAATTTTCTATATAGCAACTATAAGTTATTAAGATGTATGTATATCTTAGCAAATAAGCATTAATTATAAATGTATATGTGTATGTATGTTTGTGTCTATGTATTACTGTTCTGCAGCTCTTAATGTTATACCAGTATAATGAGGTAAGAGGATGATGTATTTTGTGAAAACAAAACTCATCATAGGAGTATTTTTACTGCAATCTCATTTATGTGTAAGTATATATAACATGTGCAAGAGAGAGAAAAGTCTGGAAGAAAAAGTGAAAAATTACCCTTCTCTTGGAATCCTACTCCCCAGAGTTATGGTTAAGGCTGATTTTCTATCTCATGTTGCACCTAAGCGTTTGAATTTGGTTAAACAATATTTTTCATTTTAAAAATGGGTAAAAATTATAGGAAAAACTTGAAAATACAGATAAAAAGAGGAATCACTCAGAATTGTTGAATATTTTTGATATATATAAATCTAAGATGTGTCTTCTCTGTTTTTAGCAATTATAGGATTAGACAAATAGTCCTATAACCTGATTTTCTCGTTTAACAGCATATCATACTTTCAGTGGATGCTTGTTATATCAATGTCTAAATGTGCAGTAATTCCTTCAACCAAATACTCTGTTGATTCCAATTATTTGTATTTATAAAATATTTTGTAGATACCTTTGTACATTTATTTATTTTCTAAATATGCATTAAATTCAAACACAAAGTTTTTTGTTCACATAAAATTTTATTGTAATTTTGAAATAATTGGAAATTAAGTTTACTTTTCTTAATGGCACAATTCTGTTTGACACAGGCAATCAAATGTAAGCTGGCCTATATTGAACCACGTATGAGAGCAGTGCAGTGGTCCAAAAAAGCTAAGGACAAATTTGAAGAAAAGACTCAAGATAAATTTATGACATGTTCAGTCGTTAGTAAGCTATTTCCATTTTCATTTGTTGCTGTATGGTCATATATACTTTTAAATAAGAGTAACATTATAACATTTGCCAGATCTCAGAATAAATTCAATGTGTCATCAGTAAGAGTAGTGAGAACATGTGTTGAGCATTGGGTGTAGTAGGTATAGTTGCAGGCTCTAGAATCTAAAATCAGCAAGAGGCAGAATTTACCATCAGAGACCAAGTCATCCCAAGAGTGTCTGGTTGGCTCAGTTGATGGAGGGTGTGACTTGATCTCAGGGTTGTAGGTTCCAGCTCCACATTGGGTATAAAGATTACTTAAAAATAAAATCTTAACGGGCACTTGTCTGACTTCGGCTCAGGTCACGATCTCATGGTTCGTGAGTTCGAGCCCCACGTTGGGCTCTATGCTGACAGCTCAGAGCCTGGAGCCTGCTTCCGATTCTGTGTCTGCCTCTCTCTCTCTGCTCCTCCCCGCTTGTGTTCTCGTTCTCTCTCTCTCTCTCTCTCTCTCTCTCTCTCTCTCAAAAGTAAATACACATTTAAAAATTTTTTTAAACATAAATAAATAATAAAATCTTTAAAAAATAAAAAGATGAAGTCATCCTGGACGTGGCCTCTTGAAAGCTCTAAAGCCAGAAATTAGCTTCTCTTATTTCTGTTTGCATTTTTGCAAGGACTCTATCCTGATTTTGGCATGATGGATGCTAAAGTTTAATGTGCAGGGAAGTGAGGGGAAGTAGGACATAACTGGTAAATAGTTTTCATATGTTCTTTTTTTTTTTTTTCATTTCATATGACTTAAGTGAATTCAACTGTAGGCTCTCCCCATATTTAGAAAAAAAGTTGTTTCTGTTTTGGAGGAGTTTGGGTCCAAGATACAGGCTGACTATTACCTTACAATTTTATAACCCAACATGTTCTGAAAATGAAAAGTTGAGTAGCAAAATCTGATCTGAATTGACATGAAGGTACATACAGTCTTTATCTCTCTCCTTTATAGTGAATATCATATATTCCGTTTCGGGATAATAATGTATGTTTGTAGGCTGCTGCCTCAGTCTGCTAGAGCTATTACAAAATATTGAGTGTATGTTTTACATAGTCTTTCTCAATTTGAAGAGTTCTGAAACATGTCTGGCCCCAAAGGGTTTGAATTCAGGTATGGGGAGGTGTAGGATTCTGTTGTTTATCTGACTGTGTTGGTCTTAATAAGTACTAGTGTAGAATATACAAGATCATGTTTACTTAGGGTTGATTTATGGGAATTTCCAGGGTAATTTTTACAGCACCTATTTGTTCACATTTATCATACTACGTTAAATGAACCCAACTACTGTAAGAGCGTTAGCCTCTTTTACAGTGAGGAGACTGAAGCTTACTGGTCAGCTGCTCAAGGTTACTTAACGTAGAACTGATTCCTATCAGTGATAATTTATATACATTGTTTATACAAGAAATTGTTCTGAAGAAATAGTTTCTTTAGGGAGGAATGTGATTATAGATATTGCATTGTCAGTCAATAACATTTTTATATCTGTCTTCTCTGATATGAACAGTAAATTAAGGGCTTCTTAGTCCTTGAGTTATCTCCACTGATTTTGTGCAGAATTTAACCTAGATAATTCTGCTTACCAACTTTCCTTTTGGTATTTTATTCTGTTGGTTTTAGCTCCCCCTCCCTGCAGTGGACCTGACTTGGTTCCTTTCTTTCCTCTTTGTTTTGCTTACTCACTTAATTACTTGTTACACCATTAATATCCAAACACTAGTCACAATATAGTTATTATCCTAGGTAATTTGAGCAGGGCCTTCTGGCACTCCTTAAATCTAAAATACCTCATCAACCTGTGCAATGATGAAATTAAGAGTTTTAAGACATTAATATTAAAATGAACTACCACAGACCAGAAGGGGAGCTTTCCATCAATATGCATTGTTACCTTATAAAGCAACGGATATTTAAATTTTAATTAGCAGAGCAAGGAAGGTGGTGACAGTACAGAACATACAGGAATAAAGAACTTTGTGTATGGGAAATATAGTCAAAGAACTGAAGGGAACG
Organism: Prionailurus viverrinus; assembly: GCF_022837055.1. Lineage (NCBI taxonomy): Eukaryota > Metazoa > Chordata > Mammalia > Carnivora > Felidae > Prionailurus > Prionailurus viverrinus. The sequence continues at coordinate 511,610 of NC_062561.1, forward strand.
CGAGAGCACAAGAAATGGAAAAGTACGGAGATGAAAATTTATTGAGGCTCATCATCGTTTAGCCTTTTATTTCTAGATGACGTATCTGATCCATTAAAAAGGAGTCCACAATCATTTTTAGGCCCTTGGAAAAAGGTTTGTAATATGTGTTTTTATGATATAGGATGCTGGTAACTCTTCATCTTTTTATTTAGAATCATCATTCTGGCCTGCAGCTCCAACTGCTGTTGTATAGAAATTGTAGGCATGAACTGCAGTTTAAGTATGCATTCACTGCATATGTTAAGGCATTGAAGTGTGTGTTTTCTAAAGAAATTCCTCTGTTGTTTATGCAGATACATATTAGGCAGGTTCTCTGTGCTGTGTACCATAAGCAAGTAAACAGGCACATGAGATGTAAATTTTGCCCATAGTTAAACTCCCAGTTTAGTTTAAGAAATCTAAATAGATCTACTTGTTGAAGTAGCCAATTTGTTTTCTAAAAGAAATTAAAAGTTAGATGGTTTGTTCTAAAAACAGAGGAATGGGAAAAAATTCCAGGTTCCAATCTTTTTTTTTTTTTTCAACGTTTATTTATTTTTTTGGGACAGAGAGAGACAGAGCATGAACGAGGGAGGGGCAGAGAGAGAGGGAGACACAGAATCGGAAACAGGCTCCAGGCTCTGAGCCATCAGCCCAGAGCCCGACGCGGGGCTCGAACTCACGGACCGCGAGACCGTGACCTGGCTGAAGTCGGACGCTTAACCGACTGCGCCACCCAGGCGCCCCCAGGTTCCAATCTTTAAGGGTGTTTTTGGAGTTTTTGTTGTTTTGAACTTTGTGCCATTTTTCTAAAAGCTGTAAACCTTAGCAGATAATCACTGGACTGAATTAACTTTCATTCTTTTGTCCTCTGGAACTAGTTTGAATTTAATAAAACAGTTTATAGACACATCAGAACACTTATTCAATGAATATAGGTCAAGTTATATTTTTCTGAGTTTAAAAGCTTTAAACTGCTTTTGATGTGTTAATAGAACAGCACACAATAATCTAAAATAAAAATTGTATTAATTTGCATATGTTACAGACGACATGGACAATTGCTTTATGTTTGCAAAGTGCTACTTTTACCCCTGCAGAGAGACTTTGATATTACTTAGCAAGAAACCACATGTATGCAAAATGAAATTAAGTTTCCTGTTATTTAAAATTGCCTCATTTAGTATATTTTATGACATATTTCTTTCTTTCCCCAAACTCGTCTTAATGGTTTTACAGAAATTCTGGAAGATAATGTGCTGTTAGTTGAGCTTTTTGATTCTCTTGGTGCTCCTGGAATGACTCCTACTAGTATAAATGACCAGCTAGTCAAAGAGGGCCTAGCATCTTATGAAGTAGGGTAAGTAGACCTACAAACTTTAAAAAATTCAGTTTATTCACAGGAAGGTGGTAGGGCACCTGGGTGGCTCAAGTTAAGCATCAAGAGTTAAGCATCCGACTCTTGATTTTGGCTCAGGTCATGATTTCGTGGTTTGTGAGTTTGAGCCCTGTGTTGGGCTCCACGCACTGACAGTGCGGACCCTGCTTGGGGTTCTCTCTCTCCCTCTCTCTCTGCCCCCCCACCCCCCACTGCTTGCTCTTTCTCTCCCTCTCTCTCTCCCTCAAAATAAATAAAACTTAAAAAAAAAAAAAAAAGAAAGTGGCATATCATTTTCTTTTGGATATCTGCTTTGGAGTTTCCCCCTGTTTTTGAATCAGGAAAAATAGACGGAAAAATAATTGGAGTCATTAGTTTAATGGGGAGTAGAGTGGCTTTTCCCTCCCTCCCTAAGTGACCCTGAAACCAAGAGAATGGCTCCTCAGGATTTAAAGTACTTCTAGAAAGAGAATAGCATCTTATTTCTAGGTAGAAGATCTGCTTTAGTAGCCCTTTGTCCCTATTTGAGAAGAGAATTAGTAAGAGAAATGTCAGTATAGAGTAGTTAGTGGTAGAATTAGCCCACATTCCCATTTGAAGAAATGTGAATTTTTTCTGGGTTCAAGTGGATACGTTGAACGAGAGCCAGATTTGAGCCATTGTGCTAATAATACCCAAGACAGACCAGTGGTTGAGGTGACCGCAGTATAGAAGGGCAGAGGGGTGGGAGTGTTTGCAGTAAACATTAATTAAATGGAGGAAATGAATATATGGATCTCTGAAGAGAGACATGGTTAAGTGATTCACCTGGGAGTTAGCAGCATATAAATGAGTCCATTTGAATAAATGAAAATCACTTTCATTATTCATCTCAATTTCCCTTGATGAAGATGCAACTATGAGGGTTATAATCTATGAGAAAGAAAGTCCAAAACTGGTAGATCATGAGCCTGAGACTGAAGAAAAACCAGGAACCGGAGAGAGAACGTTTCAAGAAGGAAAGAGTAGCTAGTGCTGAGAATTCAAGTCAAGTAAGGGCTGAAAATTATCCATTAGATATAGCAACAAAAATTAAGTCACCTTGGTTGGCTAAATCTCAAGCTTATTGTGAAAGAAATTAAGTTTTTCTTTAATAAAAATAAAGGACATCTAATTATCTGTGTTTTCAGTATGAACTAACCTGACTTATTAAACATTCTAAACACTTCAATAATTTCTCTTTTTAATACACCTTCATAGCAATTGGCTTCCACTTGTATTCTCACTGGCAAGTGGATTGATACTTTTTAGTCATCAAAACAAATTATCAATAATGCTTCTCTTTTTGAGTACAAGATATCAATGGCAGATGATGAAATTATGAACAAACTTGGTATTTAAAACGCTTCTAAAATAGAAAGTTTGGGGGCACCTGGGTGGCTCCGTTGGTTGAGCATCCAGCTCTTGATTTCATCTCAGGTCATGATCACAGGGTTGTGGGATCAAGTCCCATGCTGGACTCAATACTGAGTGTGGAGCCTGCTTGGGATTCTCTCTCCCTCTCTCTCCACCCCTCCCCCCACTCATGCTCTTGCTCACTGAAAAAAAAAAAAAGAGAGAAAGTTTGACTTTTAAGGGTGGTTTTTGTACTTACTTTGGTAATAGTTAGCCCTTTTTAAAAAAAGAAACTAAAATTGCTGTTAATATGAAAACTGGGAAGTAGCGAATCATAGCTAAAACTTGTTCATCTCTAGGGGTACCTGAGTGGCTCAGCGGTTAAGCTCCCGACTTTGGCTCAGGTCATGATCTTGCGGTTCATGGGTCCGAGCCCCACATTGGGCTCTGTGCTGACAGCTCAGAACCTGGAGCCTGCCTCAGATTCTGTGTCTCCCTCTCTCTCTCTGCCCCTCCCCTGCTCATGCTCTATATCTCTCTGTCTCTCAAAAATAAACGTTTAAAAAAAAACTTGTTCATCTCTAGATGTAAGCAAATACAAACATGAATATTTTGCAAACTATTTTTGCTAATGGGTTTTGTTATTTTCCAGGTATACCCTCAAGGATAATTCCAAAAAACATAGTGAAGTATGGGATCCTTCTCCAGAAGAAATTATTTCAAATGAAGTAAACAGCTTAAATCCTGTATCTATAAAATCTCTACCTAATGAGAATCTCCAATCACTTTATAATAAGGAACTACCTGTACATATCTGTAATGTGATATCTCCTGAGAAGATTTATGTTCAGTGGTTATTAACAGAAAACTTACTTAACAGGTATAACATATAAGGAAAACATGGATTGCATGTGGGCTTTTTTCTATATTTTGTTTCAAAAATCTAGAAATCACAAATGTAGAATTTTATTTATTTATTTTTTAATTTTTTTCAACATTTTTTATTTATTTTTGGGACAGAGAGAGACAGAGCATGAACGGGGGAGGGGCAGAGAGAGAGGGAGACACAGAATCGGAAACAGGCTCCAGGCTCCGAGCCATCAGCCCAGAGCCTGACGCGGGGCTCGAACTCACGGACCGCGAGATCGTGACCTGGCTGAAGTCGGACGCTTAACCGACTGCGCCACCCAGGCGCCCCATAAATGTAGAATTTTAAAAGCAAAATTATTTCAGTTAAACAGTCACTGAAACACTGGTTAAAAATATACAAATAGTGTATTTACTGGCTATTTTCACTATATTAGAATTAGTCATTCCCCAAATACTTATTGAACACCTATTTTTGACAACCAGTATTGTAGGTGTTGGGGATACAGTGGTAAAAACATTTACAAGTCTTTGGCGTCATCAAGCTTAAATTCTGGTAGAGAGACAATAGACAAAATATTTACTGTAGTAGATGGTGATAAAGACAGTAGAGTAAAAGCAGTTGAGGAGGAAGGCAATTTTGGATGATCAGGGAAGGCCTCAAAAAGACTATGACATTTGAAATGGATCCTAAAGGAAGAGAGGGAGTAAACCATGAGGGTATCTGGAGGAAGATCATCTCATGCAGAGGGAAGAACAAGTTCAAAGGCCCTGCAGTGGAAATGTGCTTGGGTATTCAAGGAAAAACAAGGTATCCAGTTTGGCTTGAGTAGAGTGAGAAAGGGGGGACAGTAGAAGACGTGGTTAGAGACTTAGGTGTTGTAAGAAAAGGTTTGAAAGTTAATTTTTTTTCTTTATACAGTTTAGAAGAAAAGATGGTAGCTGCTTATGAAGACTCAAAATGGGAACCCATTAAATGGGAAAATGATATGCACTGTGCAGTTAGGATCCCAGATAAAAATCAGTGGCAAAGAGGCCAGATCATCAGAATGGTTACAGACACATTGGTAGAGGTAAATGCAGAGTTAAAAATATAATTGTGAAGGTGAATGGATTCAGTATTTTTATCTTGAAATTTTTTAAATATAATTTTTATTATGCTATTCAATTTGTGAAAACATTTTGAAATACTGTCTTTCCACAGACTCAAAGTTACTATTTTCATAGGTTTTGCTGTATGACGTGGGTGATGAACTAGTAGTGAATATTACCTGTTTACGAGAGCTTCAAGAAAACCTAAGGACAATGGGAAGATTATCTTTGGAATGCTCTCTTGTTGATATAAGGTAGTTTTTAGCTGAGTAAATTTTCTCATTATTGAATAATTACAAGTATTTTTCTTTTTTGTTTGGTTCTTGTCAGTTTTAATTTTACTAGAATTCTGAAATTTCATAAATCTAGTTAATTTGGGGGGCGCCTGGGTGGCTTAGTTGGTTAAGTGACTGACTTCAGCTCAGGTCATGATCTCAGGGTTCATGAGTTCAAGCCCCACCTCGGGCTCTCTGCTGTCAGCACAGAGCCCACTTTGGATCCTCTGTCCCCCCTCTCTCTGCCCTTCCCCCACTCATATTTTTTCCCTCCCTCTCTCTTCCCCCCCCCCACACACAAATAAGCAGTTATTTAAAAATATAGTTAATTTTGAGGTTTTAAGAAGAGGGAAAGATAAAAATTTGGAGCACATAAACTTTAGAGGTACCAAGGAATATAGATAGGTGAGTATCATGGGTATCTAGGTAGATTCAAACTGTTAAATTATTAAAAACTTGAAGGACATAGATAGAAATAAAGTATATTTTATAAGCTTAGCATTGCATGGAAAGCTAAAAATATATAAATTACCAAAAAGTGAATTAGGATTCTGAAAGTGGCATGAAATACTTTTTGAATCTAGTAGAATTCTACCATAAACACAGAGCAGTTTAGATAGCAAAACTAAAGACAGCACAGTCAATCTCTAAAACCTAGGTAGACAACTAGGTTTCCCTCTGTAAGCCCCAAATACAAACAAGTACACCATGTGGTACACCATGCCCTTATGGACCCTTAGGGTTATCAGCATTTGTGTGGAAGGAAGGCTGACTGGGATTCTAACAGCTCTGAGAATAGGAATTGGCAACAGGTTTTCACTGGAGCATGCAAGCCAATCTGAGAACAACAACCAAGACCAAGAAGGGAATAATGCAAGATGCTCTTCATAATTGGATGTGAGAGATCTATAATGTGCCGCATTTTTGTGGTGCTGAAACCTTAGCCATATAACCTTTGGAAGTAAACTGATGCTCTCTTCCGTGACCTCACATTGAGCAGAAACTGTTGGGGATAGAGCCTAATTTGAGCAAGACAGACACTGGGGCAAAGGAAAGAAAAGATGCAGATAAAAGTAGGGGAGAGGAGCAAGATATCAAAGTATGAGGCCATATTTTCTGTCACTTTGGGAGAACAGTACCAGAGAGTTCTAGAGCCATGAAGCTAGGAAAGCAATAGTGATCTACCTCTTCCTTCTAAAAGCACAGGAAATTTTCTTTCATTTAAAACATGATGATGTATCATTTGCAAATATGTTCTCCCATTCAGTAAGTTGTCTTTTTGTTTTGATGGTTGTTTCTTTGCCATACAAAAGCTTTTTATTTTGATGTAGTCCTCATAGTTTAATTTTGCTTTTGTTTCCCTTCCCTCAGGAGACATACCTAGAAAAATGTTGCTATGGGCAATGTCAAAGGAATTACTGCTGTGTTCTTTTCTAGAGTTTTTATGGTTTCAGGTCTTACACATAGATCATTTTTTCTAAAGAAGACTTACAGATGGTCAAACCACAATAGGTATCTCTTCACACGTGTTAGAATAGCTATTATCAAAATGACAAGAAATAACAAATGTTGGTGAGGATGTAGAGAAAAGGGAAACTGATGTACTATTGGTTGAAATATAAGTTGGTGCAGCCACTATGGAAAACACCAAAGAGGTTCCTCAGAAATTTAAGATAGAACTAGTATATGATCCTGCAATTCCACTTCTAGGTATTTATCAAAACACAACTGAAACACTGATTCAAAAAGACATACACACCCCTATGTTCATTTCAGCATTATTTACAGTAGCCTCACCAAGATAGGAAAGCAACCTGTCAACCTGTAGATGAGTGGATGAAGAAGATGTGTGAAGTGATATTCCATTGTACCAGAGTAATTCTGGCCTTATAGAATGAGTTTGGAAGTATTCCTTCCTTTTTAACTTTTGAAATAGTTTGAGGGTAAATATTATTATCCCTTTCTTAAATGTTTGGAAGAATTCACCTGTATGGTCATCTGGTCCTAGACTTTTGTTTGTTGAGAGGTTAGGGTTTTTGTTTTGTTTTGTTTGTTTGTTTGTTTTTATTGCCTCACTTTCATTACCACCAGTCGGTCTGTTCAGATTATTTCTTCCTGACTATGTCTTGGAAGATTCTGTGTCTCTAAGAATTTATCCATTTGTCCCAATTTTTTGTATATAACTGTTCATAGAAGATTCCTATGAGACTTAATATGGGTATGTATTATCCTCAGATTTCTTTTTGAAAAATACAGAAGTGGCAGTTTTCTGTTTGTAGGGCACATTTCTTCATTGATAAATCCATGGAAATAAATCTAATTCTTTGTAATAAGAATTATAGAATTTTATAAAGGGGGATTAGGAAGTATAAACTTCCCTTTATAAAATAAAGGGAAATGAAATTAAAAAAACTCCCTTCATAAAATTCATGGAGATGAAAAGTCAGCATAGGGAATATAGTCAATAATGTTATGATAATGTTGTATGGTGACAAACTTACCAGGGTGAGAACTGAGTAATGTATGGAATTATTGAATCAATATGTTGTACACTAGAAACTAACATAACTTTGTTAATTATACTTTAATAAAAATAAGAGATTTATAGAATCTTAGAATTGGAACTCAGAGATCTTAGGGGCATCATGACAGTAATTCTTTTTATACCAGCCCTAATAAATGAACAGTCAAGACCAGCTGACTTCACTGCTGTGGAGCACATCTCTTTCAATCACTAGTATTTCCCTACACTGTATTAAAATTGGTCTCCACAATAGGATACCTTGTTCTTAGTGACCCCTTTCTGTTCTAATTGCTGGTAGACCATTTATTTAATGTTCTTGAAGAGCTTATCAATAGTAGTTTCCATATCTGCCTGTTTGCACAGAACATTAATCTTACAGGTACCTTTTCCACTGTCTGCGATTACTAAGAGTGACTGTGGGGCCACATCAATAAATTTGTTCTATAAATTGAAAGAATTTAATGCCCTGGAATGGAAATTTCAGGCCAACCATCCTAAAAATTCTTATCCTGGGGACGCCTGGGTGGCTCAGTCAGTTAAGCGTCTGACTTTGGCTCAGGTCATGATGTCATGGCTCATGAGCTTGAGCCCTACATCGGGCACTCTTTGTCAGCGCAGAGCCTGCTTCACATGCTGTGTCTCCCCCTCCCCCGCTCATGCACTTTCTCTCAAAAACAAACGTTTTAAAAATTAAAAAAATATTTTATCCTAATTTTCCGTTCTACCTTGAACAGTTCAATCAGAGCAATTGAACAGAATTCATCAATCCTTTAATTGTATCCAATAATGTAGAGAATGTGTTCCTATACGCACCTTGAATTATATCTTTTGGACTCAAATGGGATACCATTATTTCATGAGTCTAATACTGGCTAACCTTTAGCACTTCTGGACCCTGTGTTAATTGTCTTATAGGCATTACTCTAGTTAATCCTCACAATAAACCTTTAAGCTATAGATAAGGTATTATTTATAGATAAGAAAATTGAGTCTTCAAGAGGTTATTTTCCAGAGTAATACATCTATTAACTTTTGAGCTAGGATTATAAACAAGTATGAATTTAGAATTGGAGCAAAGTGCCTGGGTGGCTTGGTTAAACGCCTGACTCTTGGTTTTGGCTCAGGTCATGATCTCACAATTTGTGAGATCAGGCCCCAAGTCAGGCTCTGTGGTGACAGTCCAGAGCCTGCTTGGGATTCTCTCTCTGCCTCTCTCTGTCCCTCCCCTGCTATAGACAAATAAATAGGTTGATATTTTAAAAGAAGAATTGGAGCTCTAATCACTATGATTTACTACCCTTCTGAAAAATCTTTTTCTTATAGTAAAATATACAAAACATATATTTTGCCATTTTTAGTGTACATTTCAGTTGTATTAAACATATTCACAATGTTGTGCAACCTTTACCACTATCCATTTCCAGAGCCTTTTCATCTTTCCCAACTGAAACAGAGTTGTATGAATACAGACCAAAGAATTTTTTAATGTTGTAAATACTTCATAATCTTAAAAGTTAATATTTACAAAATGTATATTCATAATAGAGCATAAGAAAATCTTAATGTTAACACTGATTATTTTTAAATATTTATTTGGGGGAGAGTGCATGTGGGGAAGGGGCAGAAAGAAGGGGACTGAGGATCCGAAGTGAGCTCTGCACTGAGAGGCTAGTTGCAGCAAGCCCGATGTGGGTCTCAAACTCATGAGCCTCGAGATCATGACCTGAGCCAAAGTCGGACACTCAACCAACTGAGCCACCCAGGTGCCCCTGTTAACACTGATTTTTATCTGAATATCGTCATAATAAATTTTGAAAACCACAACTAATTCTAAGAGTCACTGATAATTTAAATTCTTAATTCTTAAGAACATCATTTGGGCTTCTTAGTAAATAGTGTAGCATATTTACTAAATCCTACTTGGTCAAACTACATGCACAGTTGGTTTTGTTCACTCATTAATATGAAAAGATTGGCCAGGTTAGTTGTTTACCCGATGGGTCGACTCCATGGAAACTCCAGATCTAGAAATCATGTATAGAGAACCTTTAGAGCCTGCATTATGATACTTGTAATCTCTTTCATGGTACTAGTTCTTTATTCTTTGGAGGCGGATTTGATGGAAAGTCAGTCAGTTTCAATTCCACAAACTAAAACAGACGAGGAAATTGAATATTCTGCTTTTCATTGACCTATCAATATTCATTGAACATTTTTTCAAACGTTTACTTATTTTGAGAGAGCGCACGCGTGAGTGGGAGGGGGCAGAGAGAGAGGGAAAGAAAGAATCCTGTGCAGGCTCCACGCTCAGTGCAGGGCCTGACACAGGATTTGATCTCATGATTGTGAGATCCTGGCCTGAGCCGAAATCAAGAGCTGGATGCTATTCCTGAAATCATTATTACACTATATGTTAACTAACTTGGATTTAAATAAATAAATTAATTAAATAAATAAATAAATAAATAAAGTCAGATGCTTAACCAGCTGAGCCACACAGGCGCCCCTATTGAACATTTTTACCATGAATATTAAAAATAAATTGTCCATAAATTATTGAGGCTAATATTCATGGGTTGCAATTCATATTAGATTTAAATTCCAGAAAAAAGCTTTCAAAAATGTTTGGGCAGTGGAATCATTATTGCAAAGGGATTGTTCTTTTTAAATTTCCATTAAATAGTTTTAAAGTGCTTTCTGTGTGCCAGGCATTAGGGATATGATGATGGACATAACACATAATACGTTATCCCCACTCTCAAGAGTTTATAGTCTACTCAGCATGTATGAAATGTACATAATAGGTAAAAAAAAAAAAAAGTACATAAAACATTACCTTTTTAAGGGTTCTCAGTGTAGCTGCAGAACAGATATACATGTTAGCATATGATATGATCCCTAAGTAGAATAGAGAGGAATAAGCAAAAGTCTATGAAAACAGAAGAAAATTATGAAAATAACAGAAGCCATGCTTTAATTGATTTCTCACTACATATGAAGTTTGTTCATATATGTATGAATATATACATATAGTGGTTCTTTTATATTTCTGTATCTTATGCTATTTGTTATAAAACAAGTTGTCTGTTTTTGTTGTTTTAGACCAACTGGTGGGAGTGACAAGTGGACAGCTACAGCTTGTGACTGTCTTTCATTGTACCTGACTGGAGCTGTAGCAACCATAATCTTACAGGTGTGTAGTGGGCTAAACAGTTACAATGATGTTTTCTACAATTTATTGTTGAGAAAATAACAGCAAACTATTTGGATTTTTTGACAGCATTTTTGGTCTTATTTCAAGTTATAACACCTGTTTATTATAGATACCCCATAGATGATTATATGAATTAATCAAAACATTTCTAAAGTAATAATCTTGAGTTGATAATTTGCATGTCAAAAAACATGCTAGAGAGCATTTCTAAAGCCTTTTGCTATTCTTTACAAACTGAAGAGTTAGTCTTCTAGTGAAATCATATTGATTGTATGCATAAAAATGGGTGTTTGTGTAAGTATAGGTTTGAGAAGAGGGATATATTTTTTCAGAACCCTTAAAAGTATTCTTTCTTTACTTTTATTCCAATGGGATACCTTTTATTGTGTTAATGATTAGAATTTTCTTAGGTAATTTTTCCGTGTTACTTTTTCTATGTGTACTTTCTCTATTTTCCTAATTCCATGTGCAGCAGAGTATCTAGGCCTTGCAGCACTTTCCTTTCTTTACACACACACATACAGCACACCTGGGAAAATACATTTCAGTTCTGTAATTTGCAAACGGTTTAGGAAGATAGACAAATTTGTAACTTATGTTCCCCCAGCCTGTTCTGGGCTGAAAGAAAAGTTTGCAGTCTGCCTCCCCTGACAGATACACCCATGTTTCACCTTGACAGTGAAGTCTTCCTGGGGTGCCTGGGTGGCTCAGTCAGTTGAGCGTCCAACTTTAATTGAGGTCATGATCTCGCAGTTCGTGGGTTTGAACCCTGCTTTGGGCTCTGCACTGATGTTGCAGAACCTGCTCTCTGTCTCTGTCTCTTCTCTGTCCCTCCCTCTCTGCCTCTCCCCCACTCATGCACACCTGCTTACTCAGTGTCTTTCTCAAAATAAATAAACTTTAAAACAAGATAAGACAGTGAGGTCTTCCTGACACATTTCACAAACCAACTATCTGTCCCACTTGACTCTCTTCCATGTTATTTTCTCTCTGATAGAGTCAGGTACCAAAATAACTTTACTAGGTTGGAAATTTATTTTTCTGACTTGGATAAATGTGGAGGAAATGCCTGTGAGAAGTATGTTGTTTATAAGGTTTCCTTTTAGTATTTCATATTTACTGTTTTCTTAAATCACTGCAGGAAAACAATACAACATGGCCATTACCTGTGAAAATTTTCTGCAGAGATGAGAAAGGAGAGCGTGTCGATGTTTCTAAATATTTGATTAAAAAGGGTTTGGCTTTGAGAGAAAGGAGGTATGTACTTTTTTTTTTAACACCAGTTTATAATGAAGGCTTCTTACTTGCCTGTGTAAATCCTTATATCTGTGTGCTTTCAAACCTGAACTTCATCTTGTTTGCTCCTAATGATTTACAAACTTAACCTTGAGAAGCCAGCTCAGAAATAAATTCATTCAGGATTGCTTATTTCTTTATTCAGGTTCATTAGCTCTTACATCTTTAAATCCCTACTGACATTTCTGTTTTTATGTTTTCCCTTTTGCTTTGGCATTTACACTCTAAACCAAAGGAAAAGAGAATTACATACTGGGTACCATATCTGAGCCCTTTGCCATCATTTGCTTAGACAGAAATGTTGAAGCTTTATGTTGGAAATTGTGGTAGGTATATACCAAAATGTGTTTATGTGAAACACGAATGGATAGCAGAAAAGTAATTGAACAATATTTAAATTTAAAGACCTTTCAGGTACTAAGTTTGTGGTTTAAGGTACCGTTGGTACAAGAGGCAAAGGATGAGGATATTGCTATAGCCCTAGCTGCTGCTTTTTATTTCTCGCCTTCTAGATACAAGGCCTATTAGAACTGCAAACACATGTTCCAAGTAGCCACTTTGTACCATACGTGGCCAGATCTCTTTTTTTATCTTGTACTATTATAAATTAACTTATTTGGGCCAGGACCCCAGTCCTGATGTAATGGTAGGAGAATGAGAAATCAAAAATAAAATGGGGCATGAAGTAGTTAGGTAAGCATGGTAGCGTGTACTGGCATACAGCAAGGCTCTGCGTAAAGATACCCTGCATGTGTCTCTTTTCAGGTTCACTGGCTTTAGGCTAAAGCAATTCCTTGGCAAAAGAATGGTAAAGTGGAAAGTGCTAGGCAAGTTAATACTGCTAACTGCTAACTGATGTTCTTTACTGCTTTTACGGCACTAAAACTATCAGCTGTCTCAAGGCTGAAGTCCAAGTGGGAACGATGTTAGTTGAAGAATTATGTAGCTGTCTCACAAGTGCTTATCTCCTTTTTTTTTTTTTAAAGAAAATACAAGAAAGTAGAAGAAACAAAAACCTACAATTCTATGAAAATAAACAATATTTCCTATAGGTTTTTTTTATAGTAGGCGTACATTTTTTTAACTGGAAGGGAATGACAGGAAGTAAAAAAATTATGAGTTATAGCTTATTACCACTGACACTATCTCAGTAGTGCTGAATTATTTTTAAGGGACTTACTATTTGTATTATTTTGATAGAATGTGTGTATGTTCTGTCTGTGGACTAAATTAGAATCAGCCTGAAGATGTTGTATTTCCCTTTAAGATCTAGTTAATTGTACAATACTTGTAATATACTTTGAGATTTTAAGACAGAATAACATGTAAATATGAGACAGTAATTTAAAACATTTAAGTGAAATTATTACTTTTTTCTCAAGCTGATTTATAATTTAAAACAATTTTTATTATAACTTAAATTATGCTCTTTTTTATGTAACAAATTAGACTAATGTATCCTAGACTAGAACAAATATTTTCTTTAAATTTCCAGTATATTTGAAGGACTCTCTTTATATTGTTTTCCAAAGAATGTTTTTATTTGCTCATGTTTAGATATATTATTTTTTGGATGTTACAGAATTAAAAAATTAAATAACAGCCATTCATCTGAGAAGTCTTTGGAAATCCCCCCAGAACAAGAAGATTCAATGGTTACAAAGTGTATTAAGACTAACTTTGACCCTGACAAAAAAGCTGCTGATGTTATCAGTGAACACAAGGTATCTGAATTTAAGCAGAAAATTCCAGAACCAAGAACCACTGGATGCTACAAACCACCAGCTATTCCTAACATGAAAGTATTTGAGGCAACAGTCAGCTGCATTGGCAATGATGGAACTATATTTGTAGTACCTAAGTTGTCAGGTAATATCTTTTATGTTATGTGGGATTGATTAATCACTAAAAGTAGTAGCTAGCAGCCCCATTCTCTATGAAGTATACATAGATTGAAATACCTTGGGCAAGGTTTAACCTCATTTTCACAGGTTTTTTGTGAAAATAACTCATGCAAAGTGCTTTTCACATAAAAATCATTTGTTGAGACATCAGGGATAGACACTGGGCATAAGAAAAACATGGAGCTGGTTCCAGGTTTGTAGGACCTGGCACTTATGCAAGTTTGGGAGCTCTCCAAAAGAAAAGAATACAAAAGTTCATATTCTGTAGAATGAGGAAAGAAACCACAACGAATGACTGGAGATTGGGAGCCCTTTGAGAATATTCATCTCCTTCCTGCTATCTCTTTAGGCTTACGTACAAATGTTTCCTTACTACAACCTGGGTGCATCCAGCATACTTTGTAACTAACAGCAGCTCTAGCACTCATGGGTATTTAAGTCCATTAGCTCCATAATAAGTATTCCAGCTATGGATAGGGGTATGATGGCTATGCATTTGTTGAAATTTTTGTCTCATTTGTTGACCTCCTAAACCCTGTTTTTCTAATTCAAACACAAAACAAATCTGTGCAATTTGCTAACCTAGAAGTGAATAGTCATAGCTAAAGCTGGTTGACTGTTAACGTTGTCAGGCAATGTGCTAGATGTTTTACATTTAATCCCCCGCAATACTGATAATGGAGACAGGTTCTGTCATACCAGGTTTACAGATTAAACTGAGGCTCATGGAGGTAAAGAAACAAGATCACACAACTAAAGTGGTAGAACTGATGTGGCAGTTGCCCCCATACTTTGCCTTCAGTGGTATCAGTTATGGGGATATGTATTTACTGTGGAAATGATGAGCCAATTAGCAGCAAATAGCAACATTAGAATTTTAATTTTATATCCCAGAATTATGTTGTGTCTATCTAAGCATCAAGTAACACCTGACTTGTGTTCTACTTTACTTAAGTATGCTGGTAAAATGACATTATCTTAACATGGTAGTTCTTTTATATTAGGCTATCTGTTAATGTGTTTAGAGCTTTTAATCATGCTTTATTCCCAAAATAATGCTTACATTTATAACCAGAGATCAGAATAATTATTTACATGCTGTTAGTTCCATGTTTTGAAACATATGGAAGCTACTGAAGGAGTTATATTTTTATTAAAGCTCTAGTAGTTCCTTATACTATTATTCCGGTGATGAGATTATTAAAGGTTATTGATGATTTCATATTGAAATTGGGAGGAAATTCTTCCTAAATGCTTTCTATTTTTAATAATTTCTTCAGAATTTGAGCTAACAAAAATGATGAATGAAATTCAAAGTAATTTAAAATGCCTTGGTCTTTTGGAGCCTTATTTCTGGAAAAAGGGAGAAGCCTGTGCAGTAAGAGGATCAGATACTATGTGGTATCGAGGCAAGGTAATGGAAGTTGTTGGCGGCAGTATTAAGGTGAGTCTGGTATACTTTTGTGACTACTTTAAGGCTAAATGTTATAATGTTAAGTGATCTTTAGAGTATAAATACATGAAAGTTTGATTAAAACATGTATTAATGAGTTTAGTCTTGTAGGAAGACCAGATACATTATACATTTATTCATAATAAGAATTTTTATTTCCAGGGCACCTGGCTGAGTCAGAGTGTGTGACTCTTAATCTTGGGGTCATAAGTTTGAGCCCCATGTTGGATGTAGAGAGAACTTAAATAGGGGCCTGGGTGGCTCAGCTGGTTAAGCATCGACTCTTGATTTCAGCTTGGGTCATGATATTGTGAGATCCAGCCCCACATCAGGCTCTGTGCTGACAGCATGGAGCCTGCTTGGGATTCTCTCTTTGCCTTTCCCCGACTTGTACATGCACACATGTGTGTGCTTTCTCAAAAATAAATGAATGAATGAATGAGTAAGAATTTTTACTTTAAAATATATTTATTAACTTGAATAATCAAAAAATATTTCCAGGTAGAGATTTGGCTTTTGGTGCCTTAATGGTACCACTTACTTGTAATTGGCAGCCCTGTTCGTACACAAACAAGTAAGGCAGCTTGTTTTCCAATACGTTAGATATTTCCTTAGCAAATTTGTTTACAGCCCAGCTAATTTACCCTTTCACAGTAACAGTTTATCTTTCCAGAATACTGAGGTAGTACTTGAGTTTCATGCAAAATCTTCAGAGAGAACTGCATATTTTGAAAAACCACATTCTTGGGGGGGGAGGAAAAATTAAAGAGAAAAGTCTTTTGTTTCTTCTTGCACAAGACTTTTATTACATATTTGATGATGATACCTAACAATTACATAGCACTTCAGGTTTTTAAGCTTCTTTCGCATATGTGCATTCATATTTTATAATTCATTTCCAACTATCGAATAGATTATTCACATTTTACTAATAAGAAAATTGATATTTAGATCCAGTGACAAGCCCAAGGTCACCATATCAGTGAGTAGTGATGCTGGCATTCATACCTATGCATCTGATTGCTAAATTTCCAATCTGAGTCGTGTGCTTTTTCTGCTGGACTATAAGCTTTAAATCGTTTTAATAAAAGTGAAATGGTTTCAAATTTTCAGTATTTGAGCATATGGATACTTAAAGATTCATGTGTTTAAATGCAAATGGGTCCACTTTCACATACATTTGAATTGTTCAGGTAACCTTTTTCTTTCTTAATATAAAAGTAAACTAAAAATCAGGGCACCTGGGTGGTTCATTTGGTTAAGCGTCCAACTTCAGCCCACGTCATGATCTCACGGTTTGTGATTTTGAGCCACACGTCAGGCTCTGTGCTGACAGCTCAGAGCCTGGAGCCTGCTTCGATTCTGTGTCTCCCTCTCTGCCTCTCATGCTCTGTCTCTGTCTCTGTCTCTCTCTCCCACAGAAAAAAATAAACAAATAAACTTGCATTGTTGTCATGACACGTGAACTTTACGTGTATGGAATCTAAATAAATAGGATGGTGGTGAACATTGATTTTTCTCACACTAAGATCTCTGTTTTAAATTTGTATTATACTTTGGTATTTTAATAATTACTTTTTATTTTTTGTTAAGGTCATTTTACATTTCAAGTATACACAATAAATTTTTCATTCCTTAACCTGATATCTTTAAAGTTTATCCTGTGGTCTGCTTTAAGAAATAATTACAGGGGGTTAGGGGAAGATGGCGACATAGGAGGACGCTGGGCTCACCGAGTACTGCTGATCACTCAGATTCCCCCTACACCTGCCTAAATAACCCAGAAAACTTCCAGAAGACTAGCAGAACAGATTCTCTGGAGCCAAGCACAGATGAGAGGCCCACAGAAGAGGGTAGGAAGGGCAGAGAGGCGGTGCACGCTCCACGGACTGGCGGGAGGGAGCCGGGGCGGAGGGGCGGTCTGCCGGCCAAGCAGAGGCCCCGAGTCTGGCTTGCAAAAGGGGAGGGGCCAGACGGAGTGTGTTCCGACAGCAAGCGGGACTTAACATCTGGAAGGTTATAAGTTAACAGCTCTGCTCGGAGAGCGGGAAGGCTGGAGGACAATGGGAGGGAGAGTTGTTGAGCCCTGGACGACAGAGCTCAGCTTGGCGGGGAACAAAGGCATTCGCCAGCCCCATCTCCCTCGCCCATCCCCCAGCCAAAATCCCAAAGGGCACCAGTTCCTGCCAGGGAACTTGCTTGCACCATGCAAACACCCAACGCTATGCTTCTGCGGATCCATCCCTCTGGCGGTGGGCCTGACTCCCTCCTGGTGCCGCAGGGCTCCTCCCGAAGCAGATCTCCGAAGGATAAGCGAGCTAAGCCTGCCCCTGCCGCCCCTGTGCACCTTGGCAATCCACCCCAGCTAATACACCAGATCCCCAGCACCAGAAGCCTGGCAGTGTGCAAGTAGCCCAGACAGGCCACGCCACCCCACAGTGAATCCCGCCCCTAGGAGGGGGGGAGAGAAGGCACAAACCAGTCTGACTGTGGCCCCAGCAGTGGGCTGGGGGCAGACAACAGGTCTGACTGTGGCCCCGCCCACCAACACAAGTTATTCAAGACAGCACAGGGGAAGTACCCTGCGGTTCCGCACCACTCCAAGGACTATACAAAATGACAAAACGGAAGAATTCCCCCCAAAAGAATCTCCAGGAAATAACAGCTAATGAACTGATCAAAAAGGATTTAAATATAATAAAGTGAATTTAGAATAATAGTCATAAAATTAATCACTGGGCTTGAAAACAGTATAGAGGGTAGCAGAGAATCTATTACTACAGAGATCAAGGGACTAAGGAACAGTCAGGAGGAGCTAAAAAATGCTATAAATGAGCTGCAAAATAAAATGGAGACAACCATGGCTCAGATTGAAGAGGCAGAGGAGAGAATAGGTGAACTAGAAGATAAAATTATGGAAAACGAGGAAGCTGAGAAAAAGATTAAAAAATTCAGGAGTATGAGGGGAAAATTAGAGAACTAAGTGATGCACTAAAGAGAAATAATCTACACATAATTGGTCTTCCAGAGGAGGAAGAGAGAGGGAAAGGTGCTGAAGGTGTACTTGAAGAAATAATAGCTGAGAACTTCCCGCATCTGGGGAAGGAAAAAGGCATTGAAATCCAAGAGGCACAGAGAACTCCCTTCAGATATAACTTGAATCAATCTTCTGCATGACATATCATAGTCATACAGGCAAAATACAAGGATAAAGAGAAAATTCTGAAAGCAGCTAGGGATAAACGTGCTGTAATATATAAAGGGAGACCGATAAGACTCGTGACGGATCTCTCTACTGAAACTTGGCAGGCCAGAAAGGAATGGCAGGAAATCTTCAATGTGATGAACAGAAAAAATATGCAGCCGAGAATCCTTTACCCAGCAAGTCTGTCATTTAGAATAGAAGGAGAGATAAAGGTCTTCCCAAACAGACAAAAACTGAAGGAATTCGTCACCACTAAACCAGCCCTACAAGAGATCCTAAGGGGGATCCTGTGAGACAAAGTACCAGAGACATCGCTACAAGCATGAAACCTACAGACATCACAACAACTCTAAACCCATATCTTTCTATAATATTGAACGTAAATGGACTAAATATGCCAACCAAAAGACAGAGTATCGGAATGGATAAAAAAAACAAGACCCATCTATTTTCTGTCTACAAGAGACTCACTTTAGACCCGAGGACACCTTCAGATTGAGAGTGAGGGGATGGAGAACTATTTATCATGCCACTGGAAGTCAAAAGAAAGCTGGAGTAGCCATACTTGTATCAGACAAACTAGACTTTAAATTCAAGGCTGTAACAAGAGATGAAGAAGGGCACTATAAAATAAATACAGGGAGTATCCATCAGGAAGAGCTAACAATTATAAATGTCTATGTGCCAAATAGGGAAGCCCCCAAATATATAAAACAACTACTCACAAACATAAGCAACCTTATGGATAAGAATGTGGTAATTGCAGGGGACTTTAACACTCCACTTACAACAATGGATAGATCATCTAGACACAGGATCAATAAAGAAACAAGGGCCCTGAATGATACATTGGATCAGATGGACTTGACAGACAGATTTAGAACTCTGCATCCCAAAGCAACAGAATATACTTTCTTCTCGAGTGCACATGGAACAGTCTCCAAGATAGATCACATACTGGGTCACAAAACAGCCCTTCATAAGTGTAAAAGAATTGAGATCACACCAGGAACACTTTCAGACCACAATGCTATGAAACTTGAAATCAATTACAGGAAAAAGTCTGGAAAACCTCCAAAAGCATGGAGGTTAAAGAACAACCTACTAAAGAATGAATGGGTCAACCAGGCAATCAGAGAAGAAATTTAAAAATATATGGAAATGAATGAAAATGAAAATACAACAATCCAAACGCTTTGGGATGCAGCAAAGGCAGTCCTGAGAGGAAAATACATTGCAATCCAGGCCTATCTCAAGAAACAAGCAAAATCCCAAGTACAAAATCTAACAGCACACCTAAAGGAACTAGAAGCAGAACAGCAAAGACACCCCAAATCCAGCAGAATAAGAGCAATAATAAAGATCAGAGCAGAAATAAACAAAACTATAGAGCAGATCAATGAAACCAAGAGTTGATTTTTTGAAACAATAAACAAAAATGATAGACCTCTAGCCAGGCTTCTCAAAAAGAAAAGGGAGATGACCCAAATAGATAAAATCATGAATGAAAAGGGAATTATTACAACCAATCCCTCAGAGGTACAAGCAATTATCAGGGAATACTATGAAAAATTATATGCCAACAAACTGGACAACCTAGAAGAAATGGACAAATTCCTAAACACCCACACACTTCCAAAACTCAGGAGGAAATAGAAAGCTTGAACAGACCCATAACCAGTGAAGAAATTGAATCAGTCATCAAAAATCTCCCAACAAATAAGAGTCCAGGACCAGATGGCTTCCCAGGGGAGATCTACCAGAAGTTTAAAGCAGAGATAATACCTATCCTTCTCAAGCTATTCCAAAAAATAGAAAGGGAGGGAAAACTTCCAGACTCATTCTATGAAGCCAGTATTACTTTGATTCCTAAACCAGACAGAGACCCAGTAAAAAAAGAGAACTACAGGCCAATATCCCTGGTGAATATGGATGCAAAAATTCTCAATAATATACTATCAAATCGAATTCAACAGCATATAAAAAGAATTATTCACTATGATCAAGTGGGATTCATTCCTGGGATGCAGGGCTGGTTCAACATTCACAAATCAATCAACGTGATACATCACATTAATAAAAGAAAAGATAAGAACCACATGATCCTGTTAATACAGAAAAGGCCTTTGACAAAATTCAGCAACCTTTCTTAATAAAACCCCTTGAGAAAGTCGGGATAGAAGGAACATACTTAAAGATCATAAAAGCCATTTATGAAAAGCCCACAGCTAACATCATCCTCAATGGGGAAAAACTGAGAGCTTTTTCCCTGAGATCAGGAACACGACAGGGATGTCCACTCTCACCACTGTTGTTTAACATAGTGTTGGAAGTTCTAGCATCAGCAATCAGACAACAAAAGGAAATCAAAGGCGGGGCGCCTGGGTGGCGCAGTCGGTTAAGCGTCCGACTTCAGCCAGGTCGCGATCTCGCGGTCCGTGAGTTCGAGCCCCGCGTCGGGCTCTGGGCTGATGGCTCAGAGCCTGGAGCCTGTTTCCGATTCTGTGTCTCCCTCTCTCTCTGCCCCTCCCCCGTTCATGCTCTGTCTCTCTCTGTCCCAAAAATAAATAAACGTTGAAAAAAAAAAAAATTAAAAGGAAATCAAAGGCATCAAAATTGGCAAAGATGAAGTTAAGCTTTCACTTTTTGCAGATGACATGATATTATACATGGAAAATCCGATAGACTCCACCAAAAGTCTGCTAGAACTGATACATGAATTTAGCAAAGTTGCAGGATACAAAATCAATGTACAGAAATCAGTTGCATTCTTATACATTAATAATGAAGCAACAGAAAGACAAATAAAGAAACTGATCCCATTCACAATTGCAGCAAGAAGCATAAAATACCTAGGGATAAATCTAACCAAAGATGTAAAAGATCTGTATGCTGAAAACTGTAGAAAGCTTATGAAGGAAATTGAAGAAGATATAAAGAAATGGAAAAACATTCCGTGCTCATGGATTGGAAGAATAAATATTGTCAAAATGTCAATACTACCCAAAGCTATCTACACATTCAATGCAATCCCAATCAAAATTGCACCAGCATTCCTCTCGAAACTAGAACAAGCAATCCTAAAATTCATATGGAACCACAAAAGGCCCCGAATAGCCAAAGTAATTTTGAAGAAGACCAAAGCAGGAGGCATCACAATCCCAGACTTTAGCCTTGACTACAAAGCTGTAATCATCAAGACAGCATGGTATTGGCACAAAAACAGACACATAGACCAATGGAATAGAATAGAAACCCCAGAACTAGACCCACAAACGTACGGCCAACTAATCTTTGACAAAGCAGGAAAGAACATCCAATGGGAAAAAGACAGTCTCTTTAACAAATGGTGCTGGGAGAACTGGACAGCAACATGCAGAAGGTTGAAACTAGACCACTTTCTCACACCATTCACAAAAATAAACTCAAAATGGATAAAGGACCTGGATGTGAGACAGGAAACCATCAAAACCTTAGAGGAGAAAGCAGGAGAAGACCTCTCTGACCTCAGTCGTAGAAATTTCTTACTTGACACATCCCCAAAGGCAAGGGAATTAAAAGCAAAAACGAACTACTGCGACCTCATGAAGATAAAAAGCTTCTGCACAGCAAAGGAAACAACCAACAAAACTAAAAGGCAACCAATGGAATGGGAAAAGATATTTGCAAATGACATATCAGACAAAGGGCTAGTATCCAAAACCTATGAAGAGCTCACCAAACTCCACACCTGAAAAACAAATAATCCAGTGAAGAAATGGGCAGAAAACATGAATAGACACTTCTCTAAAGAAGACATCCGGATGGCCGACAGGCACATGAAAAGATGCTCAGCGTCGCTCCTCATCAGGGAAATACAAAGCAATACCACCTCACGCCAATCAGAGTGGCTAAAATGAACAAATCAGGAGTCTATAGATGCTGGTGAGGATGTGGAGAAACGGGAGCCCTCTTGCACTGTTGGTGGGAATGCAGACTGGTGCAGCCGCTCTGGAAAACGGTGTGGAGGTTCCTCAAAAAATTAAAAATAGATCAACCCTATGACCCAGCAATAGCACTGCTAGGAATTTACCCAATGGATACAGGAGTGCTGATGCATAGGGGCACTTGTTCCCCAATGTTTATAGCAGCACTTTCAACAAGAGCCAAATTCTGGAAAGAGCCTAAATGTCCATCATCTGATGAATGGATAAAGAAATTGTGGTTTGTATATACAAAGGAATATTACTGGCAATGAGAAAGAATGAAATATGGCCCTTTGTAGCAACCTGGATGGAACTGGAGAGTGTTATGCTAAGTGAAATAAGCCATATCTGAGAAAGACAGATACCATATATTTTCACTCTTATGTGGATCCTGAGAAACTTAACAGAAACCCATGGGGGAGGGGAAGGAAAAAAAATAAAAGGTTAGAGTGGGAAAGAGCCAAAGCATAAAAGACTCTTAAAAACTGAGAACAAACTGAGGGTTGATGGGGGGTGGGAGGGAGGGGAGGGTGGGTGATGGGTATTGAGGGAGGGCACCTTTTGGGATGAGCACTGGGTGTTGTATGGAAACCAATTTGACAATAAATTTCATATATTGAAAAAAAAATAATTACATTAGGGGTGCGTGGGTGGCTCAGTTGGTGAAGCATGTGACTCTGGATGTTGGGGTTGTGAGTTTGAGCCCCACATTGGTTGTAGAGATTTCTTAAAAATAAAATCTTAAAAAAATATATTACATTAAACTGTACTCACCCTAACTACCTGTAATGTACTCAGATACCTTTTATTCAGTTCTATTTCATTTTTTTAAATGCTGATTGCCGAACCAACCCAATTAAATAGTAATATGTTAATTTCATTACATTTGGGCAAACTAAATCACTTATTGACATTCCTTATTAACTTTAAAAAGTACATCAAAACAGTATGGCACTGGCATAAAAACAGACGCAGTGGAAGAGATTAGAAAGCCCAGAAATAAACGAATGCTTATGTAGTCAATTAATTTATGACAAAGGAACCAAGAATATACAATGGGGAAGAGACCTTCTCTTCAACAAAGGTGTTGGGAAAACTGGACGGCAACATGCAAAAGAATGAAACTGGATTATATCATACGCTATACACAAAAATTAACTCAAAATGGATCAAATATTTGAAATAAGGACCTGAAACCATAAAACTCCTAGAAGAAAACACAGGCAATAACTCCTGATGATGGGTCTTGGTGACCCATCAAAGGCTGCCAAAGCAAAAATAAACACCTAGGACTACATCAAACTAAAAAATTTCCCACAGCAAAGGAAACCATCAATAAAATAAATAGGCAGCTTGTCAAATGGGAGAAAATATTTGCAAATCATGTATCTGATAAGGTGCTAATATTCAAGATATATAAAGAACCCATATAACTCAATAGCAAAAAACAATCTGGAAATTTGGTAGAGGATCTGAATAGACATGTTTCCAAAGAAGACATACAGATGACCAGCATGTACATGAAAATGTGCTGAAAATCACTAATCTTTAGGGAAATGCACCTCAAAGCTACAATATCACTTCGTACTTGTTAGGACTGTTATTAAAAAGTCAAGAAATAACAAGTGTTGGTGAGAATGTGGACAAAAGAGAACCCTTGTGCACTGGGAATGTAAATTGGTACAACCACTACAGAAAACAGTATGGAGGTTCCTCAAAAAATTAAAATAGAACTATCATATCCAGAAAGTCCATTTCTGGGTATTTATCTGAAGGAAATGAAAACACTCAAAAAGCTGTATGCAAAAAAAAAAAAAAATATATATATATATACACACACACATATATATATGTATGTATATGCACCCCCATGTTCATTGCAGCATTATTTACAATAGCCAAGATATGGAAGCAACCTAAGTGGTCTATTGATGCATGTATGTATATGTGTGTATATATATATATATACATATATATATATATATATATATATAAATACACACATACACGCGCACACATGCATGCAATGGAATATTCAGTCACAAAAAAAGAAGGAAAACTTGCCATTTGCAACAATATGAATGGATCTTGAGGGCATTCTGCAAAGGAAATAAAGTTAGAGAAGGACAAATACCACATGATCTCACTTATTTGTGGAATATAAAAAACAAAACACCATCACTATCAAAAAATACTAAGCTCATGGATACAGAGAACAGATTGGTGGTTCCAAGAGATGAAGGGGTGGGGGTGTACAAAGTGGGTGAAGGATCAACAAATATGAACATCCAGCTATAAAATAAATCATGGGGATGTACAGCATGGTGACTATAGTTAATAATACTATAATAATACTATATTGTATATTTGAACATTGCTAAGAGTAAATCTTAAAGTTTTCCTCTCACACAAAAAAATTTATGGCAATGGATGTTAACTAGATTTATTGTGGCAATCATTTCACATTATATACAAATATCAAGTCATTATTTGTATACCTGAAACTAATGTTATATGTCAATTAAAATAAATTTTAACAGGGCGCCTGGGTGACATGTCAGTTGGGCATCTCACTTTGGCTCGGGTCATGATCTCATGGTTTGTGGGCTTGAACCCCATGTCAGGCTCTGTTTTGACAGCTCAGAGCCTGGAGCCTGCTTCGAATTGTGTGTCTCCCTCTCTCTGTCTGCCCTCTGCCCACTCGTACTCTCTCTCTTTCTCTAAAAAGTAAACATTAGGGGTGCCTGGGTGGCGCAGTCGGTTAAGCGTCCGACTTCAGCCAGGTCACGATCTCGCGGCCCGTGAGTTCGAGCCCCGCGTCAGGCTCTGGGCTGATGGCTCAGAGCCTGGAGCCTGTTTCCGATTCTGTGTCTCCCTCTCTCTCTCTGCCCCTCCCCCGTTCATGCTCTGTCTCTCTCTGTCCCAAAAATAAATAAATGTTGAAAAAAAAAATTTAAAAAGTAAACATTAAAAAAAATTTTAAGGGGTGCCGGGGTGGCTCAGTCGGTTAAGCGTCTGACTTCGGCTCAGGTCATGATCTCACGGTTCATGGGCTTGAGCCCCGCGTCGGGCTCTGTGCTGACAGCTCAGAGCCTGGAGCCTGTTTCAGATTCTGTTTCTCCCTCTCTCTCTGCCCCTCCCCTACTTTCACTCTGTCTCTCTCTGTCTCAAAAATAACATTAAAAAAAATTTTAAATAAATTTTAACTTTTAAAAAGAAAAAATTGGAATGCATATTAAAACAAAAAACACAACTGGAAGAGACAGAGACACATTAGAACAAGACATGACAGAGATGTTGGAATTACCTGAGAATTTAAAACAACTATGATTAATATGAAAAGGGTTCTTGTGGATAAAGTAGACTGTGCAAGAACACATGGACAGTGTAAGCAGGGAGAGAAAAATACTAAGAAAAGACAAAGTAGAGATAAATACATAAACAAAAATGAATGCATTTGATGGACTTATTAGTAGACTGGACACAGATTTTGTGTGTGTGTGTGTGTGTGTGTGTGTGTGTGTGTGTATACATACACACACATCACACATCTTGAGACCTCCCAAACTGAAAAGAGAACAAAGACTGAAAAAAAAATTCAAATACCCAAGGACAACTACAAAAGGTATAACATATGGATAATGTGAATACCAGTAAAAGAAAGAAAGGATTGAAAAAGTATTTGAAATAATTACAACTGAGAATTTTCCCCAAATTAATGTCAGACACTCAACCACAGTTCCAGGAGCTAAGAGAACACTAACCAGGATAAATGCAAAAACAAAAATTTTTTAAACTACACCTGGGCATATCATTTGGAATTACAGAAAATTAAAGAAAAAATCCTGAAAAAAGCCAGAGGAAAAATGGACCTCACCTATAGAGAGACAAAGAATTAGATCCAGGGGCAGCTGGGTGGCTCAGCTGGTTAAGCGTCCGACTCTTGATTTCAGTTCAGGTCATGATTTCATGGTTCATGGGATTTAGCCCCACGTTGGGCTCTGTGCTCACGTTGTGAGCCTGCTTGGGGTTCTCTTTCCCTCTTTCTCTGCCCCTTCCCTGCTCACATGCGCATTCGCACTCTCTCTCAAAATAAATAAACTTTAAAAAAAATTAAGAATTACATCCAGTTTCTCCTCAGAAGCCATACAAACAAGAAGGTGGGTTTAAATGTTTAAAATCTTAAGAAAAACACCCCACCAAACTGTGAAATTAACCTTCAAAACTGAGTGATAAACAAAGACTTTCACAGAGAAACAAAAATTGAACTTGTTGCTAGTAGACCTGCCTTGCAAGAAATAGTACAAAAAATTCTTTAAAGAGAAGGAAAATAATAAAGGTCAGAAACTCAGAACTAAGTAAAGAGAACTGAAGAAGGAATAAGTGGAGATAAAACTTGGAGTTTTCTTATTCTTAGTTGATGTAGCATAATAGTTCAAAGTAATAATAGCAACAATGTGGTTAGTATATATGCTTATGTACGTATATACAAATATACCAAATGCATATGTATGCTTGCTTAAATATAAGTGAAATAGATAACCATAGTACAAGGAATGGAAGAAAGGAATTAGGATTGTTTTGTTATAAGGTATTCACGATACCTGCAAAGTGGTAAATGTTTTTTGAAAATAGACTTGGATTCAATGTAAATGTTTAATAATGATAATAATTCAGTATTATAGTAAACTAAATGGAAACCACTAAAAATTGCTTTTTTTTTAAGTAGGCTTCATGCCCAGTGTGGAGCCTAATGTGGGGCTTGAACTCACAACCAAGAGATCAAGACCTGAGCTGAGATGAATAGTCAGATGCTTAACTGACTGAGCCACCCAGTTGCCCCTAAAAATTGCTTTTTAAAAAGTATAATTGATATGCTAAGAAAAAGAAAATGCAATTATATAAAATGCTCATTTAAAACCACGAGGCAGAAAAATAGTGGAAAACAAGAACAAAGAACAAAAGCAGTAAATGGAAAATAGTAACAAATAAATGTACCAATTAACTGTATGTTGTCTACAAGAAACCCACTTTGAGTATAAGACACATATAGATTTTAAATGAGTGGAAAAAAATGAGTGGATAGAGAAAAATATTCTGTGCCAACACTCACTGGAAGAAAGTAGGGATATCTATAATTTCAGAGTAGACTTCAAAGCAGGAAAGTTATCAGGGATAAAGAAGGGCATTACATAATGACAGAGGAGTCAATTCTCTAAGAAGACATTACAGTTCCTAATATGTATGTGCATAACAACAAGAGTAAATCTGCACGAGGCAAAAACTAATAAAATTGGAAAGAGAAATACCCACTAACATAGTTGTGGACTTCAACACTCTATCAGAACTGACAGGTCTAGCAAGCAGAGAATCAGTAAGGACATAGTTGAACTCAAAAATACCATCAATCAACTGGATATAATTGGCATCTCTGGACTAATTCATTGAACAATAATACGTTCTTCTCAAGCTCACATGGAATATTTATCAAGATATACCACATTCTGAGCCATAAGACACACTTTAAGTTTAAAGAGGCAGAAATCAGTGTCAGCTCTCAGACCAGAATGGAATTAAACTAGAAACCAGTAACAGAACGATAATCCCAAAATACATAGAGATTTAACAACAAACTTCTAAAATACACATGGGTCAAGGAAGAAATCTCAAGAGAAATTTAAAAATATTTTGAGCTAAATGAAAATGAAAACACTTATCAAAACTTATGAGATGCAATGAAAGCATTGCTTGGAGGAAATTCACAGCATTAAATGCATATATTAGAAAAGAACAAAGATTAAAATCAATTTTCTAAGTTTCCACCTGAGGAAACTACAAAAAGAAAAAATTAAATCCAAAGTTAAGCTGAAAAAAATAAGAATTTGAGCTGAAATTAATGAAATTGAAAACAGAAAATCAAGAAAGAAAATCTATGAGATTAAAAGTTGTTTCATTGAAAAGATCAATAAAATCATTAAGCTTGCAACCAGGCTAATCAAGAAAAAGGACACAAATTACTAATATCATAAATGAAAGAGGGCACATGAAAAGATAATAAAGGAATATTATGAGTAGATCTATACTCACAAATTTGACAGCCTAGATGAACAAATTCCTTAAAATGACACAATTTGTCAAAACCCACACAGAGAAATAGAAAATCTGAATAGTCCTATATCTAATAAGGAAATTGAATTAGTAACTCATAACCTTCCAAAACAAAAAGCACCTGGCCCAGATGGTTTCATTGGTAAATTCTACCAAATATTTAAGGAAGATATTTTACTAAGATCTCTTTCAGAAGATAGAAGCAAAGGAAATACTTCCTAACTCATTCTATGAGGCCGGCATTACTGTAATACCAAAAATAGACAACAACATTACAAGAAAACAAAGCTACAGACCAGTATCAGGAATATAGATACAAAAATCCTCAACCAAATAGTAGAAAATCAAATCCACAATGTATAAAAGTAATTATATACATCATGACCAAATGGTTATCCCAGGTGTTCAAGGCTGATTCAACATTTGAAAATTGGCTAATGTAATGTATCACATCAACAGGATGAAAAAGAAAAATCACATGATCATATCAGTAGATGCAGAGAAAGCTTTTGAGAGGATCTCATACCCATTCATACTAAAAAGTCTCTGTAATAGGTATAGAGAGGAACTTCCTACCCTGATTAAAAAAAAAAAAAACTACAAAAAACTTAACAGCTAACATCATACTTAATGGTGAAAACCTCATGACTTTCTCACTAAGAGCAGGAGCAAGGCAAAGATATTCCCTCTTACCATTCCTTTTCAACATCATAATAGAAGTACTAGCTAATGCAATCAGATAAAAGGAAATAAAAGATAAATTAGAAAGGAAGAACTTTGTTTACAGATGACATGCAAAAGAATGAACAAGAAAATTCCTAGAACTCTAAAGCAATTATAGCAAGGTTGCGGGATACAAGGTTAATATACAAAAGTCAGTCACTTTCCTATAGACCAGCAATGAACAAGTGGAGTTTGAAACTGAGAATACAATACCATTTACATTAGCACCCAAAAAACGAAAATACTTAGGTATAACTCTAACTGAATATGTACAAGATCTATCTATACAAGGAAAACTACAAAACTGATGAACAAAATCAAAGAACAAAATGACTGGAGGGATATTCTAGCTCATGAATAGGAAGACTCAATATTGTCAAAATGTCAGTTCTTCCCAGATTTATCTATAGATGCAATGCAATGCCAATCAGAATCCCAGCAGGTTGTTTTGTGGATATCAACAAATTTATTTTAAAGTTTATAGGGAGAGGAAAAAGACCCAGAATAGCCAACACAAAGGAGAAGAACAAAATCAGAGGACTGATGCTACCTTACTTCAAAATTTAACTATAAGGTCACAGTAATTGAGATATTGTGGTATTAGCAGAAAAATAAAAATAAACAAATGGAACAATGGAACAAAATAGAGAGCCTAGAAATAGACCCACAAAAATATAGTCAACTAATCTTTGACAAAGGAGCAAAGGCAAAACAACTAAGCAAAGATGGTCTTTTCAGTAAATGCTGCAGAAACAAGTGATCATCCACACACACAAAAATGGACCTGGACCCAGACTTTTACACTCTTCAAAAAAATTAACTCAAAATGGATCATAGACCTAAATGTAAAACACTATAAAATTCCTAGAAGATAGCAGAGAAAACCTCAATGACCTTGGGGATGGTAATGACTTTTTAGATATCGCACAGAAGACCCATAAAATAAGGGATAAACTGGACTTTATTTAAATGAAAAACTTCCCCTGTGAAAGCCAATGTCAAAAGAATGAGAACACAAGCCACACAGTGGGAGAAAATATTTGCAAAAGACACATCTTATGAAGGACTATTATCCAAAAATGTGTGAAGAACTCTTAAAATTCAACAAGAAAACAAACCAGTATACTCCTTTATTAAATGTAAACCAGTGCTTCTAAAATACTTAGGAAAAACAAAACAAATTATCTTCAAAAGAAATTCTAAAGGAATTTGTAAATCTCAGAAGACTCTGTTTAAAAAAAACTGGTTTATGTGTAAAAAAAAACCTTTGACAATGAAATTTAATACACTGTATGGAATGAAGGAATACAGTGTTTCTTTTTTTCTGGAAAATTTTCAAATCCATTTAGATCTCTTTCTAGGATGTCTGTTTTTTTAAATACCTAAGAGTCCCTACTGGCCCCTAGT
This sequence comes from Prionailurus viverrinus, assembly GCF_022837055.1. NCBI lineage: Eukaryota > Metazoa > Chordata > Mammalia > Carnivora > Felidae > Prionailurus > Prionailurus viverrinus. The sequence goes on from NC_062561.1 coordinate 542,416, forward strand.
TTTTAATAGTAAATTTAAATTATAAATTTTATTTGTTCTGTTTCAGGTACAATATTTAGATCATGGATTCACCGAGAAGATTCCACAATGTCACCTTTACCCTATTTTACTATATCCTGATATACCCCAGTTTTGTATTCCTTGCCAGCTCTATAATACCAAATCTGTGAGTAAATTGTAATTTGTAGGATGATTAATTTTAAATATTGTCTTTTTATTAACAATCCCTTTCAGTTGTAGCAAAAATAATAAAATACTTAGAAATAAGTTTCTTAAGACAGCTAAAGGGCCTTTATGAAGAAAACTACAAAATCAAACTGAAGGATAAAAAAAAAAAAATCTGAGAGGAGCCTGGGTGGCTCAGTTAATCATCTGACTTCAGCTCAGGTCATGATTGTGCAGTTCACAAGTTAGAACCCCGCATTGGCCTCTGTGCTGATAGCTCAAAGCCTGGAGCCTGCTTGGGATTCTGTGTCTCCCTCTCTCTCTGCCCCTCCCCCACACATGCTCTGTCTCTGTCTCTGTCTCTCTGTCTCTCTCAAAAATAAACATTTAAAAAAATCTGAATAAGTAAAGAGACCTAATATCTTCATAGATGGGTAAGTGTAAGACTGTTAAAATTTAGTTATTTCTTCATCAAATAAAATCACTACAGATTTGAAGCTGGAAATCAGATAAAGAAGTGATGTATTAATTATCTCTTGCTGCATGACAAATTAAGCTAAAACTTAGTAGTCTAAATCAACAATAAACTTTTTTTTCTTTCACATAGTTTCTGTGGTTCAGGGATTAGGATCAGCTTAGCTGAGTGGTTTTGGCTCAGAGCCCCTAGTAAAACTGCATGAATATGTACAGTCATCTAAAGGGTTCACTGGGGTAGAGGATCTGCCTCCAAATCGCTTTCACGTGGCATTGGTGGAAAGTTGAGGCTCCTCAGTGGCTTTTGGCAGGAGGCCCCAATTCTTTGCCACATGAATGTCTTAACATTAAAAACACAACAATCACTGCTCCTTAATAAATACCTATTTTAGGCATTATCCAAGCACCACATTGGTATATTGGTGTTTTAAAAAAATTTTTTGTGATGCTTTGTTTTTAATGTAGGTTTATATTTTTAAAGCCTAAAATGCTTTAAGAGAGAACTGTAGTGAAGGAAGGAAGCTCAGACAAATTATTAGTTTCATATGGCCATGATATTCTCTTAAAACTGCTCGTATAGTTTATACTACTGTCTCCCGTTACCTGTTTATGGCTACTTTTATATAACTTCATTTGCTTTCTGCTCTGTCATATTTTGTGAAACTGTGAAAGAATCTGAGTTTATTAATCCCAAATAGGTTGGGAATGTCTGGCAACCAGATGCAATAGAACTCCTTCAGGAACTGCTTTCGAAGAGAGAGGTGGAAATTCACATTATGGTAATTTATATTCAAGGCATATATTGTTGATTTAAGTTATTGGCCATAATGTGTTGTAGGTAACATAATTTGAGGGATATTTTAATGATGAAAAATGTCCCTGTTTGAATATAACTTATTCACTAACATAGAAAAGTTACCACTTTGGTTTCTAGGCTTGTTTTAAATCTAATTTTGAGCAAGTTCCTGAGAACTTTCATAAGCACTGAAGTCAGTAATCTGAAAGATTCTTTATTAACAACCTAATAAGGAGCAGTACCAAAGAATTGGAGATGTTTATAAATATACATAGTAGTTCTCAGGATGTGACCATGTACGTAGCACTGTGTGAGGTGCAGGTGAGCCCCTGTGCTCAAAGACCTTATGTAGTTGGTGAAACAACTAGATGTAAGATATAAACCTAAAAACTTCACACTACAAAGTGACATGCCAAGAGCCAAGTGACTGGTAAAAAGAGTAAGTGTAATAGGAACTTAGAGATGGTAAGTGAGGTAGCCCTTAAAAGTTGGGAAAGTTCTCCTGACCAGGGGAATAGAATTCATAAGTAAGTGTAAAGAAACAGAACCGGGCACGGTACAATTAGGAAATAGCATAACTGTTTGGCTAGAATAAAAGAGGTTTTGTGAGGAGAAGTGGTGGTGAATAGGATTTAAGAGAGGTAGAGGTGAATAAGTGGAGCCCATTGGAGGTTTCTGAGCAGTGAGGTAATGAGATTGATCTGCAGCTATGTTTGAGGATTCCAGTAGAACGATACAAACACTGTAAGGAAAGTTTTTCTGTATGAAAGGTGACTGACTACAGGATGATAAAGACTTAACAAGAGCCACAGACCTACTTATATAAAACAGTACAGAAGCTTTAATGTTGCTGATGTTAGTACCAAGAGCCCCTCTCTGGTTATTCATAGCCCTTGTGGAAAATCATGGCAGTAAGATAGAGATCAAAATTCTTTGCTGTTTAGCTTAACACAGGAGAACAATTCATAGTATACCCAAGACTGCTTAAATTGTCAGAAACCATGAATGTGCATGCCCTACAGCCCTTACTGCCAGAACAGACCTTACCCAGACTTGCTCCTGTGACTTTATATACTAAGAAATACTGATTGACTCTAGTCTCAACCTCGAGGTACAGCAATGGACTGAATAGTCAGATGTCTGCCTTCATGGAGTTTCCATTTCAGCAGTGGGAAACAAAATAAAAAACATAAAATACAAGGTATATTAGGTTGTGGTAAGTGCTAGGAAGAAAACAAAGCAGGAAGGGCTGATGGGGAAAGTGGGGCAGGGGAGAAGTTAACATTTTAAACACAGTGGTCAAGGGAGGCCACACTGCAAAAAATGAGATAGGAGTAAAGATTCTAAAATGGTGAGAGGACCAACCATGAGATGTCTGGAGAATAGTGCAGAGAGCTCCAAGGCTGGAGCATGCCTGGGGTGTTCAAGGACTGGCAGAGAAGCCACTGGGGCTAGAGCAGAAGGAGCACGATAGAAAAGAATTGGGGGTGGGGGAGAGGTTTGTGAAAGCTTCAGCTGTCAAGCTGACAAAGGCAGCCACTCAAGGGCCTGGGCAAAAGAGTGACATGATCTACCTTTAACGTTCTAGTATTTTCACTCTGCTGCACTGAGAAAAGCTAGAGAGTAGAAAAGATAGAAGCAGGGAGGTCTGCTGGAAAGCAATTATAGAAACTCAGTAGAGACAGGAGTTTGGACTAAGGTGGTACCAAGTATCAATGAAAAATGATCAGCCTATCAGCTACGTACATGTTCAGTACCTAATAATGCTAAGCGGACTTAAGAGTTTAAGCCATTATCCTAACTCCTCCTTCTAGACAGTCATTGATGTCTTCTGATTCTGTCATTCTTGGATTTTTAACAAAACTTCATTTCTTTACCTCTGAACATACCTTTTCTTTCTCCTTCTGCTTAGTGTAAATTATTAGTATTATTTAAAGATGATGTAATTTTCTAGTAAATAACTAGCAAACTATCTTACATGTAAATATATTTTACAGAAACTATAATAGTAGAATTACTGTTTTATAACCTGCCAAAAGACCAGGAAGAAAATTTTATGAAATGAGCCACTAGTCAAACTGGTAAAACGGTGATTGTCAGAACTCTAATATCATATTTGCCTGCTATAAAATTTGAATCTTCAAACAGACTTTATTTTATAATAATAATCTTTATTGAAATTAAACAGGAATTACCTGAAAACCCATGGGGGAAATTATCGATTCATCTCTATTTTGATGGAATGTCACTTTCTTATTTTATGGCATACCATAAATACTGTACTTTTGAGCATTCTGAAGAGATATTGAAAGAAGTAAGTGAGCTGTTTTTCTATAAGAACCTAAGTTATTGAAAAACTGATTCTGGATAAAATGTCATATTTTGCCTTACACTTTAAGTCTTCAATATGGTTGTGTTTGATATTTTAAGAGAATATAGAGAATTTTTAAATTATCTGTTGAGGAAACAATACACTACGTCATGCTTTATGTCCTAAATGTCCTTAAAAAAGACTTTAATTGCATTAAGATTCATTTAATGTTTCTGTATCTTCAAACCTAGTGAAAAGACCATCCAGTATCTAATGTTGTTTTATATATATGCTGTTTGAACATATACATACAAATCTTAATAGAATTTGCTGCCAGGAAAGGATTCTCTCCCCAGATAAATTTTTTTTTCCATTTATTTGACATTTTAACATTTTCCCCATTTTGCTTCTGGATTTTAAGCTTAGCTTCAAGAAATAGCTCCTTTCAGTTTTCCAGTGTTTCTGTTTTTTATATTTTAAAAAACATAATTAGCCTGTCATAGATATGTTTTCACATTGCAAGATGCCATAAATACTTAGTGGCAATAGGGAATCCATCATAAATAATAACATTAACATTTTATATAGCAAGGTATTTTTTATTTCTAGACTTACAGTTCACTTGTTACATTTTTAAATACTCATTTTCATGACAGGACACAACCAAATATTGAATGTTCGGTTCAATATAGAAAACTATTTCTCACACTTAGAAATGTGATATTACTTTGTACATGTAATTCTCACTGCCAGCTTTTTCTTTTGAGCAGGGGGGTGTGTGTGGTGTGTGTATGTGTGCTCATGTGTATTTGTACTCATGTGTTTGTATGAAAGGTGTTCCATCTGTTAAACTGGTTTTATAAAGATTACTAAGTCCCTCCCCTCCCGTTGTACTCTTCAGTGTGAACATTTAAAAGAAGAGGTAAGAACTCCTACTCTTTGCAGTTGGCCCTTGAACAACACAGGTTTGAACTGCGTGGGACCACTTATGTGTGGACTTTTTTACAGTACTGTAAATGTATCTTCTCTTCCTTATGACTTTCTTAACATTTTCTCTAGCTTACTTTATAATAAGAATACAATATATAATACATATAACATATAAAATATGTGTTAATCAACTGTTTTTTTTTTTATTGGTAAGCCTTCTGGTCAACAGTTAACATTTTTAGGGAGTAAAAAGTTATATGTGGATTTTCCACTGTGTGTGGTGGGGGGTCGATGCCCCTAACCCTCATGTTGTTCAAGGGTAGCTATAATTACCATTGACGTGTGTTTAACATGATTTTGAAGATTCTTCTTGTTGCACTATGAAGATTACTCAGAACATTAGATTTTTGTATAGTTAACCCAAAATAACTGCATGAATGCCAACAAGAACATGCACCCAGTTTTTGTGGGGACAAAATATGAAAGTGCCTTAAAAATATTATATAGTTGAATTTGGTTTATTAGTTAACAATACTTTATTATTTCAGAAACTAACAGATTATGATAAAAAGTATGAGGATGAAAGATGGGAAATAAGATTTGAGGTAAGTTACAATCCAAACATTTGGGAAACTTGGATACTTCATCAATACAGGGGATCTAATATAAGATCAGGAAGCAATAAGCATTTTCTTTTATAACAGCTTTATTGAGATATAGTTTACATACTATAAAAATCACCATCTTAAAATGTACAATGCAGTGGGTGTTCAGTATATTCAGAGTTGTGCAATCATCACAACTACTTAATTCCACAACATTTCATCATTCCAGAAAGAAACCCCATACCAACAGGAGTCACTTTCCTTTCCCAGTTTCCTGGAGACCAGTAATCTGTCTCTCTGGATTTTCCTATTTTGGACATTTTATATAAAGAGAATCACATAATATGTAGCCTTTTGTAACACAGTTTCTTTTACTAGAATAAAATTTTTAAGCTTCATTCACGTGGCAGTATGTATCCTTATTATTGATGAATAACTTTCCATTACATGGATATACTACATTATCCATTCATCGGTTGATGGACAGTTGGGTTTCCACCTTTTTGCAATTGTGAATAAAGCTGTGAACATTTGCATACAAGTTTTTATGTGGACATCTGTTTTCACTTCTCTTGGATATGGACCTGATTCCTACCAGTGGAATTGCTGAGTCATATAGTGACTTTTTACCATTTTAAGGAACTTTGAGACTGTTTTCCAAAGGGGATGCACCATTTTACTCTTATACTAGGAGTCTCCAGGGTTCCATTTTTTTTTCCATATCCTTATCAACACTTGTTATCTGACTCCCACCCCCCCACCCCCCCACCCCCCACGCTCTGCCATCCTAGGATAGGTGTGAAGTGGTATTTCATTGTAGTTTTGATTTGCTTTTCTCTGGTGACTGATGATGGTGAGCATCTTTTCATATGCTCTTTTTTTGGCCATTTGTATATTTTCTTTGAAGAAATTTCTGTTCAAATACATTTCCCAGGATTTGACACCAAAAGCAAAGCCAACAAACACAAAATTAAACAAGTGGGACTATATCAAACCAAGAAGCTCGGCACAGCAAAAGAAACCATCAACAAAATAAAAAGGCAGCCTACAGAATGGGAAGAAGTGTTCGAAAATCAAATATCTGATAAGTCATAATATCCAAAATATATAAAAACTTACACAAATCAATAGTAAATAATAAACAATCTGATTAAAAAGTAGACACAGGAACTAAACAGACATTTTTTCAAAGAAGATGTACAAATAACCAACAGACATATGAAAAGGTGCTCAACATCACTAATCATCAGGGAAATGCAAATCAAAACCACAATGAGGTGTCACCTCACACATGTTAGAATGGCCATCATCAAAAAGACAAAAAGAAGTGCTGGTGAGGATGTAGAGAAAAAGGAAACCCTTGTGCACCATGGTGGGTATGTACATTGGTACAACCACTATGGAAAATAGTATGAAGGTTCCTCAAAAAATAAAAATAGAACTGTCATTCTCAATTTCAGGCATGTATTCAGAGGAAACAAAAGCACTGTCTTGAAGAAATGTGTGCTGTACCCCATGCCCATTGCAGAATTATTTACGATAGCCACAACCTGGAAACAGCCTAAGTGGCCATCAGCAGATGAATGGATAAAGATGTGGGGTGTGTGGTGTGAGGCTGTATGTTTGTACACACTGGAATAGTATTCTATTTGGCCATAAAAAGGAACTCGTGCCATTTTTGACAACATAGATGGATCTTGAAGGCATTATGTTAAGTGAAATAAGTCAAAGTATATAGACGGTATGATCTAATACATGGAATCTAAAAAACAAAACAAAACAAAAAAAAAACTGAACTCAGATACAACAGATTGGTGGTTGCCAGGGGTAAGGGATGAGGAGAGGGGGAAATGCATGAAGGCATCAAAAGATACAAACTTCCAGATGTAAGTCCTGGGGATGTAATGTACAACATGGTGATTATAGTTAACAACACTGTATTGTATACTTGAAAGTTGCTAAGAGAGTTGATAGTAAATGTTTTTATCAGAAAAAAAATTTTATAACTATTATGAGGTTATTGGTGTGAACCTTTTGTGGTAGTCATTTCAAAGTATATACATGTATTAAATAATTACGTTGTATACCTTGCACTAATACGATGTTATATGTCAATTATATTTCAATAAATCCAGAAAAAAATAGAAAATAAAGGTAAAAAAGAATGAAAAAATCTCCTGCCCATTTTTAGTTGGGTTGTTTTTGTTGAATTGTAAGAGTTCTTTATATTCTGTATATAAGTCCTTTATCAGAAATACGATTGGCAGGTATTTCCTCCCATTTTGTGGGTTGTCTTTTCACTTTCTTAATGGTGTCCTTTAAAGCACCAAAATTTTTTATCTTAACGAAGTCTTTTTTTTTCTTTTGTCACTTGTGCTTTTTGATGCAGGAAGAGTTTTAGTGAAAGTTTCATTATTAATAAGTAGAATTTTATTCCTATGATTATAAAAATAGCAAACTTATTGTCAAGTGCTTTGTAACAAATCAGTAAAATTTAGCAGTCATAGTCACTTTTTGCTGAACTCTACTAAGTGGTTCAGATAGATTTTGTTCTGTTTTGCCACCAGTTTGGAAATGTTAAATATTAATAAATTAAATCTACAAATTTAAATGTGATTATTTTACTTTTTATGCTAATTACCACATTTAAGAATCTTTTAAAGCTTTCTTTAAAAAAAAACAAAAACACCCAGGGGAACCTGGGTGGCTCAGTCAGTTGAGCATCCAACTTCGGAACAGGTCATGATCTCCTGGTTTGTGAGTTCAAGCCCCGCATCAGACTCTGTGCTGACAGCTCAGAGCCTGGAGCCTGCTTCAGATTCTGTGTTTCCCTTTCTGTCTACCCCACCCCCGCTCGCATTCTGTCTCTCTCTCGTCTCTCTCTCTCTCAAAAATAAATAAACATTAAAAGAATTTTTTTAAAAACATCCAAATTTTTATAATACCTTTGCGTTTAATAACTGCTGACTGCCAGGATCCTCTTGGGAATCACATAAGTCTTAGTTTTTGGTTATGCTTTTTTAGAGTTTAAAGACAGCACACTTTTTTTTTTTTTTGACGATTTTAACTTGAATCTTCCTTTGGCATTTCATATATTATTTTAGTTTTTATTATAAGGTATATACTTATTCTAAAAATAAATACTGTAGAAATGTGAATAGAAAAAAAGTCCCCTTTCTACGCATCAGATGCCCCAGTTCCACTAAGCAGTGACAATTACCATTAACTGTTAGCCAGTCTTCCAGAGTTTTGTGTGTATATGTAAATATGTATACATAAAAAAAAAAAATTCATCTGAGTTTTTAAACACACACAAAAATGTTTTAACTGGAGGAACAAAAGAGTGCTGAAGATCTTTACTCACATTTTGGTCCTAAAACAAAATTATTTTGTGGTATTCATTATCTAAGAGAGCTTGCTTTCTGCTAATTGAAAATTAATTGGCACTGGAATGAATGTATTGGATTTCTGTAATAGCTATTCTGAAATCTGAATTTGTTTTTGGTGCTTTAGGAATTGCTTTTGTCTGAAACAGAAACTCCTATTTTACCACCATACTTGCCTTCATCTCTGCCTCCCCCAGAAGAACTCTATGCTGTTCAAGTTAAACATGTGGTCTCACCTAATGAGGTATGTGGTCTAAATGATCAGTTGTTGGTTAAAAATATAACAGGCAGGGGCGCCTGGGTGGCGCAGTCGGTTAAGCATCCGACTTCAGCCAGGTCATGATCTCGCGGTCCGGGAGTTCGAGCCCCGCGTCAGGCTCTGGGCTGATGGCTCAGAGCCTGGAGCCTGTTTCCGATTCTGTGTCTCCCTCTCTCTCTGCCCCTCCCCCGTTCATGCTCTGTCTCTCTCTGTCCCAAAAATAAATTAACGTTGAAAAAAAAAAAAAAATATAACAGGCAGTCTTGATCTTAAACTCGAGGATCAACTCTTCACACTTCTGTCTTCCTGATCTTAAATAATTGAAAATCAGTGACCTCCAGTTTGCCCACTGTGTCATTTCCTCTTCAGACATTTGTTAATAAAGCAAGTTTTTCAGGCAGTTGCTGTGTTTCCAGTATTGTGTTGCTTTAGTCATGTTTATATCAATATTTAGGTTTTTAGGGCAGAACTGTTTCCATCTATGAAATCTTAAACATCTCATTTCCGTGGCTTCTTCCCACACTGAACTCTAGCTGCTCTTTACCCTGCTCTGTTTTCCATGCCACTTATCGTCTTCTAACACATAGTGTCCCTTTCTTACTATGACTGTCTGCTTCACCCTACTAGAGTGTAGCTCCATGAAGACTAGGACTTTTGCCTGATTTGGTCACAGATGTGTTCCCAGAACTAGAATGCTGCCTGTTATATAATGGGCACTCAACAAATATTGACTGAATAAATAAGTTCACTAAAGAAAATTCAATTACATGACCTTGCCTAACAAGAAAGAAGTGACAAATTAAGTAGCTCAGGCCGTTCCTTCAGCTCTTTTCCATAGTAAACCGTTTTTCACAGGCGGAAGAATTTGCTATATAATTCCATCAGAGAAAATAGTATACAGCTGTAGTTGGTTTTTGTAATGATTTCTTTTCCTGTTAGTTATTTATTTCTGCATCACAAATTACCCCAAACTTAGCTTGGAACAAAACCCACATGAGAGTCAGAAATCCAGGAGCTACTTAATTAGGTACTGGCTCGGGATCTCTCGCTGACGGGCTGTGGAGATGTTGGTGGTAGAAATGGCACCCAGGACCCACTTCCAAAAAGACTCTGCTGGGTGTGGTCTGGAGGCTCAGTGCTTTGCCCCGTGGGCCTCCCCGCAGGCTTGCTGGGAACATGGCGCATGTTTCCCTGAGGAGAGTTGCAGGGAGAGCATACGACCAAGACAGGGGCCACGTGTCTTTGATGCTCTGATCTCAGCAGTAACCTATCATCACTCCTGTCACACTCTCTTGTTCACAAAGATCAACTCTGGTCTGATGTGGGAGAGGAACTGTACAAGGGATCATCAAGGCCCTTGTTCAGACTGCCTGCTGCAATAATTTTGTCCGTATAAGTGGATACTAAAAATTACAAAATTCGAAAGTCTTTTCCTTCCCTTCTCCCCACTTAGGTGTATATTTGCCTTGATTCTGTAGAAAGTTGTAATCTGTTTAACCAGCATAGTGACACAGATGACAGTGGAGCTAGCTGGGAATCTGAGTCTGAAAGCCTTAACGAAGCACTGAGGAGGTTCAATAAGAATGTGGAAACATTTCCTCTGCTGACGGATTTTAGAACAGGTATGCTAAATTTTCTGAGTATAATAGGATCCTTAATAAAACCGTTGTTTTGTTTGAATGGACTTTTGAGGCTGGGCTATTTCTAATGTTAACTGATACTTGTACACTTTATAAGCACCATCTCTTTGAATCCACAAGACACTGTAGATGAAGTGTCGTTCTCATTTTCTAGATGAAGGGAAGTAACTGCCTTGGGGCATTTCCATGTTCCAGAACTCGGTCTGCATTGGAAAATTGACTGCATAAGATGATTTTTCTAAGCCTGAGGTTTTACCATAGCTCAAATTGTGAAAGTTGTCATTCAGACCTAAATGACATTAATTTTAATTACAAACCACCTAAGTTGGTAATTTTGAAGTAGGATATGGGCACTCAGATTGTGTCCTGTCTTGTCAGGATAGGTCAAATAGTGCTGTATATTTTTCTTCTAATCCATTCCTACCCATCTTTATTGTATATGTGATTCTTTTAAGAAAAAAATGCATCTCATTACTGGTGTTGACAATTTCTGAAAACCAAGAGTGGTATCTATACATTTTTATCACTATGTGATACAGAGATGTATTTTTTCTTAGTATTTTGTGTATCAGAGGATAAGCTAAAGCAAAGGAAAGCATGAGCCTAAAATCTTACCTGATTTTACTCAATGAGATTTTAATTAGTTGTGACTCATGTTTGGCTGATAAACAGCACTCGCTTTCCCTCTGTTCCTCCCCCAAACTGTACATAGCAGTTTAGATGTCTGCTCAACCGTCCCCACACTGTAGGTGTTCCCTGCCCTCCCCATAGAAGGTAGCATTGCCCGCCACCCTCCCCTGCCCCCCCCCCCATTTTTGCTCATGCGTACTGCTTCTTTTTCAAAAAGCACTGTGAGTTGGGACTCTCTGTACCTAATTGTGTCATCAGCAATTAGAAGGGCACCTTGTGCAAGTTAGGTGCTCATAAACATTTGTTGAAGGAGTGACAAATAAATTCATGATTTTTTCTTTTTATAAACTCAGATTTATAGCCTGGATGAGATAATTCCTTCCTCATTGCGTTCTTGTCTAAAGGGAAGTCACAGAAACCTACTGTGTGTAATGTGATTATTCATGGAGCTATACATATATTGTGCATTTTCTGTGGGTATTTTATCCTTCAGTAAAAGTTTTTTTTTTAATATGCATATGTACAAGTTGATTTGTAGGCAAATGCCTATTAAAAAGTTATTTCGTAGGTTAAAATAACATGACGACTAGGTTGGTTGGGTTGTTGTTGTGTTGTTTTGTTTTGTTTTGTTTTTAATTCTATTTTGAGATGAAACTTCAGCCATGTTTTTAAGGCTGGAAATGGTAAAAGTTGGAAGGACTGTTAACAGTGATTCAGTCAATTGCTTACTATGCAGACCGCTCTATTAGAGGAGATTCTTTACTGTTTCATTGATAGTCTTCTCTATAAACTCAAATTGTTTACAACTCTTTCATAAAAATCTTTGTACTTTAGAGTTGTGTAGTATTTAAATACCATTTGCCCACAACCACACTTTTGTGGAGATTATGTAGAAGAGAATAGGATAACATACAGAATGAGAGGGGTGGAAGTGGAAGAAGACAGGAGCCTGAAGTATGCTCTGTCTACCCTGAAATCTAAAAGTGTACGAAGAAAAGGGAAGTAGATACTATACTAATTTTTCCAGTTTTACTCAAGCGTAGCATTCATTCATTAGATTTTTTACCAAGCAATATGGTACCAGATACCATATTAGGAATACAAATATAGTTCTGCACATAAGAACTAGTGGGCTTGCTGAGAGGGGCATGAACACTAAGTTCAGTATGAAAATAACAGCTTGCATTAAAGGTGTGTTCACAGTGCCGTAGGATCACAGAGAAACCCACGATTAGTAGTAGTCAGGGCTTTGTAAAATTGGAGCTGATCTTTGAAAGAGAGGTTTATCATTAAAGGGGGCATTGAGGAACATTCTAGATATGGGGAACAGCCAGGAGCTAAAGTAGAAGCTCAAGTGATTCTAGTTAGGTAACACTTGAGGATATGTGGTAGGAGATGGTTGGGAGTAGATTGTGAAGAACCCTATATATTGCAGTACTAAGGACTTGATATTGGAGATGTTTATAATGCCGTTGAAGAATTATAAACAAGGGCAATTGAATTTTTTAAATTTAATCCTGGTGGTTTTCTACAGAATGGATTGAAGGAGGACCACATTGAAAGCAGGAATAGCAGAAAGCATCTTTTGCAGAAGATGATGGCTCAAATGAAAAGACATTTGGGAAGTCTAAGATGCAAGGGCAGTGCAAGGATGGTCTAAGCCATGGGCAGAGGAACTAGGAACTGTGAGAATGGGAGAAGTACCTTTCTTCAGAGTTTAGTGCTTGGGAATTAGGAGAAACAGGTGCATAGACTGTAAGCAGAAACATGCAGGATCCAGTGTTTGACAAACTGTTGAGTGTTTAGTTCTGAATGATGGGTTTATGGTGTTTACGTTTTCTTTGTACTTTTCTGTATTAAAAACAATTTTGTAAAGAAAATACAAAGCAATGTTATTTTTTCCTTTTTTCTGTCTTTCTAGAAATGCCTTGCCTTGCTGAATATGATGATGGCTTATGGTATAGAGCAAAGATTGTGTCTGTTAAAGACTTTAATCCTCTAGCTGTCCTGGTGCAATTTGTTGATTACGGATCAACTGAAAAGCTGACAATAAACAGGTTTTTTTTTTCTTTTAAGTCAACTTAGTTGAATTAGAATTCTTAGAGCTTTTTAAAATAATTATTGGGAAAGTTTTGGTTCTTATAAAAGAAAAACTATTTTAAAGCTATTTATTTATTAGGATTTTTTAAATCTATAAGTCTCTTTATTGTAAGATATAACAAACTTTACCATTTTAGCCATTTTTTTCTTTTTTTTATTTTTCTGTTTCTTTTTTTTAATTTAATTTTTTCTTTTTTAAAATTTACATCCAAATTAGTTAGCATAGAGTGCAACAATGATTTCAGGAGTAGATTCCTTACTGCCCCTTACCCATTTAGCCCATCCCCCTCCCACAACCCCTCCAGTAACCCTCAGTTTGTTCTCCATATTTATGAGTCTCTTCTGTTTTGTCCCCCTCCCCGTTTTTATATTATTTTTATTTCCCTTCCTTATGTTCATCTGTTTTGTCTCTAAAGTCCTCATATGAGTGAAATTATATGATTTTTGTCTTTCTCTAATTTCACTTAGCATAATACCCTCCAGTTCCATCCACGTACTTGCAAATGGCAAGATTTCATTGTTTTTGATTGCCGAGTAATACTCCATTGTATGCATATATATATATATATATACACACACACCACATTTTCTTTATCCATTCATCCATTGATGGACAGTTGGACTCTTTCCATACTTTGGCTATTGTTGATAGTGCTGCTATAAACATGGGGGTGCCTGTGTCCCTTTGACACAGCACACCTGTACCCCACGGATAAATGCCTAGTAGTGCAATTGCTGGGTCGTAGGGTAGTTCTATTTTTAGTTTTTTGAAGAACCTCCATACTGTTTTCCAGAGTGGCTGAACCAGCTTGCATTCCCACCAAAAATGCAAAGGCATTTTGGCTTTCTCCGCATCCTTGCCAACATCTGTTGTTGCCTGAGTTGTTAATGTTAGCCATTCTGACAGGTGTAAGATGGTACCATTTTAGCCATTTTTAAGCATACATTTAATTGGTGTTAAGTACATTCAGGATGTTGTGCAGCTAATGCCACTGTCCATTTTCAGGACTTTTTCCTGATCCCACACAGAAATTCTGTGCACGTTAAACAATAACATTCCATTCCTTTTCCTTAGCTACTGAACACCTTTATTCTACTTTCTGTCTTCATGAATTTGCCCTATTTTAGGTACCTTATATAAGTACTATCATAGAGTATTTGTCCTTCTGTGTCTGGTTTATTTTACTTAGGATAACATTTCCAGGGCATATTCAATTATAGCATGTATCAGAATTTCATTATTTTTATGGCTAAATAACACTCCTTTGTATATACCACATTTGGTTTATTCATATGTTGATGGACACGTGGGCGATTTCCATCCTTTGGCTATTGTGAATAATGCTGCTTGGACATTAATGTACAAGTAGCTGTTTGAGTCCCTGCTTTATGTTGTTTGGTGTGTATACCTGGAAGTGGAATTGCTGGATCACATAGTAATTTTGTTTAACTTTTTGGGGAACTGCCAAACTTTTCTGCAGTGTCTATACCATTTTACTTTCCTGCCAGCAATGCATAAGGCTTCCAGTTTCTCCACATCCTTGCCGACACCTGTTTTTTTTCTAATTTTTTTTTGTTTGTAATATTTGATTGTGGTAAAATACATGTATCATAAAATTTATGATTTTAACCACTTTTAAATGTACAGTTAAGTAATGTTAACTATACTTACATTGCTATGTAGCCAACCTCCAGAAATCTTTTCATTTTGCAAAACAGAACCTTTGTACCCTTTAAACAGTATTCCCCCTCTTTTGCCCCTCATCCAGTCCCTGGCAGCCACCATTCTACTTCTTTCCCTATGAATTTAACTGTTGTAGGTATCCCATATAAGTAGAATCATGCAGCATTTGTCTTTGTATAACTAGCTTATTTCATTTAGCATAATGTCCTCAAGGTTCATCCATGTGGTAGCATGTATCAGGATTTTCTTCCTTTTTAAGGCTGGATAATATCCCATCATTGTATATATTACCTTTTATCTATCCATTCATCCATTGATGGATATTTTTTTTAATATAATTTACTGTCAAGTTGGCTAACATACAGTGTATGCAGTGTGCTCTTGGTTTTGGGGATAGATTCCCATGATTCATCACTTACATACTAAACCCAGTGCTCATCCCAACAGGTGCCCTCCTCAATGCCCATCACCCATTTCCCCTCTCCCCTGCCGCCCTCATCAACCCTCAGTTTGTTCTTTGTATTTAAGAGTCTCCTATAGTTTGCCTCCCTCGCTCTCTGTTTGTAACTATTTTTTTTCTTCTTCCCTTCCCCCACGGTCTTCTGTTAAGTTTTTCAAGATCCACATATGAGTGAAAACATGATATCTTTCTCTGACTGATGTATTTCACTTAGCATAATACCCTCCAGTCCCATCCACGTTGCTGCAAATGGCATAATTTCATTCTTTCTCATTGCCAAGTAGTATTCCATTGTATCTATAAACCACATCTTCTTTATCCATTCATCCATCATTGGACATTTAGACTCTTTCCATAATTTGGCTATTGTTGAAAGTGCTACTGTAAACATTGGGGTACATGTGCCCCTGTGAATCAGCACTCCTGTATCCTTTGGATAAATTCCTAGTAGTGCTATTGCTCTATTTTTAATTTTTTGTGGACCCTCCACACTGTTTTCCAGAGGAGCTGCACCAGTTTGCATTCCCACCAGCAGTGCAAGAGGGTTCCCGTTTCTCCACATCCTTGCCAGCATCTGTTGTTTCCTGAGTTTTTAATTTTAGCCACTCTGACTGGTGTGAGATGGTATCTCAGTGTGATTTTTATTTGTATTTCGCTGATGATGAGTGACGTTGAGCATTTTTTCATGTCTGTTGGCCATCTGGATGTCTTCTTTGGAAAAGTGTCTATTCGTGTCTTCTGACCACTTCCTCACTGGATTATTGGTTTTTTGGGTGTTGAGTTTGGTAAGTTCTTTATAGATTTTGGATACTAACCCTTTATCCAGTATGTCTTTTGCAAATATCTTTTCCCATTCCATCGGTTGCCTTTGTTTTGTTGATTTTTCTTTTTTTCAGTGCAGAAGACTTTTATCTCAATGAGGTCCCAATAGTTCATTTTTTCTTTTAATTCCCTTGCCTTTAGAGATGTGTCAAGCAAGAAATTGCCACGGCTGAGGTCAAAGAGGTTGTTGCCTGCTTTCTCTTCTAGGGTTTTGATGGTTTCCTGTCCCACATTTAGGTCTTTCATACATTTTGAATTTATTTTTGTGTGTGGTGTAAGAAAGTGGCCCAGGTTCATTTTTCTGCATGTTGTGGTCCAGTTCTCCCAGCACCATTTGCTAAGGAGACTTTTTTCCATTGGATACTCTTTCCTGCTTTGTCAAAGATTAGTTGGGCATACATTTGTGGGTCCAATTCTGGGTTCTCTCTTCTGTTCCATTGGTCTATGTGTCTGTTTTTGTGCCAATACCATTCTGTCTTGATGATTACAGATTTGTAGCAGAGGCTAAAGTCTGGGATTGTGATGCCTCCCACTTTTGTTTTCTTTTCCAACATAACTTTGGCTATTCAGGGTTTTTGTGGTTCCATAAAAAGTTTAGGATTATTTGTTCTAGCTTTGAGAAGAATGCCTGTGCAATTTTGATTGGGATTGCACTGAATGTGTAGATTGCTTTGGGTAGTATTGACATTTTAACAATATTTGTTCTTCCAATCCATGAGCATGGAATGTTTTTCTATTTCTTTGTGTCTTCTTCAATTTCCTTCATAAGTTTTCTGTAGTTTTCAGCATACAGATCTTTTACATCTTTGGTTAGGTTTATTCCTAGGTATTTTATGGTTCTTGGTGCAATTGTAAATGGGAATGATTTCTTGATTTCTCTTTCTGTTGCTTCATTATTGGTGTATAGAAATGCAACCAATTTCTGTACACTGATTTTGTATCCTGCACATTCATAGATATTTTGGTTGATTCCACATTTTAGCTATTGTGAATAATACTGATATGAATGTGAATGTATAAATATCTCTTCAAGACGCTGCCTTCAGTTCTTTGGGGGTATATACTGAGAAGTGGAATTGCTGGATCACATACTCGTTCTATTTTTAATATTTGGAGGAGCCAGCAAACTGTTTTCCATTTTATACCAGGTGTCCCAGGAGTTCCAGTTTCTCTCTACATCCTCACCAACACTCATTATTTTCTGGGGTTTTGATACTAGCCACCCTAGTGGGTGTGAGGTTACATCTCATTGTGGCTTTGATTTGCATTTCCCTGATGATTAGTGATGTTGAGTTCTTTTCATGTGCTTGTTGGCCATTTATGTATCTTCTTTGGAGAAATGTCTACTTTTTAATGTATATTTGCTATCATTCTGTAGGTTGTTTTTTCACTTTGTTGATTATGTCCTTTGCACAGTTTTTTTTTTTTTTCAACATTTTTTTTTTAATTTATTTTTGGGACAGAGAGAGACAGAGCATGAATGGGGGAGGGGCAGAGAGAGAGGGAGACACAGAATCGGAAACAGGCTCCAGGCTCCGAGCCATCAGCCCAGAGCCTGACACGGGGCTCGAACTCCCGGACCGCGAGACCGTGACCTGGCTGAAGTCGGACGCTTAACCGACTGCGCCACCCAGGCGCCCCCTTTGCACAGTTTTTAATTTTGTTGTAGTCCAGTTTATTTTTTCTTCTCTTGTTTGTGCTTTTGGTGTCACAGCTAAGACTTCATTGCCAAATCCAATGTCCAAACCTTTATACCTATGTTTTAGTTTTGGCTGTTAGAGAATTTTAATCAGGACATTCTGAACATTTTAAGAATTTCTTTTGTGACAGACTGCGTCAGATTCCTCTTCATCTTATGCAGTATCCAGCCCGAGCCATAAAGGTTCTCTTGGCAGGGTTTAAACCTCCCTTAAGAGATCCAGGGAAGACCAGAATACCATATTGTCCCAAATGGAGCATGGAAGCACTGTGGGCTATGATAGACTGTCTTCAAGGGAAACAACTTTATGCTTCTTCCATGGTAACTATCTATCTTAATTAAATCTACTTGAAGCTATTTCTAGGGTCCCTATTAATTTTCTAAAGTACTTTCTTTTTTTTTTGTTTGTTTATTTTTGAGACAGAGAGTTTGAGTGGGGGAGGGGCAGAGAGAGGGAGACAGAATCAGAAGCAGGTCCAGGCTCTGAGCTGTCAGCACAGAGCCCGACATGGGGCTGGAACTCAAGAACCGAGAGATCATAACCTGAGCTGAAGTCAGAGGCTTAACCGTCTGAGCCACCCAGATGCCGCCTCTAAAGTGCTTTCAATCTATGCAACTCTAGATGCAAAAAAATTGCTTTTAAGCATATAAAGCTATAAATATTCAAGATTAATTTTAAGGTTTGTTAAAAGTATGTTTTAGTTTATATTTAGCAAACTTTTATTATAAAATATCATTGATGTGATCAATCAATAAGATGACAATGATCAAGATGAGTGTCCTGTAGTCAAAGAATTCCTAAGTCAATGAAGGAAATCAAACATTTGTAAACCATTAATGAGGTAGAATGAAATACAGTCTATCATATCATAAAAGAAGTATAGGTAACTTGGGGAGGTGGTGTATAAGGATTGATTATTTCCAGGGCACCTGGGTGGCACAAACATCTGACTCTTGATTTCTGCCCATGTCATGATCTCATGGTTAGTGAGTTCAAGCTCCACATGGGGCTCCACACTGTCAGCATGGAGCCTACTTGGGATTCTCTCTCTCTTCTCTTTCTGCCCCTCCCCTGCTCATGGGCCCTCTCAAAATAAATAAATAAACTTTAAAAAAGGATTATTTCCATCTAAAAAGATTAGGATATATATAGTATTTGAACTCCTCCTTAGGCATTCAAATAATAAGTAACAATAATAAAAATAATAAAAAAGTAAAAACAATAATAAGGTAGGTCTGGGAAGTGAATTGAACTGTATCTGAAAAGTAGGAAAGACCAGAATAGGAATTCTGGTCGAAGTCTTGAAAAGGATGGACGTGTACTAGTTTTGAATTTAATGCCGTAGAACTGATCAAAAAGTCCAAATAAACACGTACAGCACTCACGTTCCACACCAAGCACACAGAGAGAAACATACAACACACACTGTACTTATAACATGCAAAATAAATGGCAAAGACACACATGCACCACATATCAGACATAAAATATACACCAAACATATACCACACAAAAAACCATGTCATAGAACACACACTTACCAAAAACCTTTTACACAAACTACACATAAACCACAAACTTCCCACACACATCATAAAAAACCACACTCAGAGCACACATATACCACGTACATAAAACACATTACATACCCACTTGAAATACAACAAACAAGAATTACACAAAACACACAAGACACACAAATACCGCATATAGCATGCATACCACACACATGCCACACAACCACAAGAATACCATTCACACACACCATGTATTCACTGAGACACCAAACATAACACATGAACAACTCAAAAACACACAACACTTAACACACACACATACACCACCAATAACCTACACCACATATACAGCACTCACACCCCACACATAATACAGAGAAACATACAACACACACTACACATACAGAACACACACAAAAACCAAATCACCCAAACACCATATACTCATTCAATACATACCAACCACACAAATACATCATTCAACATTCAAACATCACACACCACACCTACATCATACCTACAACACATTTATACTATAAACTGCACACAACCCATTCATCACATATATACCATTCACACTGCACATACACCACACATAAATACCATACACCATATACTTACCCAACATATAACACAAACACCACACCAAAAACACAAGATACCACACACATATGCCACACATACCTGTCACACAGTACACATGTACCATGTGCACACACATATCACACAAACATCAAATATACAACACACACCAAACATATAGCACACTGATACACCACAAAAACACCACACACAAATATACAATATGCACTACAGAAATATCAGTCACACACCACATGGGCACCACATATAACGAACCCAACACTGGAACACCCACACTGCTCACAACAGACACTAGCATAAACCACACACTAAGGCGGGTAGCACACACACAACACACAAAACACACAGGGAATATAAACACATACTGCGTACCTGACACTAATACACTATTTACACACCACACATACCAAATATCTGCCACGCAAACATATCACACAACAAACACCATGCACACCACTCATACACCACACATACAACTCTTATACTACACACTTATACTACACACACTGCACACACAAGTATATGCCACATACACATACATGTTTGATACACCATGCACATCTCACACATAATGCACACATTACACACAACGCATACTACACACACACCATGCCCCAGTCAAAACCACTCACACTGCTCATATTACCAGACACACACAACACACAGCACACAAGCATCACATACACCAAACATACAGCACACACAAACTACACATAACCCACATCTAACCCACAAAAACCACACCAAAATATAGCACACTACAGAAATATTATTCATACACCACATATACACCACACACATACCAACATAACACATAAACCACACACACACTAAAACACCACTCAGCACCACACATAACACACACAAAACGCACAACACATACAGAATACACATAACATACTGCACACACATTACCCACATATCACATACACACCATGCGTACAACACACACACCACACCTATATCATGCATATAACACATTTATGGAAAAAAACAAAGGTTCAAATAAGAAAGTCCAGATCATGTTTAATATAAATATTCTTTCTTTAAAAAAAATTTTTTTAACGTTTTATTTATTTTTGAGACAGGGAGAGACAGAGCATGAACAGGGGAGGGTCAGAGAGAGGGAGACACAGAATCCAAAACAGGCTCCAGGCTCTGAGCTGTCAGCACAGAGCCCGACGCGGGGCTCGAACTCACGGACTGCAAGATCATGACCTGAGCCGAAGTCGGCCACTTAACCGACTGAGCCACCCAGGCACCCCTAAATATTCTTTCTTTAGAGGATTAGCATGTCACAAAGGGGTGTCCCATAGACAGAATCTAGCCTGAACCTGTTTTATTTAGTGCAGTGTTTAAAATTGGAAAAACTCACCCCCCAAAATTCTGTATTTCTAACTTCTGGTTAAATATTATAAATTCCAGGAATCCTAGGTCTCCTGTCCAAACTGGCACTCAGCCAGAGTGGTATAGCAACAACCCCTTTGAATGGAAATACACTCTTTAATTCAGCCTGGTCCTCAACACTATTGTTTCGGCCCAACCTACCCAGGATTTGGGGATTCCTGACGTACTGGCTCTGACAAGAATGAGCTCTTAATGAAACAACTAGAAAGTACATTTTGAAAACCCCTAGAGGTACATATCATGCTTCTGTGTGTGCAGAGTAAATAACTTATGTATGGTTTCTCTCAGGAAGCCAGTGGAAACACAGAGTTGTAAGTATTTTTACAGATAAATGTATTTATTTACCACCATGAATAACATTCAGAATTTGGTCAGTTTATGCATAAAGGTACATGGGTAGAATATAAATGAATTTTAACAGGGATGGTAGTGTTAAAGCCCATTGGCTCAATCTAGGTAAACTTTTGGGAAGACTTAAATTTTAAATAAAGTATAAGAATGGGAAGAATGGGATTTAATAGGAAACCATCACAAAGACCTCTTTAAAGTATAAATTATTAATAAATTTGGAGAATGCCTTTTCCTTCCAGTGTGATACAGGCAAAATGTAGGAGAGAAAAGCCAGCAAAGACCTTACTGTATTTTCTTGACAACTGTCTTTTAATTTTAGGCTCAGGCACCAGAACAAATAGTGACGTTATATGAAGATGAACAGTATCCAGTTCATATGTCATTAGTAGAAATGGGGCTGGCAGACCAAGACGAATGATGTAAGTATCATGACTTCTTGTTCACCCTTATGATCAGCATAAAGCATGCAACTAACATAGTGGAGATTAATACTAAATTGCCCATAAAAGCATCTTTGGATTTTCCTTGATTTCTCAAAGAATGATAACAAAGCTCAACAAGACTCTTCTAGACTTCTTTGTAGGCCCTTTTCACCTATTGAATACCAGAACCAGAGAGGATCTGCATCTGTAAGAATGCTTGGAATGGCTATCATGACTATTCATAGTACCAGATAGTTGTTGGGGATGGGCACTAGAAGTAATTTAAGCACACAAGGATATGGTATGCACAGAACACTGTTGAACAATCCATGTCCTAATAAAGCTATTGAACTGCTTGGGTAACCAGCTGTTTATTCATCCACATAAATGTAACAGGTGATTCAGTAACTAGTTTGAACATTAAATTAAGCAAAGGTTTTAAATAACATGCATTTTGTTTTTCAGGTAAACACTTCAGAGCATCTACAGCAGCCCAGAAGAAGGTTTTCTGTTACATGTAGGCCATTTCAGGCTTACTTTTCTTGACTTGTTCTGCAGTTGTGCTGGCGTTTTTTTTCTTACATGTTAAACTACTAGGAATTGTTTGAAAAAAAATAGTTAATAAATATTTGCTTTCAAGTATTTTCTGGTTTTATTTTACAATAATTTCAAAAGCAAGTATTTTAGGAATATGAAAAAATGTAGTTCATTTTATAACGAATATATATTCAGTTTAAGTAAGACCTTCTTAGTACAGTTGGAAGCTCCTATAGTGACCTTCCCCAATCATTCTCTTCCCTGAAGAGGTGAACACTGTTGTGATTCTGGTGTTTATTATTCTTACGTTCTTATTTTGCTGCATATGAATGCATCCATAAGCAAGATATAGTACGGCTGTGTATATTTTTTTAATGCGTGCACTATCGCACCTTTAATTTTCTCACTATTGGCACTGTTTATCCATGTTGGTATGCAGAGCTCTACTTTATTCACTTCTTTATTCTTCTATCCATGTTGGTATGCAGAGCTCTACTTTATTCACTTACTTTATTCTTCTATCTGTGCACATAATTCTGTTGCTAGATATTTAGACTGTTGCCAGTTTTTTCTCAATTACAAATATGTGTACATGTTACGGGTTTTCTAGTATATGTACTTAGTAGTGGAATTTACTAGGTCACGAGGTGATTGTTCTCCAAAAGGTGGTTCACTCCATTTACTACCATCAGTAGTCTGAGTCCCTTGGCAACATGTGGTGTGGCCAGTATATGATACTAGCATAAAAAGGTATCTTATTATTTCAATATGCATTCACTGGTTTAGTAGTCACTTGTTTGCTTTTTCATATCCTTTGTCCATTTTTGTTTTGTTTGTAATTATGTTATCTGTAGGAATTCTTTACATATTCTGGATATTAATCCTTTGTCAAGTATGTGTATATATATATATATATCTTCTAGTCTGTGGCTTATCTTTTCTTTTTTGTGGTATCTTTAGACACACCATTCATCAAGCTGTTAAGGTTTGCGCTGTGCCTCATTTAAAAATCCTTCTCTATCCTGAGATGATGTATATAACTCTTTATTTGAGAAGTTTGCAACTTTTCTTAAATCATCTGGAATTGATATATTTAGCTTTTTTAAGGTTATTGTAGTGACTACAGCAACCTGTAATTATTATGTAAGTGCCTTGCAGGTGCCTTGTCCTTCCTTCAAGGACATCTTGCTTCTGTCAGCCTACAGTTTTATAGGTTATAACATCAGGGTACCTGTGGTTGTTCAGTTAACACCAGCTAGTTATTTTTCACACGCCCTCCATCCTCAAGTGTCCTATTCTGACCACTTACGTATCCTCACTGTAACTTTTCTCCTGTGATGCTCTGTACTCACAGAATGAACTCTTCTACCTGTGATGTTTGACCTATTTATATTTATTCATGGTTTTAACTTCCCATTCCATTATATTAAAGAACCTCTACAGTAGATAAATGCTTTAATTTTAGTACTAATTGAACACAGTATATTCTGACTGGAGACATTCTCTTATTCCTTGACTAAACTTTCTGTGCAAGTCTTGTTCTGTGGCTGATGTGCTCATGAAAAATCTGTGCTATTGTATTTCTTGTACTTCTTGGTTTTTATAACCATCTTCAACAAGTAAGAGTCTCATTATTTTTACAGTCTACACAGTTCATAAAGTAATATTTCTTTCCTTAGACATGCATTCAACTGTAGAAGACAGGTGAATTAAAAATGAAAGCTGTTCTTGTACATTTCAAAGAATATAAAAAACTATGATGTTTTATTTTATAATCCAAACATAATCTCTTCCACTTATATATAAATGAAACCACAGAATCCACAAGAAGTGTACATTTTTTGAGAAGAAAATCAAGTTAGTGTTATTTCATGATGAGTCACATATAGGATCATTACAATTTTGTATCCATTAGGATATTACCATCCTTGTCTTTAACTCTTATTCGACCAGATGTGTACTTTGTTTCTTGATGACCATTTGTATATACGGTTTTAACAGTGCCATCTGGATATTCCCGTCTCTTGAACTGGGCAGTGTGTAGTTCTCTTTGGCCATTATTAAACTCTATGATTTTGTTGCCATCTCTGTAAATTTAAAATAGAATTTATTTAAAAATATTAAATATGTAACAGGAAAATGATCTAAAAGTGGCTTTTGATTCTGACAGTTCTCTCTTTTCTTAAAGCCTCCTGTGGTCCCTTCCTTATACAATGCCTTCTTTGCAAATTCTTTCCACCCTGTTTCTGCTTCACGCTATTAGTTCCAATGATCAAATTAGCACTTAAATGTGCCCATGAAAAGGGGGACGCCTGGGTGGCTCAGTCAGTTAAGCGTCAGACTTCAGCTCAGGTCATCCCATGGCTCCTGAGTTTGAGCCCCGTGTCAGGCTCTATGCAGTGATAGCTCAGAGCCTGGAGCCTGCTTCGGATTCTGTCTCTTCTCTCTGCCCCTCTCCTGCTCCCGCTCTGTCCCTGTCTCTCTCTCTCTCAAAAATAAACATTAAAAAAATAATAAAAAAGGAAAGGTGCCCATGAAAAGTTTTTAATAAATTTATGTCGTGAAACTACAAAATCCTTAGGTTTGTTTTTTAACTTTAGATGTATTATGCATCTAAGAA
This sequence comes from Prionailurus viverrinus, assembly GCF_022837055.1. Classification (NCBI taxonomy): domain Eukaryota; kingdom Metazoa; phylum Chordata; class Mammalia; order Carnivora; family Felidae; genus Prionailurus; species Prionailurus viverrinus. Next base: position 567,835 of record NC_062561.1, read on the forward strand.
AAACTGGGCATTGTATTAAAATACCGCTTTCAGTTTTTACCTTTATTCTTTTCACTAAGTAATGCTTGCTCTTTATCAGGTTGGAAAAGAGACTTTATATTCCTGGGAAGTGGCATGACTAGACTTAAGACCTGTTCAGAAGCCGTGAAACAAAAGAAGCAGTTAATCCCAAGTGGACTGCTTGATGTGCATGCAGGACATTCAAACTGAACCCCCTAAAAATAGGTATGATGTGCTGTTAGAAACAAAGCAAGGTTTATAGATGGTAAATTACCACTTCTCCACACTGTTTTTTTGGTTATTTCTCAGATTTTATGTAAATATAGTGGCTTTGCGCCACATTTAAGTGTTAGACTTAAAAGCCATTTTGAGAGCCACTGCTTTATCATGTGCAGCCCTGGGACCAGGGATAACAGCATCACCTGAGACCTCATTAAAAATGCAAATTATCGGCATGGGGCCTAGCATTCTGCAATTGAACAGTCCCTTCAGGTGGTTTTAATGCACAGTGAAGTTGAAGAACCACTGCTATAAATCAAAAATGCCAAAATAATCCTGAATGAACTAATATCTGACATTTGCCTGAGTTTAGATGAAAAAAGACTGGCCATGAGTTAACAACTGTTGGAAAATGGGGGCGCCTGGGTGGCTCAGTCGGTTGAGCGTCCGACTTCAGCTCAGGTCAGGACCTCACAGTTGACGAGTTCAAGCCCCGCATCGGGCTCTGTGCTGATGGCTCGGGGCCTGGAGCCTGCCTCTGATTCTGTCTCCCTTTCTCTCTGCCCCTCCCCCACTCGTGCTCTGTCTCTGTCTCAAAAATAAACATAAAAAAAAATTTTTTTTAAATTGTTGGAAAATGAACAGATGAGTACATGGAGGTTTTCATATTTTCTTTTTATTACAGAAAATTTCAAACATAAGACTTAAAAAAAAAAAAGATGGAAGTCTCTGAAATTGTTCAGAGTATAATGTACAGATAAAATTTTTCGCAAATTTTAGAAGACATTGGTATTTATTTGGTTGAGCAGCAGAGAAAGTTTCGAACCATATTCAGGAAAAACACTGCATAAGAAGTTGCTACATTATTTGAATTAGCGTTTACTTTTTTTTTTTTTGCTGTGTCACAGAATTCAAGTTAGTTAAATGCATGCACACTCTAGGAGAGGAGGGTGCAAACTAAAGTAGGACAGTGAACTTGACAAACCTTCAGCACAGTGAGCACAAGAAACTCTGTATTATGGATTGAAGACGTCACTAGGAAGAATTCTCTAACTTCAAGAAATGTAACACTCAGAAGGATAAAGAGGTTGTTATTTTAAAAAATTGAGTCAGGGAGGCCAGGGAAGTAAAATGCTAATCAGGCTGGGACAGGGAGATCCAGCAAATCAAAATATAAGCCAGAGAAGAAATAAACAGTCTAATTCAAATACTGCTGCCATTGTTTGGTTATTCTTAAATACTGGGCAGCTTTCCTTCTTTGTGTCTTATTCACTGTTTTCCAGTTTCACCAAATTTAATTCTGTACAAATACTTGCCATTCCCCTTTTGTCATGTGCTATACAGACCTCCTTTAAGTTTCTGTAGAGTATATATTAGAACCTATACGTCTCTAACGAGATATAAACTCCAAAATGCTGAAAACTCTTCACCTGGTCTCAAAGTGTGTATCTGTGCTCAGTGCTAAACTCACAAACATTCTGAATGACTTATACAAATGTTTTAAGACTTTCAAAATTCACTTGGAAATAGAAGTTGAAAATTGACAAATCTAGAAGCAAATTTAACAGCTATCATACCTTTGTACTCTTACAATTGTACCATCTGGAAAAATACTTTCTTCTTGTCCATCGGGAAATAGGTTTTTGATCGTCTGGTCAGGAAACGTGATTTCTTTTCTCCCGTTTGGGAAGTGTTTTTCTGTTTAAAAAAAATTACTATAAATATTTTTATTTATTTTATTTTTCTGGTTTTTTTTTTAAAGTTTATTCAGTTTTTAGAGAGACAGCGTGAGCAGTGGAAGGGCAGAGAGGGGAGGACAGAGGATGCAAAGCAGGCTCTGTGCTAACAGCAGCGAGCCTGATGTAGGGCTTGAACTCACGAACTGTGAGATCATGGCCTGAGCTGAGGTTAGATGCTCAACTGACTCAGCTACACAGGTGCCCCTTACTTTTTTTTAAAAGGAAACCATTTAATTAAGAAAGGGCAGAACAAATTTTTACCTATTTGTCCACTTGAGAAATGTAAGACTTCTAGACCTTCTGGGTAAGTAGTGTGAGTGGTCTGGGCAGATGCATAGTAGTAGATCTGTAAAGACACAAAGTCAGTATGCTTTTTCTCTGGAGATGTTTGTTTTTTTGTTTTTTTGTTTTTTAATTTAACGTTTATTCATTATTAAGAGACAGACACAGAGCGTGAGCAGGGGAGGGGTGGAGAGAGAGGGAGACACGGAATCTGAAGCAGGCTCCAGGCTCCGAGCTGTCAGCACAGAGCCCAACGCGGAACTCGAACTCACAAACCGTGAGATCATGACCTGAGCCGAAGTCGTTACCTGACCAACGGAGCCACCCAGGTGCCCCTCTCTGGAAATGTTTAAGCCATGTAGAAAAACACTGCTATGTAAACCTACCACTCTCTCATCTGGCATGACTTGCTTCACATCACCATTAAAGAAAGTGACGGTGACAGTCTTCCCATCTGCACTCACTTCTTTTCGAGTTCCATTTGGAAACAATATAACATGGCACCCATTCTTATAAACCTTTTCTATCTACAAAAAAAGAGAAACAAGATTATCAATATGACAGATTTCCTCCTGAGACCAGATGATAAAAATGTCCCTAACTCTTTTCCAAATTGACTACTTTGATATCTCTCATAATACAAGCAACATTGTCACAAAAGGAGAAAAGTTAATAAACTCCCAAGTATCAACACACCACCATTCTTATGTCACCTATTCTACCAAAACCAACTCATTTTTTGCTGAATTTTCTTTTTTTAGAGTATAGTTGACTGTACACAATATTAGTGTCAGGTGTACAACATAGTGATCTTACAAGTCTATCCATTCTGCTCTGCTCACTTGTGGCTTTCCCATCGGTCTCCCAACTATTACAATATCATCAACTATATTCCCTGTGCTGCACCTTTCATCCCCATCCCCATGATTTATTCATTCCCTAACTGGAAGCCTGTTTTTCCCACTCCCCTTGACCCATTTTGTCCATCCCCCGACCCCTTCCCCTCTGGCAACCATCAGTTTATTCTCTGTATTTATAGGTCTGATTCTGCTTTTGGTTTATTTATTTAATTTTTTAGATTCCACATGAGTGAAATCATATGATACTCAGTCTGACTTATACCATCCAGGTCCATCCATGTGGTTGCAGATGGCAAGATCACATCCTTTTTATGGCTGTGTGATATTCCTCTGTGTGTGTGTGATATTCCTCTGTGTGATATTCCTCTGACACATACACACACACATCTTCCTTATCCATTTATTAATGTACACTTAGTTTGCTTCCATAAATTGGCTACTGTAAATAATGCTGCAGTAAACATAGGGGCACATACATCTTTTCAAATTCAGGTCTTCGTTTTCTTTGGGTAAATATCCAGTAGTGGAATTACTGGATCATACAGTATTTCTATTTTAAACTTTTTTAGGAACCTCCGTACTGTTTCCACAGTGACTGCACCACTTTGCATTCCCATCAACAGTGTACAAAAGGGTTCGTTTTTCCCCACATCCTCATTAACACTTTTTTGTCTTTTATTTCAGGCATTCTGACAGGTGTAAAGTGATATCTCCTTGTGGTTTTGATTTGCATTTCCCTGACAGTGATGATGAGCATCTTTTCATGTGTCATCAGTATGTCGTCTTCGGAAAAATGCATTCACATCCTCTGCCCATTTTTTAACTGGATTATTTGTTGTTTGGGTGTTGAGTCGTATAAGTTCTTCATATATTTTGGATATTAACACCTTATCAGATATATAATTTGCAAATACCTTCTCCCATTCAGTAAGTTGCCTTTTGTTTTGTTATTGGTTCTCTTTGCTGTGTGCAAATGCTGTGTGCAAAAGCTTTTTATTTTGGTGTAGTCCCAATAGTTTATTTTTGCTTTTGTTTCTCTTGTCTTAAGAGACATATCTGGAAAAATGTTGCTATGTCCAATGTCGAAGAAAGTACCGCCTGTGTTCTCTTCAAGTACTTTTATAGTTTTAGGTCTCACATTTAGGTCTTTAATCCATTTTGAGTTTGTTTTTATGTATGGTATAAATAAGTGGCCCAGTTTCATTCTTTGCTGGTAGCTGTCCAGTTTTCCTAACGCCATTTATTGAAGAGACTATCTTTTCCCCATTGGATATTCTAGCCTCATTTGTCAAGATTAACTGACCGTATAAGTATGGGTTTATTTCTGGGCTGTCTATTCGGTCCCATTGATCTAGGTGTCTATTTTTGTAACAAACTAATTCCTTCATCATGGTATAACCTCCATGCTGTTTTCTCTGAATTCATGAAAAAGACTTTTTACAGTTTATTTGATCAAAACAGGGTCACATACAACACTTGATATATGTCTTAAATCTCAACCTTTAACAGTCCCTGCCCTGCCCCTTTTTAATGATAATTACTTATTAAAGGACCTGGGTCATTAACCATATAAAATTTCCCACACTCTGGAATTGGTTGACTGCTTTCCCATTATGGTGTCATCTAACATGTTCTCATATATCCTTATACTTCCTGGAAACAAACTAGTAGTTACATCTAGAGGTGTGATTAAATTCTGGTTGAATTATTCTGACAAGAATACTCTCTAGGAACTGATGAGAGCTGCTTATAGCTACACATTCAGAAGGCAATCCCCTGCTGTCCTCATGAACTCAAGACCATCTGAGTCACATTAGTTAGATCTGCCATGAAGCCCCATCAACCTGTCATCCATGGGTTCATGGTTTTTCATGACTACTGCCCAGAACCTGTATTTCAATTAGAGATTGCAAAGTGATGATTCTCAAGTTTTCTCATTCCTTTTCCATTTATTAGCTAGAATTCTTCTTAAAAAAAACACCTTTTCCTGTACCAACTCTGCTTTAGTATAACAAATTACTGGTGGGAAAGTCTAACTACTTCCTTTGACTATTGTTATTTTGTCCTTTCTCACTCCTCAAGACTAGCAGTGAATTTTGGCTTTATCATTTCAATTAAAATGGGTCAAATTAAGGTATTCAGAAAAGTACATTTTCTATAAACCTGAGGAAAAACTACCTCATTCCCTCCCTGCTAACAAACCCTGTTTATGTCCCCCTTCCCTTTTCATTCTTGCTTCTAGCTGGAACACTAAGCCAGGTGATTTCCTGCTCAAAACCTTTCCTAAGCACAAGAATAAAACTGTGCAGCTAGAGATGGACAGAAAGGCTGCAGGAAGGATAAGGCCTAGAACAGAGGCTTTTAAAAAGTACCAAAGATTACAAAGGCTTTTTAGCTATGTTTAGAGAAAGAACAGAGTTTAAACAAAGAACTGTATTCCCTCCTTTGCTGTATCCCTAAACTAGAAAGGGCAACTAAATGCCTGTGTGTGTCTAGCATTTTTAGGAGTCCAAAGACTCAAGCTAAGGTCACACCCCAAGGAACTAAAGTTCGTAAGGTCCCTCAGTGGTCTTGAAGATCAATTATTTTAGAATCTTAAGTGTTCCAATTCTACTTTAACCTATACTTATTTCTTATAATACTCATTATTTAAAAAAAAAAAAGTTTAACCTTTCCATCAGGATGACTGATTTCTCCCTGGATTTCTTCTTTTTCCTCTTTTTTGTCATCCTTTTTATATTTGGGATCTGAAAGGTCCACTGATTCAGGGGGCTCCCTGGGTGAGGCAGTCTGTAAGGACAAAAGGCTCTCTTTCATCTGTCATAAAGGACATGTAATAACATTTCAAGCAGCTAAAATTTACATTTATTTCCGAATGCCAGATTCTCCTATTATAGGATTTGACAGCTAGCATTTGGTGTTTATAAAAAACATTTACAGGGCGCCTGGGTGGCTTAGTCGGTTAAGCGTCAGACTTCGGCTCAGGTCATGATCTCACAGTTCTTGGGTTCAAGCCCCACATCGGGCTCTGTGCTGACAGCTTAGAGCCTGGAGCCTGCTTCAAATTCTATGCCTCCCTCTTTCTGCTCCTCCCCCACTCATGCTCTGTCTCTCTCTCCTTCAAAAATAAATAAAAACATTAAAAAATAAAAAATAAAAAAAACATTTACAATGTTAGGTAAAAAACCTTTATAAATGGTTTAGAAACTTAAGTCAGTTAACTAAGCAGTTTCAAGCCTGAGTAATCTATGTTTAAATATATAAAAATATAGAGATTTACTTGTCCCTTATCCAAATTGCCTAAGTCACGAGGAGGCACAGTCTTGGATCTTCGAGATGGATTACCTGTTAGAATATAATTGTCGGAGTTAGTTTTCATATTTAATTGAAAGTTTTAAATTTACTTAATATTATGGTCAAATATTTCCTTAGTTCATATCCTTTTGTGAACTACTATCCTTTACCCATCAGCTAAGGAAGTCTTAATATTTTTCTTTACTAATTCATAGGAGTTCATTATAGAACTTCAAATATTTATTCAGGCACTTAAGTCCAGTGTGACCCAAGAAAGACAAGGACAATATCCACCTTCTGAGAATTTACAATCTGGAGGAACAGACAGGTGCTCAACTAACCTAACAGATGAATCCAAAGGTATTTTGGAGCTAATCACAAGGACTTTAGTTAGAGGTTAGATGTAGGGTAGATATAATAGAGGCATCCAAGAATACATCTCGAATTTTGCTTGACAAAATAACTGGGTATTAAAATCCAGACCTAATTGCTGTGGTTTAAACTGTTTAGGTTATGACCAGCACACCAATCATATACTATATTAGTAATACATACGTTATAGAATAAGTGTATACACATATACACACACTCACCAACAACAAATTAAGGTGAATTTTAAAAAATATACTGACATTCTAATATTTTTTTCCTATGATGCCCAAGGGGAGGGTGGGTGATGGGCATTGAGGAGGGCACCTGTTGGGATGAGCACTGGGTGTTGTATGGAAAACAGTGTGACAATAAATTTCATATTAAAAAAAAACAAAAAAACCATGCCCAAAATTTGCAAGTTTGTTTCAAGTACGTGCCACTGGATGCTACACAGAGAGCACACTAAAGAACAGAAGCAGAGTCCATTCAGGCAGTTGGCGGGCATCTGAGAAGGCTTGTGCAGTACCCAGGGAGACAGAAATGTTCTGACTGCACTGTGTTAAATCACTGATAGGTTCCAAAGAGCTGGGTTTCATATGGTTCAACCTAATTAATCAATTCAGAAACTATCAACATCAGAAGGATTAGTTTAGAGATCCCTGGGAGTGCATTTTGGCTTGGGCAAACGGGTAGATGGTAGATGGTTCTGGGGACGAGAGGAATGCTCTGTTTTGATGTGATAAACGAAGAACAATTGCCGGTACCTTACTTACATGTGCAAAGTAAGCTCTGTTGGACCTCACTCCTAAATGTTTTAACCATCCTCCATAGAAAAGACTAATATCCCCATTTTAGAGGTAAGGAAAACGAGGCTGAGGTTAAATAATGTACCAAAGTTGTCAGCTAATAAAGCAAACCAGGATTCAATCCTATGAAGCTTAATTCTTCTCTCAAGCTGTTCATGAGCAGGAACTGGAAGCCTCTAAGCAAAGACCCACTGAGAGGACCAGGACACATGAGCAGGACATGGAGCTCTGACTCCTGAGTCTGTGTTCACTACTTTGAGTATAAATATACCTTATAAAATTACATGTCTTATAAAAGTTGGGACAGATTAAATTATTTAATAAACAGTGCTGGAATAGCTAGATATAGACAATATAGGAGGATAGGTTTATGACCGCAAGATAGGGAAGACTTAAGAAGCACCACCCGTAAAGTAAAAAAACTGAAATTCAACAACATTAAGAATCTTGGGAATTGTGGGTAACTGTAAGGTACCATCAAGCATCATGGCAGTATAAGTCATTCCTTTTTTCCTTCCCTTTTTAAACAACTAATTAGACATCTATAACCAAATGAAAGTACCTCAGCACCTCACACCAAGGGATCTGGGAGCTTTCCTGCCCACCTGGGCATCCAAAAATAGGACCTCAGTAAGGGATGCATATCCAAGGGAGTTAGTGAACCTGCCCGTCCCCATTCACCATGACTGGAAAAGAAACCCAGAGAGCACAAACCTTGGTGGATACTCACAGACAAAAGAGAATTTGCAGAAGTCTAGTCCACCCTGAGGGGAGATTCCAACATGCCACTGGAACAGGACAGCGATGAGTTTGGATGCAGAGAGGGAGGAACTTGCCAGAGCTGCTCCCCTCCCCAGGGAGACGCAGCATGCTAAGTTGTTTGGCAGTGGCAGTAACAACCTCTCCAAAGGAAGTGATAGCAAAGCAAAAGCAACAAGTGACTGCCCAGCTAGGCCAGTTACATGGGTTGTGGCTAAAGAAACATCTGTCTCCAACAGCACCCAGATCTCTGAGGAGAGATCCCCATGACTTGGAGAAGGAAAGAGAAAGGGAAGGAAGCATACTAGAATATCAAAGGTCATTACAGGAATGTTGTTCCTGCTGTCTGCTTCAGCACTTCAACATGAAGTCCAGAGCCAACAAGCCTCTGGTAGTACCCCACTCAGGCCCACAGGCACCCCCAAAGCCCAAGTGCTAAACCCACACCTCTCCTAACTCTGCTACCAGCTCCTTATGTGCCCTCCCAACTACAACCAAAGAGCAAGATTCAGTAAACAGGGAGCATGCTCAGAAAATAGGCCACAGTTGGTGAGCAGGGGAATAACTACAAATTTGGGCCATTTTACCACCTTCTGGAATACAGAAGAATGGTTTCTAACAGCTAGACTGGTGAACTATAAAAACCAAAGAAATCATAAAAACTAAGAAGGTATCTGCTATTTCAAATGGGAAAGCAGAAGTCCATAGCTACAAACAGTATAAAAAATTAAGGAAACATGGCATCACAAAAAGAAACTAATAGGTTTCTAGCAACAAAACTCAAAGGCATGAAATACCACATCTGATAAAGAATTCAAAATTGCTCTTGTGAAGAAATTCAACAAGTTACAAGAAAACTCAAAGACAATTCCATGACGTCATGGAATAAAATTAATGAACAGGAGTTCTTTACAAAACAGACTGAAATTATAAACAAAAACCAAACAAATTCTGGACCTGAAGAATTCAACAAATGAGATGAAGATGCAATAGAAAGCATCTGTAGCAGAGCAGAACACATGGAAGAGAAAATAAGTGACTTGGAGGACAGGAATATAGAAATAACAACAGAAGAGGCATAGGAACTAAGATGAAGAAAGAGTGAGGAAAGCCAACAAGAGCTATGAGATTCCACCAGAGAGCCAAATATTGGAAGAATTGGGGTTCCACAAGAAGAGAAGGGACAGAGAGTTTATTTAAAGAAACCATAGCTGAGGAGCACCTGGGTGGCTCAGTTGGTTAAGCATCCAATCTTGGCTCAGGTCATGATCTCATTGTTTGTGAGTTCAAGCCCCACATCAGGCTCTGTACTGACAGGTCAGAGCCTGGAGCCTGCTTCAGATTCTGAGTCTCCCTGTCTCTGTGGCCCTCCGCCACTTGTGCTTGCTCGCTCTCTCTCTCTCTCTCTCTCAGAAATAATAAATGAATAAACTTTAAAAAATAAAATACAGAAATAAGAGCTGAGAACCTGTCAAACATGGACAAGGACTTGAACAAACAAGTCCATGAAACTAATAGGACACCCTATTACCTTAATGCAAGACCTTCTCCAAGATACATTATAATGAAACTGTGAAAAATTAATCACAAAGAAGAATCTTAAAGGCAGCCAGGAGAAGAAGAAGAAAAAAAAAAGGTAACATACAAACCCCCCCCCCCCCCAAAAAAAACCCCAAGACAAACCAAATGAGGCTACCAGTGGATTTCTCAGCAGAAACTCTACAGGCCTGGAGACAGTGGAATGACATATTCAAAGTGATGAAAGATAAAAATTGCCAGCCAAGAATATTATATCCAGGAAAATTATCCTTCAGATATGAAGGAGAAATAAAGGCTTTCTCAGATAAACAAAAGCAGAGGGAGTTTAATCACCTGCTGTGTAAGAAATGCTGAAAACAACTCTTCAAGCTGAAACAAAAAGATGCTAATCAGCATCATGAAAACATGTAAAAGCAAACAACACAATGGTAAAGATGAAAAATTTATAATCAGGGGCGCCTGGGTGGCTCAGTCAGTTGAGCATCCGACTTCGGCTCAGGTCATGATCTCACAGTTCGTGGGTTCGAGCCCCGCGTCGGGCTCTGTGCTGACAGCTCAGAGCCTGGAGCCTGCTTCCGATTCTGTGCCTCCCTCTCTCCCTCTGCCCCTCCCCTGCTCATGCTCTGTCTCTCTGCCTCTCAAAAATAAAGAAACGTAATAAAAAAATAAAAAAAAAAAAGAAAAATTTATAATCAAATACAGAAAACTCCAAATCTACAATAAGATGGTGTATTAACCACTTAACTATAGTATAAAGGTTAAAGGAAAAGAACATTAAATAACTATCACTCAGTGGTGAAAAGCTAAAAGTTTTTCTTTGGAGATTAGGAAAAAGACAAAGATGCCTACTTTTACCACTTTTATTCAACATAAAATTGGAAGTCCTAGCCACAGCCATTAGGCAAGAAAAATAAAAAGCATCCAAATTTATCCAATTTGAATTAGAAGCAAAAGTTTCACTATTTGCAGATGATGTACTAAATATAGAAAACCCTAACGACTCAACCAAAAAATCTATTAGAACTAATAAATGTTGTTGTAAAGTTATAGGATACAAAAATTAACAAAGAAACCAGCTGAATTTCTATGCACTAATAACAAGCTATCAGAAAGAGAAATTTAAGAAAACAATTCCATGTTACATCAACAAGAATAAAATATCTAGGAATAAATTTATCCAAGGAGGTGAAAAACCTATAGTCTGAAAACTGTAAGACTGATAAAAGAAATTGAAGATGACACAAATAAATGGAAAGATACATTATACTTCCGGGAAGAATTAAAATGTTCATACTACCCAAAGCAATCTACAGATTCAGTGCAATCCCCATCAAAATACCAAAGACATTTTTCACAAAACAAAGAATGCTAAAATTTCTATAGAACCACAAAAGACCCCAAATAGCCAAAGCAATCCTAAGAAAAAAGAACAAAGCTGGAGGCATCACAATTGCTGGTTTCAAACTATACTGCTAAACTAGAGTAATTAAAACAGTATGGTACTGGCGTAAAAAAGGACACACAGACCCATGGAATAGAACAGAAAGCCCAGAATTAAACCCTCACATATACAATCAGTTAATATTCAACAAAGGAGCCAAGAACACTCAACGAGGAAAGATAGTCTCTTCAACCAATGATGTGAAAACCGAACACATGCAGAAAAGTAAAATTGGATCTCTTTTTAGACCATTCATAAAATTAATTTGAAATGGATTAAAGACTTAAACATAAAACCTGATACCATAAAACTTCTAGAGGAGAACACGGAAGTAATCCCTTGACATGGGTCTTGGCAATGATTTCTTGGATATGACACCATAAGCACAAGCAACAAAAGCAAAAATCAACAAATCAAAAATCAAAAGCTTCTGCACAACAAAAGAAACAATTGACAAAATGAAAAGGCAACACACAGAATGGGAGAAAACTTTTGCAGAGTTAATATCCAAAATACAGAAAAACTCATATAACTCAATAACAAAATAATGTAACTGAAAAATGGGCAAAATTAAATAAGCATTTTTCCAAAGAAGACATACAAATGACCAACAGTACATGAAAAGATGTTCAACTTCACTAATCATCTAGGAACTGCAAATCAAAACCACAAGATATCACTTCACACTTGCCAGAAAAGCTATCATCAAGAAGACGAGACGTAACAAGTATTAGCAAGGATGTGGAGAAAAGGAAATCCTTATGCACTGTTGGTGGGCATATAAACTGGTTCATCCACTATGGAAGTTCCTCAAAAAAATAAAAATAGATCTACCATATGATCCAGCAATGCCACTTCTGAGTACATACTCAAAGGAAATAAAAACAGGATATTGAAGCCTATGTTTACTGCAGCATTACTCACAATAGCCAAGATATGGAAACAACCTAAGTGCCCCTCAATGTATGAATAAAGATGTGATATAGATACACAACAGAATATTATTTTGCCATGAGAAAGAAAGATATACTGCTATTTGCAATAACATGGATGGACCTTGGGGACATTATGCTAAGTGAGGTAAGTCAGACAGAGACAGACAAATATTGTATGATATCACTTACAAGTGGAATCTAAAGAAGCCAAACTTGTAAAACAAGAGTGAAACCATGGTTACCAGGGAGGGGGAGTTTGGTGGATAGGGGAGATGTTGTTTAAAGGTACAAACTTGCAACAAGTAGTAAATAAGTCCTAGAACAGTATAGTGAATATAGGTAATATTGTATTATAATGAACAATTTGGCTAAGAAACTAGATCTTAAACTCTTCAACCATTAAAAAGATATAATAACTAGGTGTGCCTGGGTGGCTCAGTCGGTTAAGCGTCCAACTTCGGCTCAGGTCATGATCTCATGGTTGGTGGGTTCGAGCCCCACATCAGGCTCTTTGCTGACAGCTCAGGGCCTAGAGCCTGCTATGGATTCTGTGTCTCCCTCTCTCTCTGCCCCTCCCCTGCTCACGCTCTCTCATAAATAAATGAACGTTAAAAAACTTTTTTTAAAGATATAATTATGTGATATGATAGAGGTATTAATTATCACTACACTGGCAATCATAATATATAAATACATATATCAACATTATTATATACCTTAAATTTATACAATGTTGTATGTCAAATACATTTTCAATTAAAAAAAGGAAAACAGTTTTGGTTCACCAAAAGATATCATAAAGAGTAAAAAGGCAGGCCACAGACTGGAAGAAGATATTTGCAATGTGTGTAACTCTTAAATGATTACAACGGAGGGAGGGGAAATCCCCCCACAAACCAATAACGAAAAAGACAACACCACAGAATGAGTAAAAGACCTGATCAATTTTTCTCATAGAGGGAATCTAAATAGGTAATAAACATAGGCAATGGTATTTAACATATTTAGTAATCCCAGTAATGCAAATCAAAACTATGATGAGATAGTTTTCATCCATACCAGACTGGCAAAAATTGAAGTCTGACAATACCAAGTATCAACAAGGTGTGGAGCAGTGCAAGCACTTACATTACTTTGCTGGTTAGGCAGTAAAATCATTTTGGAAAATGTCTTGGCAAAATCTATGAGTGTTAAAGACATTCTTACTGATTACCCAGTAATTGCAGTATGTGCCCTAGAGAAATGAATGTAACCAGAGACGTTTACGAATGTTCACAGCATCACTGTTTAACATCCCAAACTTAAAAAAAATTTAACCATCAACAGGTTAATTTTAATATATTCATAAACATTCAAACTGCCTTGCAGGAAAATTAGTGAACTAGAGTTGCAGATCAACATGACTCTCAAAAACAATGTACAGTAAAAGACAACAGAATACATACAGCATAACTATTCAGAAAGTTCAAAAAGCATTTTTGTAGGACTGCACTTATAAGAGTAGAAACTACACAGATAGGGAATGTAATATGATCATGGAGGTGAGAGCTCTGGGGTGCTGTTACTCTCTTTATCTTGCTGGTATTTATCCAAGTATTTCCTTTACAACCATCAAGCTGCATATGTTATATCCACTTTTGTAAATTCAATTCATGAAAATAATTTCTAAAAATTCCTGGTAAATTAAAAATCTAGTTGTGAAAACAAAAGTTAATGAGAGAAAATATATATTTGTGGCCTAAGGATTGAGAAGGATTTCTTAAAGTCATAAAAAAAGATGGATAAATTCCATATTAAAAGGAAAAACATGTATATAAAAAACACAAACCGAAAGCTAAACCCGGACTGGGAAAAGATCGTGGCAGTGTTTGTAACTGAGAAAGGATTGGTACGCAGAATAACTTCAATAAAGAGAAGCCACTCCCTAAAAAGTTTTAAATGGGCAAAAGAAATGAACAGGCAATAAACAAAAGAGGAAACCCAAATGTCCATTAAATATACAAAAGGATGCTCACATGACCTTACCAGGAATCAGAGAAATGCATATTAAAATTACACTAACCCACCATTTCATGCCCATCTGACTGGCCACAGTCTTAAAGTCCGACCAGGTCAAGGGTTGGTAGGCACAAAAAGCATACTCTGCTGACAGCAAAAAAACTGGCAGAGCCACTTTGCAGAGCAAAGGGAAAATCTCCTCCAGTAGCACAAACCTGGTATGACCCAGCATCCTACTCTTGATATGTATCCTGGAGAAACTCACATGACAGATATTTTCTTCAGCCTTATTCATTCTATTGACACACTGGGGGAAAACATGAAGTTCATCAACAGGAAAACTCAATTGTGCAAATATATATGGAATCTGTATAGCTATTAAAATCAACAAACTAGAGTTTTATATGTATTAATGTGGGTATCAAAATATTGAGAGAAAAAAGCAAATTGTAGAGGGATACATAGAAACAATACTATATTGATTTATGAACATAATGTAGTAAAAGAATGAAAAACAAGCAAAGGAATGTTGTCAGGGTGGAAGTAAGTTGGGGAGAATACATAGGGGCTTCAATGATATTTTACAATGTTTTACTTCTTATATTAGGTGTAAATTCTCTATTCTTTAAATTCCTAATATATTTTGTAAAAATATCATGCAACTTCTTACCTTGTGTTGGCAAATGGTTTTTCTTGTATTTTTCTACCTGGGTTCCTGAAGAAATCTGACTCTTTTGTAATCGAACTGATGAATTCTATAGTATGAGATAATTTTGAATATAAAATTAGTGCTTGTCTACATATTAGTACAATGAATGAAACTAAAACTCAGCTTGCAAGGAGAATGGCTTAAGTTTGTTTATGTTGTTTTCATTTATCATCACTACAGGTCAGAGTGAACAAGCTATTATTTATGAATGTACTATATACACACACACAGACACACACACCACCTTTGGAAAAACAGATGGCCCTGAACAACGCTGTGGGGGTTAGGGGCACTGATCCCCGAAGCAGTTGAAAATCCATGTACAACTTTGGACTACCTCAAAATGTGACTACTAATAGCCTACTGTTGACGAGAAGCCTTACTAACAGTATAAACAGATTAGCACATATTTTTATGTCATATGTATTATACACCATATTCTTTTTTTTTTTTAAGTAGGCACCACACCCAGTGTGGAGCCCAGTGCAGGGCTTGAACTCAACCCTGAGATTAAGAGTCAGACGCTTAACTGAGTGAGCCACCCATGTGCCCTATGTATTGTATTCTTACAATAAAGTTAGCTAGAGAAAAGAAAATGTTATTAAGAAAGTCATACACTCAGGGGCACCTGAGTGGCTCAGTCGGTTGAGCCTTCGACTTCGGCTCAGGTAATGATCTCCTGGTTCATGAGTTGAAGCCCCACATCAGGCTCGCAGGTGTCAATGCAGTTGTCCCCCTCTCTCTCTGTCCCACCCCTGCTTGCACTCTCTCAAAAATATATAAAATGTTTAAAATAAATAAAACTTTTTTAAAATTTAAAAAATGAAAAAAAATTGTACGGAAGAGAAAATATATTTACAGTGCTGTACCGTATTTATTGAAAAATTGTGTGCAAGTGGACCCACACAGCTCAAACCCATGTTGCTCAAGGGTCAACTGTATATTCATTCTTCAAGTGAGGGCATAACAGACAACATAAAATGAAAGTCTGTTGCCAGATTAGCCAGAGAAGAGGGCAGTTAGTTACTCCTCAACATCAGCAAAACCCCCTTATCTCTACCTCTCCTGTGAACACTTCTCAACCATCTTGCTCCACTTTGAGCCCTAGCTCCTTACTAAGATGGCTCACCACTGCCTCCTTCTAGGGATGGAAATTTCTCACCCTCAGAATTTACACCCCTAGGTTTAGAGGCAGGGTACAGGTAGGTCTTCCTTGCTCCCCATCACTGATTCCAACCAAATCTCTCTCCTGCCTAACCACCCCTGTCCTAGTTCTGTGTCTCATGTCCACAACTCACACAACACGTACTCACCTTGCCAGGAGATAACTCCACTGCCTTAGCTTCAGTTTCCCAACCTACTCTATCCTCCTTCAGCCATGGACACCAATGGACAAACTCTACAACTGGTCATTATCAATATGTGCAATTACCAATAACTGCAAACATCTCATTTTCAAAGCCTTTGAATCCAGAATGTGGGGAATTCTACAAAATAATTACCCTGGTCTACTGAAAAAGCCAATGCCATTTAATAAAATGCTATAGTATTCAGGGGTAAGATGCCATGATTTCTGCAATTAGCTTCACATGGTACAGCAAAACACATACACACAAGTGGTTAAATATTAACAGTGATTGAATCTAGGTGACTCTTCAGGTGGTCATCCTATTGTTCTTTCAAATGTCTCTATTTGGGGAAGCTGTTATAATAAAAGGTTTGGGGAGATGGGGAGAACCCCACTTTCTTCAGACTGCTATATCTAGCTCATTCCTCTAACACCCTAACTCCACCAACTGTACAGGGTCCTACAATTCATTAATCCATGTAGATTTTCTATGTCCCTCAAAACCTTATGGTCTTATGCAGCTTAAACCAAGTTTCACCGCAGTGACTCTGGTTGCCTCCATGCCCTCACTCACTTTGTGGTATTCACCTGGATGACCACACCTCTTCTAAAATATAACTCTCTACCACCTTACAACCAAAATGCTGAACAAGAAAATAATGCAAACAACTCTCACCTGAAAATATGATCTCTAACCTACATAGGCTCCCAAAGCAGTCCAGGAACCAGACTACACTTCCCTAGTTCCTTTGCCTTTCACTCTCCTTCTCTCATCTCCCCAAACCTCCTACATCTTCACTCTCAGCTGACGACCAAGCTTTCACTTCACTGACAATACTAACATTAGGAGGGAGCTTCCTACCAACAGGTACCACACATTGAGCCTGGGTTCCACACCTTCAACCTTCTGCTACCAGGCACATGCTGTCCATGTGTCCTGGCCAAGGCCAGACCCTCCCTTCATTCCCTAAATCCCCCCTTCTCTCATTTATGAACATTGCTCCAACAATTTCTTCCCACCTTCTCCTGCATCGGCATTTTCCTCTTTACTGAATCAATTCTGTCAATACAGAAACACTTGTTACTTTTCCCATTAAAACAAACAAAACAAAAACAAAAACAAAAACAAAAACAAAAACAAAAACAAAAACAAAACCTTTCCTACAGCCACTACCCCTTCTCTTTCCATTCACTGCAACATCTCTCCAGAAAGTTCTTATTCTCTGTCTGAAACTTCTCATTCTCTCTTATCTAGTCAGGCTTTTACTTTCAACACATTCCTACGTGGTAAATCCAATGACCAATTTTCAGCCCTCATCTAACTTAGCAGCAACCTTTGACATCGCTGGCCACTCTCTCCTCTGGGAAGTACTTTCTTTACTTGGCTCTCAGGACACCACACTGGCTTCCTTAACTCCATCCTCTGGTTGTCAATTTTCCTCCCCCCATCTTCTCATACTCTGGCTCAGTACGTGGATCTCTTTACTACCCACGCTTTTAGCTTTGGTGAACTCCGCCAGCCCAAAGCTTTACCACACATCCTGATGACCCCTAAACTTTTAGCTCCAATCTGACCTTCTCCTGCTATGTACATAACTTCCCAGACAATATCTCAACCTGAGGGCTAATAGGCATTTCAAATTTACCCACCTAAACCTGAGATCCTAATATCCACGCTCCCAAGAAATACATGCTCTTTTCTTGTGGTCTCTTACAATAAATGGAAACTCTATTATGCCAAATCACTACACTACACTTGGAAGCCATTTTTTTTAAAGTTTATTTATTTTTGAGAGAGAAAGAGACCGCATGAGCGGGTGAGGGGCAGAGAGAGAGAAGAGAGAGAGAAAGAGAATCCTAAGCAGGCTTTGCATTGTCAGCAGAGAGCCTGATGCAGGGCTAGAACTCACGAAACTGTGAGATCATGACCTGAGCCAAAACCAAAAGTCGGATGCTGAACCAACTGAGCCACCCAGGAACCCTACTGGAAGCCATTCTTGACTCCTTCCTTGCTGTCACATCCAATATCCAGCTTATCAACAAATCCTATACACTTCTCAGCCCTCCACTGCTGCTCTTCCAGTCTAAAGCCCCTCTCATCTGTGGTGTGAATAACAGTAACAATCTCCTAACTGGCATTCCCGATCATGCCTATAACCTTCTCCTCCCCATTCAGTCTACAGTCAACAGCAGACAGAGTGACCTTACTAAAATAAAGGATCAGGCCCCCTCTTCAACCATAGCCCTCCACAGCTCCACTTCTCCCTCAGAGGAAACACCCAAGGGCTTACAGGAATCAACTAAGGCCTAATGAACTCTGTCCCACCTCCCTCTATCACATCTCTGATCACATCCCCTACCACTCTCCCCACTTCCTCTGCTCCAGCTCTATAAATTTGAGGGCTCAAATATTTAATATCTCCCTGACTTGACGAAACTGGCTCCAAACCTACCATGGATCCATCTTTTTTTGTGGCAGTCACACACGGACCCATCCTTATGTTGCTCTCTGTAGCTTCTGCTTTCTTCCAGGCGTCTAATCGGAATCTTTCCATCACTTTTATTTCTTCCCTGAGGTCTGTGTTCTCTCTGACCAACATTTCTATTTGGCTTCTAAGACGGCCATGTGTGCTTGACCATTTTGCTTCCTTTCTTTTCAAATCTTCCTGTAAATCTGCTATCTGCTGTTTCAAAGCCTCTCAAAACAAAACAACAACAACAAAAAATTACTAGAATAACGCAATAGAAGAAAAGAGATACATCATCAAAACATAAGTGCTGCCGTAGCACAGGCAGCAGAAAAGGGAAGGCTTGGTCAATCACATTTCAAAAACATCAAGTTTTTCATGAAAAGGGAAAGGAGTTCAGGGTAAAGACTCACCTCATACCATCAACAAAACTGATTCCAGAAGAAGGAAGGCACTACTAAGGAGTTCACTGCAATAACACTGCCATGAGGTAATAAAGGTCTACACTAAGCTATTAATTGAAATAGAAAGAAAAACAAATGGGAGATTATCTGGTAAAGAAAAAACTAACAGGAATCATGACTAATTGAATGAAGAGCTGAGGTAAAGGGATGAATAAAACATTCAAAGTCAAAACCACCAGCCCTGAAAGCAGATTCTGTTTCAGATTCATTAGAAGAAATGGGTTTTAAGAAACTGATCTGTTTCAGATGGACTAAATGACATTTGTGAAGAAACTCCTAGATGGGGCGCCTGGGTGGCACAGTCGGTTGAGCGTCCGACTTCAGCCAGGTCACGATCTCGCGGTCCGTGAGTTCGAGCCCCGCGTCGGGCTCTGGGCTGATGGCTCAGAGCCTGGAGCCTGTTTCCGATTCTGTGTCTCCCTCTCTCTCTGCCCCTCCCCCGTTCATGCTCTGTCTCTCTCTGTCCCAAGAATAAATAAACGTTGAAAAAAAAAAAGAAATTAAAAAAAAAAAAAGAAACTCCTAGAAATGTCTAGAAGCAATTTGCAACTGTACAAATAAAAATCAAGACCAATGTCAAAACTAAGGAAAAATTCATCACCTACATGGCTTATGTGGGTGCATGATATGGGGAGTGCCTGAAAGCTGAGGCAAGGAGCATGAGCAGAAGCAAGATCTCCTTGCCCACCACCTGAGAACTCACCTGAAGGCAGTGAGGAGCCCTAAGGAGCTCATTAATACGCATGAAATAAAAAAGTACATGGCAGCAAATGAAAATGAAAACATGACAGTCCAAAACCTTTGGGATGCAGCAATGGCAGTCCTAAGAGAAAAGTTTATTGCAATCCAGGCCTACCTCAAGAAGCAAGAAAAGTCTCAAATACATGACTGAACCCTACACCTAAAGGATCTAGAAAAGGAGCAGCAAATAAAGTCTAAAGCCAGCAGAAGATGGGAAATAATAAAGAATAGAGCAGAAATAAATGATATTAAAACAACAAAACCCAGCAGAACAGATCAATGAAACTAAGAGCTGGTTCTCTGAAAGAATTAATAAAATTGATAAACCCCTAGGCAGACTTATCAAAAGGAAAAGAGAAAGGACCAAAACAAATAAAATCATGAATGAAACAGATCACAAACAACACCACAGAAATACAGACAACTGTAAGAGAATATTATGAAAAATTATATGCCAAAAACTGGGCAATCTAGAAGAAATGGACAAATTCCTAGAAACATACAAACTACCAAAACTGAAACAGGAAGAAATAGAAAATGTGAGCAGACCTATAACCAGCAAAGAAATTGAAACACTAATCAAAAATCTCCGAACAAACAAGAGTAGTCCTGGGCCACATGGCTTCCCAAGGGAATTCTACCAGACATTTAAAGAAAAGTTAATATATATTCTCGTCAAACTGTTCCACAAAACAGAAATGGAAGGAAAACTTCTAAACTCAATCTATGAGGCCAGCATTACCTGATTCCAAAACCAGACGAAGACCGCACTAAAAAGGAGAATTACAGGCCAACATCCCTGATGAATCTGGATGTAAAAATTCTCAACTAGATATTAGCAAATCTAATCCAACAGTACATTAAAAGAATTATTCACCACGATGAAGTGGGATTTATTCCTGGGCTGTAGGGGTGGTTCAGTATTCACAAATCCATCACCATGATACACCACATTAATAAAAGAAAAGTACAAGAGCCATATGATCCTCTCAATTGATGCACAAAAAGCATTTGACAGAATAAAGGACCCATTCTTAACAAAAACACTCAACAAAGTAGGAATAGAGGGAACATACCTCAAAATCATAAAGGCCATATACGAAAGACCCACAGCTAATATCCTCCTCAATGGGGAAAAACTGAGAGCTTTGCCTGTACAGTCAGGAACAAGACGGGGATGTCCACTCTCACTGTTTCTATTTAAACACAGTACTGGAAGTCTTAGTCTCAGCAATCAAACAATGAAAAGAAACAAAAGGCATCCAAATCAACAAGGAAGAAGTCAAACAATCATTATTCGTAGACAACATGTTACTCTATGTAGAAAACCCGAAATACTCCACCAAAAAATTGCCAGAACTAATATATGAATTCTGCAAAGTAACAGGATATAAAAATCAACATACAGAAATCTGTTGCCTTTTTATACACCAATAATGAAGGAGAAGAAAAAGAAATCAAGGAAGCGATCCCATTTGCAATAGCACCAAAAACTGTAAGATACCTAAGAATAAACCTAATCAAAGATTTGAAAACTACAGAACACTTATGAAAGAAGTTAAAGACAACACAAAGAAGTGGAAGAACATTCCATGCTCATGGATTGGAATAACAAACATTGTTAAAATGTCTATACTACCCAAAGCAACCTACACATTCAATGCAACCCCTATCAAAATACTACCAGAATTTTTCACAGAACTAGAACAAATAATCCTAAAATTTGTACGGAGACACAAAAGACCCCAAATAGCCAAAGCAATCCTGAAAAAGAAAAGCAAAGTGGGAGGCATCACAATTCTGGACTTCAAGCTGTATTACAAAGCTATAGTCATCAAGACAGTATGGTACTGGCACAAAAACAGACATATAGATCAATGGAACAGAATAGAGAACCCAGAAATGGACCCACAAACGTATGGCCAACTAATCTTTGAGAAAGCAGGACAGAATATCCAATGGAAAAAAACAACAGTGCTGGGAAAATTGGACAGTAATATACAGAAGAAAACTTTTTGGCTTTTCAAAAATAAATAAATAGTTAAGAGTTTGCAAGTATTAATAACTGGGGGAAAAGAAGCCCAAAAGCTATGAGAAACATCAAAGACAAGCTAACTAAAACAGATTTTTACTACAAGACCAGAAAGTCAAACCAATAAGTGAAAGAGAAAGGTAACTATTAGAGAAAAACATACAAATGTAGTGCTGGGAAAGATTGGTGAGCAAGTGCTCTACCCAAAGGAAGAGTGCAAGATTTACAGTTAGTACAGAGGGCTTCAATTCACATAAATGAACAGAATTAACAGCATTTGGTATGTGGGACATTAAACAGGTCAATGCAACATGACACTGGTGAATTTCCAACTCTTGGCTTATTAATTCACCGATGCCGTTATTGTAGTCTTTTTTTTTTTTTTTTTTGGAAGACTTTGGTAAGAAAACAACTGATATATTTCACTCTAAAAGCCAAAACTACAAAAAATGTTCTTCATGTAGTATCTCAGATTATTTGTTGAGTCAATGAATGATTAATAAATTGATACCCAATTTCTCTTTGACACATCATATAACTCTGAGATCCTTACTAGACTGTCATCCTTACTAACTCATATAAGTATAACGTAAAGAACTGGCATACCTGTATTTCCTCACGTTCTTTTTTATCTGGAAAAGTTCTTGCAACTGTAGTATACTTCTCAAAAACTTTCCGTTCCTTTTGTAGCTTCCTCATTTCCTCCTTTTTAAACTCTTCTATCCGAGTCAATTCTTTTGCTTTCTGTTGTTCAAAGTCTGTAATTTCTCTCCTAAAATGACCAAACCGTGTTATCATCTAAAGGGACCATCTTAATGGAGTAATCCACATGTGGTACAAAACGGAACACCAGGGACAGCCTAGGGATGCAGGAACTGCTGGTCTTAGTGAATCCATCTTCCATCCATCATACTGAAACAGCTGTCAATTAATTCCATGAAGCATTCCCCCAATAAATATTCACTGAGCATTTGCTATGAATGAAGCACTACCCTAGGTACTGGAGAAACCACAGTGAAAAAAACCAAACATCCTTATTCCCATGAAGCTTCTCATTCTAATGGGAGAGACATAATAATAAACGAGATAAAATATATGGCACATTAGAAAAGTGTTAAGGGGAAAAATAATGCAAGTAAAGAGTGTAGGAAATAGCAAGGAGACTGAAATTATGGATGGGGTCATCTTGCTGAGATAATATTTGAAGTAAAATCTGAAGGGACTGAGAGAACAGCCACGATGATATATGGACAAAACAGCTCGGGAAGAGGAAACACCACAGGCAAAAAGCCCAGAGGTAGGAATATGCCTGATGTGTTCAAAGATCAGCTAAGAGGCCAGGGTAGCTAAAACAGAGCGAACAAGAGACAGAACAGCAGGAAAAAGTGTCAAAAAACAAACAAAACAGAGGGCCCAGATGAATTCAGGTCTTATAGACCAGTGTGGGGACTTTGGTGTTTAGCTTAGGAGAATGCTGATCAGAGAAACTGTCATAACCCAGGTTCATTCTGAGGCTCTGTTAAGAACATATGGAGAGTGACGCCGGCCAGATAGTGGAATAGGACGTCCCCAGCTCACATCTCCCTACACAAACAACAATCTGACAGCCAACCACAGATAAAACTGCTTTTGTGAGAGCTCTAGGATCCAGGTAGGACGTTGAGAAACCCCAGGGAAGCCTAAGGCTGAGGACAGCCACTTTGAGAAGACAGTCCCATGGCCCACTGGCAGGCTTACCAAATGTGGTCCTAGCTACAGGCCTAAAACAGCCCAGTCTGTCTGGAGGCTCAGCTCCAGCCCCATCTGCCAAAGGACCCAGGAGGAGCCACACCCAACTGTGTCCCCTGGTAACAGGCCCACAGACCTCAGTCGTGACTATAAAATCAGAAACAGTCCTGTAACCTGGCTCCAGCCCTGCTCTATTGTGGTACTGGAGTCAGTCCTGCTCACCCAGGGACCCAGCAGGAGGACTGAGGAGCCTAGCAGGAAGCTGCTCAAAACCTGTAGGAGCCACACCCATTCTCACTCCTGGTAACAGACCCGCTGTCTGCACACTCAACAGTGGACCTGAAAGCAGCCCCACGATGTAGCTTCAGCCCTGCTGGACTCTGGTCCTAGAGCAGTCCTGTGCAACTGAGGATCTGGTAGGAACCGCATCCGTCATGTCCCTGTTCACAGACCTGCCAATTAAGGACACTGTGGACTCAGCAGTAGGCACACTACAACCCCACTCAATTATGATCCTGGAGGCAGACCATCAGTCCAGGCATCCAGCAAGAGAAGGTCTTCACCTGCCAAAACTGGTCTGTTAAGACAAAAAGAGCTTTTTGGCCTTTCAAATGCAAAAATGTCAACACAAGAATTAGGCAAATGTGACACCACCAAAGGAAACTAGTAAATTAATAAGGCTCCAGTAACCAATCCCAAAGAAATGCAGATCTAGGAACTGACAATTCAAAATAATTGTTTTAAAGAGTAAACTACAAGAGAACACAGATAAGGGCGCCTGGGTGGCTCAGTCGGTTGAGCGTCTGACTTCGGGCTCAGGTCAGTATCTCATGGTTCGTGAGTTCAAGCCCCACGTCGGGCTCTGTGCTGACAGCTCAGAACCTGGAGCTTGCTTTGGATTCTGTGTCTCGCTCTCTCTCTGCCCCTCCTCCACTCGTGCCATGTCTTTCTTTCAAAAATAAACATTAAAAAATAATTTTTTTCACAAAAAAAAAGAGAACACAGATAACTCCACAAAATCAGGAAAATAATACCTGGGAAAAAAAACAAACAACAAGTTCAACAAAGAGACAGAAATCATTAAAAAAAACCAAAACTATAGTTACTTAAAACTAAATAAATAAATAAAACTTAAGTGGTGCCTGGCTGGCTCAGTCAGAAGACCATGTAACTCTTGATCTCAGGGTCACGAGTTCAAGCCCCACAGGGGATGTAGAGATTACTTAAAAATAAATAAAATAAATAATACAAAAACAGAAATTCTGGAGCTAAAGAATACATGAATAAAGTGTAAAATACAATAGAGAACTTCAACAGCAGACTTAAGCAGAAGAAAGAATCTGTGAACTCAAAAACAGATAATTTGAGGTTAGCCAGTCAGAGGAGAAAAAAGAAAAATAATGAAAAAGAGTGAAGAAAGCCCATGGGATCTATGGAGCACTACAAAAGAACCAATATGCTCATTATGGAAGTCTCAGAAAGAAAAAACAAGCAAAATCAACAACCCCCTTAGAAGACTAAGAAAGACAGAAGACTCGAATAAAATCATAAATGAAAGAGGACATGTTGCAATAGATGCCCCAGAAATAAAAAGGATCATATTATGAACAATTATATCCCCAAATCTGGATAATCTAGAAGAAACAGACAAATTCCTAGAAACATACAACCTACAAAACTGAATCTAGAAGAAACAGAAAGGCTGAAGAGACCCATAATAAGGAGATTGAATCAGAAATCAAAAACCTCCCAAGAAAGAAAAGTTCAGGACCAGATGGCTTCCCAGGTAAATTCCAGCAAACATTCAAAAAATAATTAATACCAATCCTTCCTGAACTTCTTCCAAAAAAAGAGAAGAAACACTTCCAAACTCATTTTATTATGAGGGTAGTATCACTTAGATGCCAAAGTCAGACAGTGACACCACAAGAAAACTACAGGCCAATATCCCTGATGAATATAAGATGTAAAAATCCTCAATAAACACTAGCAAACCAAATCCAACAGCACATTAAAAGGATTTACACCATGACCTAGTGGGATTCATCCCTGGAACATAAGGCTGGCTCAACATATCAAATCAATTAATGTGATGCAAACTGGTGCAGCCACTGTATAAAAGTTTGGAAGTTCTTCAAAAAATTAAGTATAGAATTACCATATGATCTACCAATTCCAACCCTGGGTATATACCCCAAAGAACTAAAAACAGAGACCTGAACAGATATTTGTACACCAATGTTAGTAGCATTATTCACAATAATCAAAAGGTAGAAACAACCCAAATGTTTAGCTGTGAGCCAAGAAATGCCAAGGATTGCCAGCAACACACTTCTCCTACCCCACCCCTCCCCGTCGGCCCTCACCTTCCCCAAGAAGATACTCTCCTCCAATACAAAGGAGATACTCTCCTCCACCTCCAAAAAGAAGAACGGCTTCTCCCCCTCCCCCTCCTAAACAAAGGGCATTGCCATCTCCACCACCAAAGTGTGGGTTCTCCCATTCTCCACTTACCAAACAAAGAACCTCCCCAGTCACCAAGAGATATTCACATTCATTAATATCAAAGCATAGGAAAGGGTCTTCCCCAAGCCGATCTACCCAGGAGCCCCAGTTACCACAACCAAACAGCATTCACCCTCACAATGGCTTCGAGGTCCTCAGACCTCAAGTCCTCCACCTGTTCGAAGAGGAGCATCATGAATCACCCCAAAGTAGGCAGTCCCGATGTCCAAGTACTAGGCCCATCAGGAGAGTCTCCAGGACTCTGAAACCCAAAAACACAAAACAGGCTGCCTCACCAAGCCCTCAGTCTGTAAGGAGGGTTTCATCCTCCCAATCTGTCTCAGGATCTCCTGAGCCAACAATTAAAAAGCCCCCACCAACTCAGTCTCCTGTCCAGTCTCAGTCACCCTTTACCAACTGGTCACCAGTGGTACCAGTCAAAAAGGCTAAAAGCCCAACACCAAGCCCATCTCTGGCGAGGAACTCAGACCCAGAAAGAGGTGGGAAGAAAAAGAAAAAGAAGGACAAGAAACACAAGGAGGATAAGAAGCACAAGAAGCACAAAAAACACAAGAAGGAAAAGGCCGTGGATGCACCTGCTGTGGCTGTTGTACCCCTGCAGCCATTGCTGCTCCCACAACCACATCAGCACAGCCGGAACCAGAGGCAGAGCCTGAGCCTAAGGAGACCAAAAGCGAGCCTGAAGACAATCTCAACGACTGAGAAAAGCACTTGAGTGAAAAGGCACTGAGGTCGATGTGGAAGGCTCAAGGGTCCCCACAGTCTTAGGTGGGAATGTGTGTTATGATGTACATTTTATTTGGTCTGTACACAATTCAATTTCAAAATTGCTAAAATGTGTTTGAGCTTTAGACTATAACATTTGTTGTAATAATTGCTAGGTTGAAGTTCACCATGTAAAAAAAAAAAGGGCACGGATTTGCATTGCAAACCAAAGGTGTCCACAGTGTATTAGTGACATTCTTTCATTGACAGCTGACATAAATTCATTTCAAGTGAAATATTTTAAACCAAAAAAAAAAAAAAAATCCCCTTTTAAAAAAAAGGAGGGTTTCAATATTGTGGGCATTCTTACAGTTTCTTTAAAGGCCTTGGTTATTCCTAGAGGTTTTCCTTTCTTTTGTTTTTTTTTTTTCTTTATTTTTTCTCATTTGAGTCTTAGCACCCATTTAAGTTATGATGCTTGTAAACGTTGTAAACGTTGCAAGGACCACAAAGTACCAGAGACATCACTACAAGCATAAAACCTACAGTTAACACAATGACTCTAAAACCATATCTTTCAATAACACTGAATGTAAATGGACTAAATGATCCAATCAAAAGACACAGGATATCAGAATGGATAAAAAAACAAGAACCATCTATTTGCTGTCTACAAAAGACTCATTTTAGACATGAGAACACCTTCAGATTGAAAATGAAGGGATGGAAAACTATCTGTCATGCTATTGGAAGTAAAAGAAAGCTGGAGTAGCCATACTTATATCAGACAAACTAGACGTTAAATTAAAGGCAGTTAACAAGAGACGAAGAAGGCATTATATAGTAATTACAGGGTCGATCCATCAAGAGCTAACAATTATAAATGTCTATGTACCGAATTCACAGGCACCCAAATATATAAAAGAACGAATCACAAACATAAACAATCTTATTGGTAGGAATGTGGTAATTGCAGGGGACTTTAATACTCCACTTACAGAAATGGATAGATCATCTAGACAGAGAATCAGTAAAGAAACAAGGGCCCTGAATGATACACTGGACCGGATGGACTTGACAGATACATTTAGAACTTTTCATCCTGCAGCAGCAGAATATACTTTCTTCTCGAGTGCACATGGAACACTCTCCAACATAGATCACATACTGGGTCACAAAACAACCCTCAATAAATATAAAAGAATTGAGATCATACCATGCACACTTTCAGATCACAATGTTATGAAACTTGAAATCAACTACAGGAAAAAGTTTGGAAAACCTCCAAATGCATGGAGGTTAAAGAACATCCTACTAAAGAACGAATGGGTCAACTAGGCAATTAAAGAAGAAATTAAAAAATATATGGAAATAAATGAAAATGAAAATACAACAATCCAAACGCTTTGGGATGCAGCAAAGGAACTCCTAAGAGGAAAATACATTGCAATACAGGCCTATCTCAAGAAAAAAAAAATCCCAAATACAAAATCTAATAGCACACCTAAAGGAACTAGAAGCAGAGCAGCAAAGAAACTCCAAAGCCAGCAGAAGAAGAGAAATAATAAAGAGCAGAGCAGAAATAAACAATATAGACTCTAAGAAACCAGTAGAACAGATCAATGAAACCAAGAATTGGTTTATTGAAAAAATAAACAAAATTGATAAACCTCTAGCCAGGCTTCTCAAAAAGAAAAGAGAGAGGACCCAAATAGGTAAAATCATGAATGAAAGTGGATTTATGACAACCAATCCCTCAGAAATACAAGTAATTACCATGAAATACTATGAAAAATCATATACCAACAAACTGGACATCCTGGAAGAAATGGACAAATTCCTAAACACCCACACACTACCAAAACTCAAATGGGAAGAAATAGAAAATTTGAACAGACCCATTACTAGTGAAAGATTAAATCAGTTATCAAAAAATCTCCCAATAAATAAGAGTCCTGGACCAGATGGCTTCCCTGCAAAATTCCACTAGACATTTAAAGCAGAGTTAGTACCTATCCTTCTCAAGCTGTTCCAAAAAACAGAAATGGAAGGAAAACTTCCGGACTCATGCTACGAAGCCAGCATTACTTTGATTCCCAAACCACACAGAGACCCAACAAAATAGGAGAACTACAGCCGAATATCCCTGATGAACATGGATGTAAAAATTCTCAACAAGATACTAGCAAATCGAATTCAACAGCATATAAAAAGAATTATTCACCATGATCAAGTGGGATTCATTCCTGGGCTGCAAGGCTGGTTCAATATTCACAAATCAATCAATGTGATACATCACAGTAATAAAAGAAAAGATAACAACCATATGATCCTGTCAATAGATACAGAAAATGCATTAGACAAAATACAGCATCTTTTCTTAATAAAAACCCTCAAAAGTCGGAATAGAAGGAACATACCTCAGCATCATAAAAGCCATTTATGAAAAGCCCACAGCTAATATCATCCTCAATGGGGAAAAACTGAGATATTTCCCCCTGAGATCAGGAACACAACATGGATATCCACTCTCACCACTGTTGTTTAACATAGTGTTAGAAGTACTAGCATCAGCAATCAGACAACAAAATGAAATAAAAGGCATCCAAATTGGCAAAGAAGTCAAACTTTCACTTTTCACAGACAACATGATACTCTACATGGAAAACCCAACAGACTGCACCAAAAGTCTGCTAGAACTGATACATGAATT
Source organism: Prionailurus viverrinus (assembly GCF_022837055.1). Taxonomy (NCBI): domain Eukaryota; kingdom Metazoa; phylum Chordata; class Mammalia; order Carnivora; family Felidae; genus Prionailurus; species Prionailurus viverrinus. Next base: position 597,513 of record NC_062561.1, read on the forward strand.
CAACAAAGTCACAGGTTACAAAATCAATGTACAGAAATTGGTTGCATTTTTATACACCAATAATGAAGCAACAGAAAGACAAATAAAGAAACTGGTCCCATTTACAACTACACCAAGAACCATAAAATACCTAGCAATAAACCTAACCAAAGATGCAAAAGATCTGTATACTAAAAACTATAGAAACTTTATGAAGGAAATTGAAGAAGACACAAAAAATGGAAAAACATTCCATGCTCAGAATATTGTTAAAATGTCAATACTACCCAAAGCAATCTACACATTCAATGCAATCCCAATCAAAATTGCATAGGCATTCTTCTCAAAGCTAGAATAAGCAATCCTAAAATTTGTATGGAACCACAAAAGACCTCAAATAGCCAAAGTAATATTGAAAAAGAAAACCAAAGTGGGAGACATCACAATCCCAGACTTGCCTCTACAAAGCTGTAATCATCAAGACACAACAGACACATAGACAATGGAATAGAATAGAGAACTCAGAATTGGACCCACAAATGTATGGCCAACTAATCTTTGACAAAGCAGGAAAGAGCATCCAATGGAAAAAAGAAAATCTCTTTAGCAAATGGTGCTGGGAGAACCAGATAGCAACATGCAGAAGAATGAAACTAGACCACTTTCTTATACCACACACAAAAATAAACTCAGAATGGATGAAAGACCTGAATATGAGACAGGAAACCATCAAAACCCTAGAGGAGAAAGCAGGAGGAGAGGAGAGAAAGAGGAGAAAACCTGTCTGACCTCAGCCGCAGCAATTTCTTACTCAACACATCTCCAAAGGCAAGGGAATTAAAAGCAAAAATGAACTATTGGGACCTCATCAAGATAAAGAGCTTTTGCACTGCAAAGGAAACAATCAACAAAACTAAAAGGCAACCAAAGGAATGGGAAAAGATATTTGCAAATGACATATCGGACAAAGGGCTAGAATCCAAAATCTATAAAGAACTCACCAAACTCCACACACAAAAAACAATAATCCAGTGAAGAAATGGGCAGAAGACATGAATAGATACTTTTCCAAAGACATCCAGATGGCCAACAGACACATTAAAAGATGCTCAAGGTCACTCATCACCAGGGAAATACAAATCAGAGCCACACTGAGATACCACCTCACACCATCAGAGTGGCTAAAATGAACAAATCAGGAGACTATAGATTCTGGCAAGCATGTGGAGAAACAGGAACCCTCTTGCACTGTTGGTGGGAATGCAAACTGGTGCAGCCACTCTGGAAAACAGCGTGGAAGTTCCTCCAAATATTAAAAATAGAACTACCCTACGACCCAGCAATAGCACTGCTAGGAATCTACCCAATGGATACAGGAGTGCTGATGCATAGGGGCACACGCACCCCAATGTTTATAGAAACGTTTTCAACAATAGCAAAATTATGAAAAGACCCTAAATGTCCATCAACCGACGAATGGATAAAGAAGATGTGGTTTACATATACAATGAAATACTACTTGGCAATGAGAAAGAATGAACTCTGGCCATTTGCAGCAACGTGGATGGAACTGGAAGGTATTATGCTAAGTGAAATACGTCAGTCAGAGAAAGACAGATACCATATGTTTTCACTCATGTAGAACTTGAGAAATTTAACAGAAGACCCTAGGGGAAGGGAAGGGGAAAAAATAGTTACAGAGAGGGAAGCAGGCAAACCATAAGAGACTCTTAAATACAGAGAACAAACTGAGGGTGGATGGGGGGTGGGGGAAAGGGGAAAGTGGGTGATGGGCATTGAGGAGGGCACTTGGGATGAGCACTGGGTGTTGTATGTAAGCCAATTTGACAATAAATTATATTAAATAAATTTAAAAAAAAAAGAAAAGAAAAGAAAAGAAAAGAAAAGAAAAGAAAAGAAAAGAAAAGAAAGCATAGTTCCACTGGATGCCTTGAATTCAGACTTCTGGCCTCCAGAACCATGAAAAAATAAATTCCCGTTGTTTTAAGCCACCTCATTTGTGTGTACAGTTGATCCTTAAACAACATGGTTTGAACTGCATAGATCCACTCATAAACAATTTTTATAGTACAGTACTATAAATGTATTTTCTCTTCCTTATGACTTTCTTAACATTTTTTTTTCAGTACCTTACTTTAATCATGAGAATATGTATATAATACATATAACAAACTATGTGTTAATCAACTGTTATTGGTTAAGGCTTCCAATCAATCATCAGTAGAATATTCGTAGTTAAGTTTTTAGGGAGTCAAAAGTTTTACGTGGATTTTCGACTGTGCAGGGGTTTGGAGCCTCTAACTCCTGCATTGTTCAAGGATGAACTGTACTTTATTACATTAGCCCTAGAAAATTAATGCATTGGCCAAGGTAGCACCTGAAATCACAGCTCCAAAATGCTTGTCAAATTTCAATTTATGAACTCATCACTAAGAGAATTCCCCTTTTAACACATTTCTGATGACAGTGGGTCATTTTAATTAAAAAATTCTTATGTGGTGGGGCGCCTTGGGTGGCTCAGCCGGTTAAGTGTCCAATTTCAGCTCAGGTCATGATCTCACAGTTCTTGGGTTCTAGCCCCACACTGGGCTCTGTGCTGACAGCTCAGAGCTTGGAGCCTGCTTTGGATTCTGTGTCTCCCTCTCTCTCTGCCCCTGACCCACTTGTGCTCTGTCTCTCTTTGCCTTTCCAAAATAAATAAATGTTAAAAAAAAAAAAAAAATCTTTTTTTTTTTTAATTCTTATGTGGTAAAGGTTTCACTTCCTTTTCCTTTTTATTATTGGATCGACAAAACTTGTTTCAAATATTCTAGATAAAATCTTAAAGATAAAAGTGAATCATTGTATCTTTTCCCAACTTATATGCAGACTTACCTAAGTTTTTCCAAGGCACTTTCACGTTCAATGCGAAGTTTAGCTAAAGATGTGTTCTCAGCTTTAAATTTTTCTATTTCTGTTTCCAATTCAGTTACTTTCTCTCTCAAAACTTGAGATCGAGCACTGTCACCTATAAAATAGGCCATATATATTGAACTTCACAAAAGGTCTTCAGCAGCAGAAACCAGCTAGCTATTAATACTAAGAGCCAAATATATGGTAAACATCTGTACTATTAAAATGCACAAGAAACAACGCCTCTGGAAAAAAAAAAAAAACTATATGAACCTGACTTTCCAGATAAAACCAATCTATATTTAAAAAAGACATTATTCAACTGAAGAGTAACAATCTACCAATGAATTAACATTACATATAAAAAGAAATCATTCAAATGTTTAAAAACCTAATACATATGTTTTTTGTCTTTTTGATAACAGCCAATATTGTAATAACTGTATGGTGACAGATAGAAACTAGACATATCATGGGATCATTTCATAATGTATAAAAATACTGAATCACTATGATGTATACCTGAAACTAATACTGATGTTGTACATCAATTGTACTTCAATTTAAATATGTATATATGAACATGAGTAAGTAATTCACAAGACATCTAAAGCAAATAATTAACATCAAAATCAAAGTTTACTCCCACTAATCATGGAAATACAAATTAAGATGTTTTTCACATACCAATTTGCTATTTCAAAGAGTAAAAAAGCCAACACTTCTGTTCTTCCACTACCCTTTTGAAAAATTGATTTCTGCACAAAAATATGCATTGCAACATTATTTCTAATAGTGAAAAATAATTTAAGTATCCAACATTAAGGAAATTACTGAATAAAATGATGCTGTATTCACATAGTGTTCTGCAACCATTTTAAACAATTTTTTAATGTTTATTCATTTTTGAGAGAGAGAGAGAGAGAGAGAGAGAGAGCACAAGCAGGGGCAGAGAGAGAGGGAGACACAGAATGTCTCCAGGCTCCAGGCTTTGAGCTGTAAGCACAGAGTCGACTCAGGGCTTGAACCCACAAACCATGAGATCATGACCTGAGCTGAAGTCAGATGCTTAACCAACTGAGCCACCCAGGCACCCTATGTTCTGCAACCATTTTTAAAATACACAAAAGTGTTTTAAAGAAATGGCCAGTGCATATTATACACCTGGTCAAAGAAGATAAGGTAATTTGTTTTTTGTTTTTTGTTTTTTTTTAAGTTTATTTATTTTGAGAGAAAGAGACTGGAGCACGGGGGCAGAGAAAGAGAGAGAGAGAATCCCAAGCAGACTCCACACTGTCAGCACAAAGCGCAACGTGGGGCTCAAACTCACAAACTGTGAGATATGACCTGAACCAAAACCAAGAGTCAGACGCTTAACTGACTGTGCCACCCAAGCACCCCAAGAAAGAAAAGCTAAGTTTTTTTACTTTTTTTTTTTTAAGTTTATTTGAGAGAAAGAGCAGGGCAGCGGGGGCAGAAAGAGAGAGAGGGAGAGAATCCCACAAATCCTGAGAAAAGACCTGAGCTGAAACCAAGAGTCAGATGCTTAACTGACTGAGCTACCCAGGTGCCCCAAAAAAGATAAAGTCAGTTTATTTTTTTATCATTTTTTTAAGTTTATTTATTTGAGAGACAAAGACAGCACGAGTGGGGAGGAGCAGAATGAGAGGCAGAGTGAGAATCCCAAACAGGCTCCATGCCGCCTGCACAGGGCCCAACACGAGGTTCAAACTCACAAAACCGCGAGATCACGACCTGAGCCAAAACGAAGAGTCCGACGCTTAACCGACTGAGCCACGAGGGCACCCCAACATAAGTTTTAACAAATGTCTGTACCATATTAAAAATACATGGGAAAAATGACTGGAAGGAAAAATTCCAAAATGGTATCACAGCTACCTTTGGATAGTTCAGTTATAAACATTTTTCATTCTATACTTAAGCTTCCAAACTTTCTGCAAAAAGTACTACTTTTAAAATCAAAGTATTTTTTTAAATAGTTTAAGTTAGGGGCATCTGGGTGGCTCGGTCAGTTAAGTGTCCAACTCTTTCTCTTTTTTTTTTCAGGTTTGTTAATTTTGAGAGAGAAAAAAAAAGAGCACACATGTGGGCAGGGGAAGGGCAAAGAGAAGGTGAGACAGAGAATCCCAAGCAAGCTCTGCCCTGTTAGGCCAGAGCCCAATGTGGCGCTCAATTCCACAAACCATGAGAGCGTGGCCTCAGCGGAGATCAAGAGTCCAACACTTAAATCAACTGAGCCACCTGGGTGCCCCAAACGTCCAACTCTTGATCTTGGCTCGGGTCTTGATCTCACGGTCATGGGTTCAAGCCCTCTGTTGGGCTTCACACTGGGCAAGAAGCCTACTTACATAGCTTAAGTTATAATTTACATTTTTTTCAATGTTTACTTATTTTTGAGAAATAGAAAGATGGAGTGCAAGAAGGAGAGGTGCAGAGAGAGAGGGAGACACAGAATGCGAAGCAGGCTCCAGGCTCCCAGCTGTCAGCACAGAGGCAATGCGGGGCTTGAACTCACAGATGGTGAGATCATGATCTGAGCCAAAGTCGGATACTCAATCGACTGAGCCACTCAGGCACCCCTACAATTTAAAGCACCTGTGCTTTGGTAGGCATTCACAGTTTACTACATGATATGATGGAAAGGAGTTTTCCATGTAAGTTTTAGAAGTCCATCGCATCAACTATACAGCCATTAAATGGAACGTGACAGATGTATAAGCGGGAAAAAACAATCTCCAAAATTTATTATAAGGTGAAGAATGGCCTATAAAAAACGTGTTTTCAAAGTGTGTGGATTGCTCAGTCAGTTAAGTGTCCAACTTTGGCTCATGTCATGATCTCACAGCTCCAGGGTTCCAGCCCCACATCAGGCTCTGTGCTGACAGCTCAAAGCCTGGAGCCTGCTTTGGATTCTGTCTCCAGTCTCTCTGTCCCTCCCCTGCTCACACCCTCTCTCTCTCAAAAACTGAATAAATATTAAAAAAAAAATTTTAAGTGTTTTCATTTGTGTAGAAAGAAGATTACATACCCACTCCACATATGCTTTCATATGCACAGAATCTTTTTAGAATATACAAATGAAATGGGAATATAAGTTCCTCTAGGAAAAGGAATAGGAACCCAAATATAGGGAAGAAAGGAAACTTCAATTTTACTGTATTTCTTCTTGGTCCTATCTAGCAAGTTAGCGCATGAGTAGTAAAAAAAATAAAAAATAAAAAAATAAGTAAATACATAGTCATTTTAAAAAGTGCACACACAAAGGTTCACCTCATAGTGACACAAACCACAGATTGGATACTCTAGTTACAAAAGAAACTTATGTTACCTCAATTCATAATGAAGCAATTAATGTTACAGCCTTGAGAATAAGACATAGGCTTAAATTAGAAAATCTGAAATCAGAATGCATCCATATCTTTTGTACTAGCGGCCATTACATTATTTAGACCCACAAAACAAATCAAATTTTAACAATCACCTACTTAGACTTCTACTGAGCAACTAGAACGATTAGGATTTTAAGTGTTCTGATAAGATACCCCTACTGATAAGATAAATGTTAAATTTATAACATTCTGATACCTATTTTATAATGCTGACTTACCAGGTGGTTGGTCTTGACTTGGGTTTAACTTGGGTTCACTTCCCAAGTGTGAATCTGATTTGGGTTTCAGTTTCAAAGCAGGAAAGAATTTCATCATGAGATCTGACGTAGGAGGAGGGCTTGTGCTCCTACTGGATTTCCTCAAGTCTTCTCCCTTCTTGACTGGTGCGACCTTCCTTTTTATTGCTTTGTCTGGTACACATATTTCACTCTTATTAGGATAGGCTGTCTGAGGAGTCCCATTAGTGACCTCTGTCCCAAGAACAGCATCATGTTTAAATGAATTCTCTTCAAGGTCAGTCCAAGTTCTTTCATCGTCAAAGTCAATTTTACTCATACTTACAGATGAGGGTCTTCTTGAGGACTCAGAAACTTTGTTTTTCAAGCTTTCTATTATGATAGACTCATCACTACTGTAATCTTTATCAGACAAATCTAAATCAACATCTCTCCTTTGATCTTCTTGCATCCCAGTGTCCCTAAAAGGCCCCTTACCATCACAGACCTGTGGACTGTCTTCTCTGCTGCTGAAACCCCTCTCTTTATCGTCAGTTGATGGTTTTATGGTAACATCAAGTTGTTCCTCAGAGTCGGTGCTACTGTCACTGTCCATGGCACCTTCGTCATCACCTACATTCCACCGAGTCTGATTTTCAGAAGTGCTAGTTTGGAATGCTTTCCTACTGACTTTACAAGACTGTTCCCTATGTGCTTCAGGTGAGGACACTGAATCAGTCTGTTTGGGTGCGACCTCACACTCACACACATTATCAGGTTCAGTACAGTCTGGAGCCTCATTGTGGTTACACTGAAGAATGGGATCCAGTGTCACCATCTTCCCCTGCTGTACGGCTTTGACAGGGGTGGAAGACAGCCGGTGCCCTTTGCAGATCTGCTGGTCCCTCTCTAAGATTTTCAGTACAAATGAAGAATTACTGGAAAATGATATTTCATCAGCAGCTTGCTCCAAAAACAAAAATTCATCTAACTCCAAATTTTCCTTTTCCTTTTCTCGTTCCCACTTTTCTAACTTTTTCTGAAGAGAAATGTCAAGAGAAGATTCTGACTTTTTCAAGGTCTCATTTATTGGGCTCTTAGAAGCCATGCAGCTGACCAGCCCTGCTGAAAGAGGAAGTCTGTCTCTACCTGGTGTCTTATTCCAGACTTTGCAACCAACATCACAAGGTTTTGCACACTCGGGCATTTCTCTACTATTAGATTCAACTTTTTTTTCTAATTTGATCTGGTCTCTAAATTGCCCATCACATTTCTTCCCTGCCAGTATTTTCAATCCTGATGGAGAAAGACTTTTCCTGTTGTTACCCTTAAGCACTTTTGGCTTCTGACTAAGTGTGACAAAACCACTGCTGGCCCTAGCTTTACTGTTCTTTTTAACAGGAGGGTTCTCTGTACACAGTTCTTTGTTTATTAGAGCAGTTTTCCGCTGGAATTGCTGTCTATCCATTTTAAACACAGGTTGGTCCTCTGAAATGCTCTGATTAGGCACTAGTTTACTTTCTCTCCCTTTCTGAGACTTAGATTTAGCATTAGTAAATCTAGCTAAACCTTCTCCTCGTTTCAAGAATGGTTGTTTTGGCTTTGCTTTGATTGGCAATGATCCTTCTGCTTCCTAAAATAAAGAATATTTTAATTAATTCTGGTATATCCAAGTTATCTCAATGTTCTTTTTAAAGCAAATTATAAATAAATCTCTAAAGCCTCATCTAACTTAATCAAGATAGTGGCGATGCCTACCCTTAGTTGTTTTCGTTTCAATTCTTGTTCTTCCAGTCGAATTTGTTCTTCTAAGTAGTCTTCAAATGTCTGTTTCCTCTCTCTGATAGCAACTTTAATAGGCCTAATCATAAAAATAAAGTTATTTAGCATGCAAGTCAAGATGTGGTGAATATCTGCCTCAGTGTGCCTGACAGAGATACCTCTGATTACACTGAGAACTAACCATTTTCAAAGTCACAGACCCCGTATGAGAATCCAAAGAAAGCTATAATCCTACCCCATCTCCCAAAATACAGAAAAATACAACACTCTACACGATTGGGAAAAAAAAAAAAAAAAAAACCTTCTGAAGTTCATTTTTTGCCTATAGATTATATAACTTTAAAATATACTTTGAGGGGGCGCCTGGGTGGCGCAGTCGGTTAAGCGTCCGACTTCAGCCAGGTCACGATCTCGTGGTCCGTGAGTTCGAGCCCCGCGTCAGGCTCTGGGCTGATGGCTCGGAGCCTGGAGTCTGTTTCCGATTCTGTGTCTCCCTCTCTCTCTGCCCCTCCCCCGTTCATGCTCTGTCTCTCTCTGTCCCAAAAATAAATAAACGTTGAAAAAAAAAAATTTTTTTTTAAAAATATACTTTGAGGAGCGCCTGGGTGGCTCAGTCATTGAGCATCCAACTTCAGTTCAGGTCATGATCCCATGGTTCGTGAGTTTGAGCCCTGCGTCAGGTTCTATGTTGACAGCTCAGAGCCTGGAGCCTGCTTTGGATTCTGTATCTTTCTCTGCCCTCCCCCACTCACAGTCTGTCTCTCAAAAATGCATTAAAAATTTCATTAAAAAAAATAAATAACTAAGAATAAAATATATTTTGAAAATACTTCATCAAATAAGCACTTTAAGAAAGATCCTTGACAGGGGCGCCTGGGTGCCTCAGTTGGTTAAGTGCCAACTTCAGCTCAGGTAATGATCTCACAGCTTGTGAGTTCAAGCCCTGCATCAGGCTCTGTGCTGACAGCTCAGAGCCTGAAGCCTGCTTCGGATTCCGTCTCCCTCTCTCTGCCCTTCCCCTGTTCACACTCTGTCTCTTAAAAATAAATAAACGTTGGGGCGCCTGGGTGGCGCAGTCGGTTAAGCATCCGACTTCAGCCAGGTCATGATCTCGCGGTCTGGGAGTTCGAGCCCCGCGTCAGGCTCTGGGCTGATGGCTCAGAGCCTGGAGCCTGTTTCCGATTCTGTGTCTCCCTCTCTCTCTGCCCCTCCCCCGTCCATGCTCTGTCTCTTTCTGTCCCAAAAATAAATAAACGTTGAAAAAAAAATTTAAAAAAATAAAAATAAAAATAAATAAATAAATAAATAAACGTTAAAAAAATTTAAAAACAAGATCCTTGACAATGTAATAGAGCAATAATCAGAAGTAATTTGCCCATCCATAACATCTATTAAAATATGTCAAATATTTAAGAAAATAAGAAATCTCAATATTGATAGTTTATATTTGTCATAAGATTTTTAAATTCTGTAACTAAGCTTACCCAATTATAATTTATAAGTGACACCAAATGTGAGACTCAATATTAATTTGTTTTTGTCTTTGCCAAAATAGGATTTACCTAACTATTTGAGAGAAGATTAATTTTATCCAGATTTCTTCTCTTTGGTGAAAAAAGTTTGCTCAATTCTTCCAAAACAATGCAAAGCTATCTGAACTGACAGGTCTCCCCGACCACTGTCTGTTGCTGACAATATGTGGTAAGTTGTAACTTCAACACTATACTTCAAAGCATATTCAAGCAAAAACAAGAAAACCATGGGTCTTTTTTAAAAAGAAAGTGCTCTACCATAATAGCTGGCTATTACATTAAACTGTCACACTTCTTATTCCTTTCAATATGGATGATACCTTTCTTCAATATTAGCCACTTCTGAAGAATCACCAATTTCTTTTATATTCACATCTTTCCCTTCCTGAATAGGTTCGGCCACTTTCTCCCAACATGGTGAAACACCTTCTCCTAGGATAAAAATTAGGAACAATTTAGTTCCAAAAAATAAAGAATAACATCTTAAAACCTGAGAATTTTACAAGTTACTATGCTAAAGTAATATTTATCAAAAGTAATATATGCCAAAGATTTTAGAACCCTCAAGGATTTCTTTATTATGACTTCTTTATATGACTTTTTAATATGATTTCTTTAATAGGAGATAAACTACAAAACCCTATTTAAAACATGACACTGTTCATGAGGTAAATGTTATGGGCTTTTCTAAATTAAAAAAGACTAGGATCACCTGAGTGGCTCAGTCGGTTAAGCATCAGCCTCTTGATTTCGGCTCAGGTAAAGAATTCATGGTTTGTGGGGATCAAGCCCCACTTCCAGCTCCACACTGACAGCATGGAGCCTGTTTGGGGTTCTCTCTCTCCCTTTCCTGCGCAGGCGCTCACTCTCTCTCTCAAAATAAATAAATAAATTTTTAAAAAATTGATTCATTAAAAAAGACTAAAAAGAGAGCTATAACAACTGAATGTAACAGATGAACTTGACTGTTCCTGGTTTTTTTAAAAAAACACATATTTGGGACAATAGGGGGAATTCTAAAATGAATTTAAATATTAAGGAATAGTATTAGAGAATACTATCTATACAGAAGAATATCATAATTTTTACTTGATGTGTGCTGAAATATTTGAAGTGATGTAACATAATGCCTGCATATTACTTGCAATGAAATGACTGAGCAAGTTACATTTAAATGTAGGCAGAAATACAGATGTATAGATATACATACACACATAGAAAAATATGTAGACAAAGTAAATACAGCAAAATATTAACTGCTGAATCAAGGTCTATTATTTATCATTGCAGTAGTCTTTCAACTTTTCTGGATGTTTGAAATTTTCCAAAATAAAAAGGTAAGAGAGTATACTGCTTAAAAAATTTTTAAAAGGCATGTGACCTTTCCATATTCTAAATCAGAAATAAAATATTATGCACAAAGGTGCCCAATCCTAACTAGTAAGGGTAGACACCTTTTGTCATATTTTCTGCACTTTTTTAGAACTTTCTCCAAAGAACATATTCATGAAAACACCATCAAAATTGAAAATAAAATTCAAATTAAAAATACTGGAAACAACTCAGCCCTACTGCAAAGAACATTAAATACTGATATATTATTTGATGACCAGCATGATGACAACCATTAAAATTATGGTTATGAAACTATGAAATTTACCATCATGTTTGAGTAGGAAAAGAACACATTATTTTCCATCTTGGCTGGGAAAAGAACACAATTATACAATATTTTACAGTTACAAAATGTAAAAAAAAAAAAAGTGGAAGGGGGAATGGGGCACAGAAACAGCATTTTAAAAAAGGAAAAAAAAGACCAGAAGAAACTACACCAGAAATGCCACAAGACCTCCATGAGTTTAGACCATCAGATGCTGCCAGTTCTCTGGCAAAAACATGTTGAGCGCAAGGAATACAGAAGTACAGTGAGGGCAAACCGAGTGTCTGGGAGTGGACGGAATTTCTCTTCTGAATAATAACTGCCACCACCAACCTATTTCTCACATTTCACATCTTCGATCATGTGCCCCTCCACTACCACACATACTACATAACCTCAAACTATTTCTAAGCTCTCAGAGAAAAATAGTACACACAGAACCCACCATCCCCCTTTTTGAAGACCCCATGCTACCTTGAGAGGTTTGAAATCAGCATGAGTATTGCGATTGTTCTCAGAAAGTCACAAAATTCTGTGTCCAGTTCTGTGTCCAATCCAGGCTCAATGGTTACACAACATGTAGGGGCTCATAATTAAAGCCACAGGCACGGGGGACAGGGGAAAAAATGCAGGAAGGACTTTTCTTGTCTTAGCACAGCTTGGTAACACTGCTAGCTAAGTACAAAAGAGAGAAATAGAAGTAACTCACCTATAGGATAGTCATGGTTTTCTTCCTTCAAATCATTGTTTTTCACAAGTGCTTCTTGATATTGTGCCTCACAAAACAAAGTGAGAGGAGCACCAGTTTTTGCAGTTAAGACAAAATCTGGATGAGTAGTTCTACAGAAGTTGTTTTGTTCATCAGATAAAATGTTGGAAGTGTGTGTTTTTTCTTGGGTTTGATTCTGGTAGACATGTGACGGTAGGAAGGGCGAGGTTTTCTCTACAGTGGTTGAATTTCCTGGAGATCTATACTTCTGGCTCTGACCATCAGGCAGTAGGGTTAAACCTTGCAATTAAAAAAAAATAGTTGAAAAAGAAAAAAAAATTATCAAAACTAATGACTTCCTAGAACATTTTCGCTTCTACCTGTTAGTGATCCCTACCTACCAGGTTTTCTCCAAAGTGATAAAAGTATTTTTTCCTCCTTATATTAGGAAACTCTATTTAACAAAATGATGAAATTTAGAAGCCCAAAATGACCGCTGCATAATGTGAATCAAGGGTATGTTTATACGACAATTGATGTGCAGTGTAGACCTGGCACAGCTGCAACACAGCCTGCTTCTGGAAGGCACCATTCATCTTCCATCTGTGAGCACTGCTGGAATTCTCAACTCTGCAGCCCCACAACAAACACAGAGAGCACCAATGCCAATAGCTGTAAATGATCTGAAGAGTTCCCTAAAGACAAATAAGCTCCCTAAAGACACCCGGGGTGCCTGAGTGGCTCAGTTGGTTGAGCATCCACCTTTGGCCCAGGTCATGATCTCATGAATTCAAGCCCCACATCAGGCTCCGTGCTGACAGCTCAGAGCCTGGAGCCTGCTTCAAATTCTGTGTCTCCCTCTCTCTCTACCCCTCCCCTGCTTGGACTCTGTGTCTCTCCCTCAAAAAAAAAGTAAAAAACATTGAAAAAATGTAAAATGTTAAAAAAAAAAAAAAAAGCGAAGGGGCACCAGTTGGCTCAGTCAGTGGGGCATGTGACTTTTGGTCTCAGGGTTGTGAATTTGAGCCCCAAGTTGGGTGTAGAGATTACTTAAAAATAAAATCTTAAAAAAAAAAAAAACAAAACAAAACCAGAAGGGGCACCCAAGTAGCTCAGTCAGCTGAGCATCCAACTCTTGACTTCAGCTCAGGTCAGGATTTCAGGGTTTGTGCATTCCAGCCCCAAGTTGGGCTCTGTGCTGACCACATGGAGCCTGCTTGGGATTCTCTCTCACTCTCTCTATCCCTCCCCTGCTCACACACTCTCTTTCTCCCTCTCTCTCAAAATAAATATTTAAAAATATATAAATCGAAGAAGAGAAGACACAATGTGAAGGGTTTTATAAGAGCCATGCCACCCATCTCTCAAACCCTCTGCCTCATCCCAGATCACAAATAAAACTGGAAATGAGGTAGGTCTTCAAAGACTATCAGGCTCAAACTCCTTTCTTTTATAGAACAATACTCTCTCCATCCAAAGATTTTTTTAAGTTTATTTATTTTGAGAAAGAGAGCATGAGTTGGGGAGGGGCAGAGAGAAAGGAAGAGAGAGAGAATCCTAAGTAGGCTCTACGCTGTCAGTGGAGAGACCAATGCGGGGCTTGAACCCATAAACCATGAGATCATGACCTGAGCCAAAATCGAAAGCCAGACTCAAATGACTGAGCCACCCAGCATCCCCAAATGTTTCTGACTTACAGTCACCTCACTTCAGACTAAAGATGTCTTTGATAAAAGTGCAATACCCCAAAGAAGCAGTTCTCAAAGTGTGGTCTGTAAACCCCTGAAGGTCTCTAAGATTCTTTCGGTGCATCCACAAAGTCAAATCTATTTTCATAAGATATTAAGATAGTATTTGTCTTTTTCACTTCATGCACTAATGGTGCAAGAGCAAAAGAGAAACTCGTGGTACCTTCACTCAAAAGCAGGACAGCAAAACAGTGGCACCAAACTGTGCTAGCAGTCACTGTATTAGTCACCACAAAAAACAAACAAACAAACAAAAAACAGGGGCGCCTGGGTAGCTGAGTCAGTTGAGCGTCTGACTCTTGATTTTGGCTCAGGCCATAATCCCAGGGTCGTGGGATCAAGCCCCACATCAGGCTCCATGCTGGGTGTAGAGCCTGCTTAGGATTCTCTCTCTCCCTCTGCCCATCTCCCCTGCTGGTGCTCTCTCTCTCTCTCTCTCTCTCTCTCTCTCTCTCCCTAAAAACAAAGTTTTATTTAAGAATGTCCTAGATAGGGGCGCCTGGGTGGTTCAGTTGGTTGAGTATCCAACTCTTGGTTTGGCTCAGGTCAAGATCTCACGGTTGTGAGATTAAGCCCCATGTTGGGCTCCATGCTGAATGTGGAGCCTGCTTGGGATTCTGTCCCTCCTCAGCGCACTCTCTCTCTCTCAAAAAAATAAAATAAAAAGGTCCTAAAGTTGCAAGAATTATTAATTTTTAAACTGAATTTGAACTGTTGAGTTCAAGTGTCATTTCAACATTCTATAGGACAAAACAAAAAGCGTGCATAAATCACTTCTACTGCAAACCAAGACATAGCTTGGTTTGAGATGTAAGCTTGACTAGGCACTTCTCTCAAAGAACATCATTTTTACTTGAAAGAATAAATGACAAAACTATGATGATTTAAACTTTCGTACTTGGCAGACAGTTTCTCAAAAATTAAACAAGTGAGCCAGTCACTTCAAAAAAAATGACCACAGTATTTAATAGTAAAACTTGAAGTCTCTAGTAAAAATTAGAATTTATTAAACAAACCTACCACCATGAGCTTGACAGCTTCATAACACTTCAAGACTTAAAAAAAAAAAAAAAAAAAAAAAAGACAAAAAATTTTTTTTAATGTTTATTTTTGAGAGAGAGAAGGAGAGCACAAGTTGGGCAGGGGCAGAGGGAGAGAGAGGGAGACAGAGGATCCCAAGCACCTCAGCGCTGACAGCAGAGAGCCCCATGCAGGCACTGACTCAAGAACTGTGAGACTATGACCTGAGCCTAAGTCAGACACTCAACCAACTGAGAGACCCAGGCAGCACCCTGTTACTTCAAGACTTTTACGATGAGCTCTGTAGTGGTATTAATGGATATAATTTTTTGATATTATATGATAAAATACACTTAAGTATATTTTAAAGACCTACATAACTCAGTGAACCACTACTTTGCAAATAACCAATGCACAATTTTACTAAATCATGCATGATAAAAGAGCCATTCAAAATGCCAAGATATTCCAATATATTTCATGTAATAGAGTATAAAAAAGTTCATTAATATAGTTTCAGACTCCATACTTTGAATTATCACTAAGAAACGGCCAATTGTTAGGTTTGGGTGCAATATCAAAGAAATAACTACAATTATTTGAAAAGGCTATTACAGTACTCTTCTTTCCCTCTTCCAAGTAAACATCCATGTGAGGCCGAATTTTTTTTCACATGCTTCAATCAAAACAACATAACTTAAGAGAATGAATGCAGAAGCAGATAGGACAATCAGCTGAGCTTTTTTAAACCAGAAGTTAAAAGAGATGTTCAAAAATATAAAACTATGCCATTCTTCTAATTTTTTAGAAAAACCTCTTCATTAAGTTACTTATGATAACATGTAACTGCTTTTTATTTTAATGAATTAGTTTTTTAATTTCTCCAATTTAATTTCTGATAGTTAAATATCAACAGCCATAGCCCATAGAACAAATACTCTGGAGTCCTCATTAATTTAAGAGTGTTCAGTGGTCCTGAAACCAAACAGTGTTAAAAATCACTGTCCTAAAAGCAATGTGCCATAATTGAAAGGCGCTAGCTTTTATATCAACAATGTTGAAACTGCTTCCTTATTGCTCTACCGTAGTGCTATTTCTACCTTAAAAAGTATCACAGGCTGTTATTGAAATGATCTGGATTATCCTCTTATGTATTCCATAAAGGAACCCTGACCCATTCAACTATTTCAAGACACACACCATGTTCTCTACATTTACTAAGATAAACGTCCTAATTCCCTAAACCACTCTTCATTTGATACATTTCTCATCACTACCACTACTACTATTCCCTGAATCCCATCCAGCTCCTTTGCACATTCATCTGCCAATGTCTTTTATTCTTCGTATTCTCAATGCCCAGTGCAACCTCTGAACAGAACAGGCACTTTTGTGAATCAGCACTGTGTCTCTGGGAAGGTGCCATCAAGAAGCAAACACATGTTCCAGATCACTATTTCTCAAACTAAGGGATACAATCCATTAGTAATTTTATCATCAGAATCATGACTGGTACTTTTTTCAATGAATGAGATTAGGACAAAATAAATAGAAAATATCCTTACAACATGCCAGGCACACCAATAAAGACTGATTTATGAAATTTCTTTGAAATTGTGAGTCACGATTTTAAATGTTTTTGTTATAATGTGGTATGGTGAAACATCTCTCAAAACCACTGCTAGAGATCAAATTTACACAGGTTTACAGTCCCCTGATAAGTATATCGTGTTTTCTGTTAATTGATCTAGTATACAACAAAAGATGTGTCATCTGCCACCACAGAAAATATTTTTGGTATGGTTCCTCTGCTGACCAGAGTAGCCTCTACACATATTTTACCATTATGACCCTGAGGAGTTTTTTCTTTTTCTTTTTTTTTTTTTTTTTTTTTTTTGAGAGAGAGAGAAAGAATCCCAAGTAGGCTCTGCTTTATCAATACAGAGCCTAATGCAGGG
Source organism: Prionailurus viverrinus (assembly GCF_022837055.1). NCBI lineage: Eukaryota > Metazoa > Chordata > Mammalia > Carnivora > Felidae > Prionailurus > Prionailurus viverrinus. The sequence continues at coordinate 614,439 of NC_062561.1, forward strand.
CTCGATCCCACAAACCACGAGATCATGACCTGAGCGGAGACAAGAGCCAGACACTTAACTGACTGAGCCACCCAGAACACCCTACGGAGTTTTTCATTCTTCAGGCAGGGGTTGTAAGCCAGTAGCCCTAGGCCAAATTTGGCTCTACATCTTTTATTCTGCTAGGTCTTTTTAAAATTTTATAGGGACGCCTGGGTGGCTCAATCGATTAAGCATCTGACTTTGGCTCAGGTCACCATTTCATAGTTTCTGAGTTCGAGCCCAACACAGGGCTCTCTGATGTCAGCACAGAACCCACTTTGGATCCTCTGTCCCCCTCTCTCTCTCTCTCTCTGCCTTTCCCCCTCTCCCCACTCATCTGCTCTCTCACTCCCTCTCTCTAAAATAAATAAACATTAAAAAAAATCTTTAGGGGCACCTGGGTGGCTCAGTCAGTTAAGCGTCCGACTTCAGGCTCAGGTCATGATTTCACGGTTCATGGGTTCAAACTCCGCGTCGGGCTCTGTGCTGACAACTCAGAGCCTGGAGCCTGCTTTGGATTCTGTGTCTCCCTCTCTCTCTTTGCCCCTCCCTCTCTCTCTCTGCCCCTCCCTCGCTCATGCTCTGTCTCTCAAAAATAAGTAAATGTTAAAAAAAAAATTAAAAATCTTCAAACTTTCATTTTATAAATAAATATGACTGCCGTTAAGCAGGGCACACATGCTCCAGAATGGCCCAGCTCCCACCTGTCCCAATCATATACCACCACCACCATTTCATAGTTATCTGCAAGGCCCCTAAAGAAACTGGGGTTCACCACATATGACAGAGTAATGGTAGAAAAAACCTGTCAAACAACTAAAGGTGAGAAATGTCACTGTTCACTGATGAGCTGCCTGAAGGCTCTGTGTAAGCACAAAGTACCTGGGAGTGGTTGGTGCCCAGACACAGTAGTGAGCAGCTTCTCTTGTTCTTCCAGAAGTCTCTGTAGTTGCTCGAAATGCTGCCTCCTCAGCTGTTCCTGCTTCTTCTGTTGTACTTCTTTCAGCTTTTTAAACATAAAACTTGATTAAACTAACTTTACATTTCTTTAGGGATCTTTGCTCCTTACATTTATCTTAACCCCTCTCATCTCCCTTTTCGTATCATCTCTAATACAGAGTTTCAAAGAGTGATCCCTAAGTAACTACATCTGCCACCCAAACTCTAAAATCCTATTTTTTATGAAGGAAACATAGAAACAGAAAAAGTCATTTGAATCTGTAGAATCTTACAATACGATAGGTATCAGTACATTTATGATCAACTTTTCCCCTTTAATATCTAATCAGCCATTTCCAATTCAGTTTTTACCAAACAAAGCAGAAACTTAAAAGATATTGTTATCTCGAGTGTTGTATGTTACATATCAGACCTGTGTTAATGTTTCACATTAGATAAAAGGCAAAATTTGGTATTTTGAGGATTTCCCAGGAAAGGGGAAGAAAACTTTCCATCAACAGAAACTTGCAATAATGCAAATACATTAGGCCAAATTCTCTTGTACCTGTTCAAGCTTTTTAAAAAGTGGGTCTTTATAAGGCACTTCTTTGCATTCACTTGAAAGATCTGAGACAATGTCATTTTTGTTATCTTCCCAGTGTCCAGGAGCACCCTGACATGCCACTATTTGTGGTTCCTCTTTAGTTAAAGGAAACACTGCATGTGTTTCAGACTTATTTGATTGTAGTTTATAAGGGCTGTTAGAGTCCAACTTCTGTTCTTCATGAAGTGAATCTTCTTCACTTACAAAGGTGAAGCTATCTGAAAAATGCGTGGCTTTAACAGGAAAGCTGGTAGAAATGTTCACACTTGCTCGCTGCTCTTCGTCTGCTTCCAAAATAGGAAATCCACGATTTAATATGACCCCAGCCCGAGAAGGATTGGTCATCCACTGGGTTAGGAAGCTCTGCCCACTGTTTAACTCTGAAGAGGCTGGCATCACGAACATTTTAGTCCAACGACACTATTATATTTAAATAATATACAAGCTGGAACTGCTATTAATTTCCAACACCTGTAGAAAGAAGATGCCAACAAAAAACATCGGTTAAAGCTGTTCTACCCAAACCGCGAACCAGCACAAAAATCTACTGGATATTTCAAATTCAAAAGACTTAATCAGCAAAGCAACTGGGCAAGAAGTTACGTGGTTTGTTTTTGTTTTTGTTTTTTTTTAAGTCTTAAAAAATATCCAAATTGAGTGAATCAAAAACCTAAGTTCCTTGCTGACAGAATCAGCATATAGATGTTATTTAAGGCCTTGACACTGGGCGAGATCACTAAGTGACTGAGGGTACAAAAAAGAGAAAATGTAGAAAGTAGTGTCCTGGAGACCAAGTGAAAAAAGTGTTTCAAGGAAGAAAGAGACGTGTTAAATGCTGTTAACAGACGAAGGGTGAGAACTGGGAACTGATCTTGGAATTGAGCAACGTAAAGGTCATGATAACTTCAATGAGAGCAGCTGGAAGGGAGAGGGACGCTGCCAAAGCTTAAATGGAGGAAATACATGAAAGAATGAGAAATTAAGGACAGCTAACTCTTCCCAGGAGTTCTGTTATAAAGGGAAGGAAATAAATGGAACGGTGGCTGTACAGGGAAGCATGGTGAAGAATGATTTTTTAAGACAGGAGAAATAAAAGCAGGTCTGTAGGCTAATGAGGATGGACAGAGGAGAGAATTAGTACAGCCATATCTCTGAAGTGAGGGGTGAGAAAATCTAGTACCAAAGCGAAATGACGTTTCACATTATTTTTCAGACACAATTCTAGATTTTAACTTTATCAACATAATACAAAAGGAAATGAAAAATGGCAATTTGGAGGCATACATGTATTTACTTAGCTTTGTACCTAGTGTCTGAAAAAAAAAAGATACAAGCAGAAAAAGAAATATAGACGCACAAACATTACGATATGCTCATACTCACTCAAGTGGAACAGAAATTAAAACAGTAATGACATACCAGTTTTCCCATACCAGGTTGGCAAAAACTAAAAAACTGATAAACCCCAGTGTGGAAAAGAAATCTTCCATAAAGTGTCATTTGGGAATGTAAACTGGTAAAACCTTTTGAAGGGCAATTTGACCCTATCTATCCAAATCGTAAATGCACAGAAACTCTGACTTAGCAATTTCACATCTAGGCATTGTGTGCTATATTGGCACAAGTTCACGTTTGTAACATATCGAGATTAACTTAAATGTCTATCAAGAGAGGACCGACTAATTATGGCTTTTACATTACGCAACTGAACAGAACAAGCGAGACCAGGTACTGACTGATATGGCCGTCTCGGAATATCCAAGACACGTTGTTAAGTTGACAAAGGCAAAGTGCAGAGCAGTGTGCAAGAGATAAAGACAGGAAAGCAAGGTTACCTGGACCTGTGCTGTCCATTCTGGTAGCCACTATTCGGCACTTGAAAGTACTCAATGTGACTGACGAACTGAAAGACAGATGGTGTCACTTTATCAAAACCGGATTTAATGGAATTTTAAATCAAGTGACTGCTGTTTCCCTTGTTGCTTTACTGCACTCAGCGACCTACGCTGAAAATACTTGTCCTCCATCTTCTGAAGCACAATCCTGAAACAGCGTCATGAGTCGAGTTGTTAAAACTCCTCAGTGCATTAGGTACAAATGCTGTGAATCACCAGTGTGTACAACTGTCCAAATAGAAGACAAAACGACTGCTCGCAAACTACTCAATAAGCAAAGACCAAAGTGGCGGTGTGATTTTTACCACTTTTGAGAACCACAGCTACTGAAACGTTAAAAAAAGAGAGAGAGAAAGAAAAAAAGGAACTGTTGCTACAGATAACACAGATGAGTAATGTTGAGTCCAACTCTCAACAAATTCACACCGGTATGTTCCCATTTAATATGAAGTTCAAGAACAGGCAAAACAAATGTATAGGTACAGAAGTCAGACTCATGGTTATCTAGGAAGCTGGGGGTTGGCATCATTGACTGAGAAGCGGCTTCCGCCTTTGGGGACGATAGGGAGTCTTATTATCTTTAACTAGTGGGGATTACTCTGGTGTATACATTTGGGTAGTACATTTAAGATTAGGGAAGATTGCTTAATATCTGCTATTCCTGAATAATTTTTGAAAATCTGTTCTAAGCGAAGTAATTCTAATTATTTTTGAGATGACGCCTTTTGAAAAAGGACCAACATTTCATCAAAACCAGCCAGGTAATCTTTGTTAAACTGAAGTGACTTTAGCAGGAAACTTGTGAAATCCGAATTTAGAGACACAAGCTACAAGGTTATTCTGTAACATTGAAAACTAGAGAAGTTCCCTACTAGACTGACAAGTCCAAGTCCCCTTGTGCTGCAGCATTCAAGGCATCTGTGTCTTCCCACACTTAACACCTCTGTTCCTTCATTTCAACTTCATGACTATGATCTTCCAAGTATATTTACTGTCAGCATGAATAAAAATAGTTTCACTTCATCTGCTATTTATTGCTGGGAAGGCCTTGCTAAAGGGAACATATATATGTCTACAAAGGGTTAGTATGTGGACTAGGATTTTCTAGACATTAAAATCTGTTTGAAACAAATGGACAGCCTTGCAACCTCCAAAGACTGCTATGTAAACGTTAAAGCAGTCTGGGGGGATACATTTTCTGCATTCTGAGGGGAAAAGTGGATACAAACAGTTAACTCAAAGCCATCCTCAGACCGTATAACTAGTTGGTTAGGGAGGCGATTTAACAGTCTCCCAAATACAAGTCCTCGAACGCCACGAATGCACAGCAAAGCTTTGAAAGACAAGGACGACTAGGGTGATGACGGGCCTACGTAAGGACAGAAAGCAAACCAACTTTACACTTTCTCGAACCCACTGTGTCCCCCGCGCCTCTGAACAGCTGTTTGAAGCAAAGCCCAAACCACAGGCGGTGAGAGTCCCTGAAAAGAAGGCTCCCCACAAAAACAGCGTTAAGCTGGGACGGCCACAGAAGTGTTGGCCACCGTCGCACGGCCGGCGAGCGTCCCGCTCGCTTGGCGCCCAGCTGAGCCAGCGCTGAGGCCGGAGCAGATCCCTCCCACGCACCGCCAGCACTCTTAGGCGCAGGGCCACAAACACACTAGCTCCCCCGCTCCTCTGCCCACACATTACCGCTCCGCAGTCCTCTGGCCTCTCAGTCCACTCAAACCACAGCGAAAATCGCCACCGCATTTATGAATGAGCCGCCACAACCAGCACCTCCGGCCGGAGCCCCGCCCCCAGGCCCGGCTCCGCCCCTGATCCGAGGGCTCCTGGGAAATGTAGTTTCCACAGGCCCCCTCGGCGCTTGCGCGGGGGCACCGGAGAAACCCACGTAAACTACCACTCCCGGCGGTCTCTCGGGGACGGACGTTACCTAGGGTCTCACAGGGAGGCGCCTTCCGCCTGGGCCGCGGGGCTAGTGGCTGGAGTAGGCGGGCGGCTGGGCGGGAAGGAAAAAAAAAAAACCGTTCTTAAAGAGAACTTCCTGGACAGAGCTAGCCCGCCCCCAACCCCAGTCCAGCCTTGGAAACTAGGGAGAGCGCCTTAACGAGAAGTCGATCGCCGTGTTCAGAGAAAAGCTGGGAACCTAGAGATTCAGAGCTAACAACCTACAGACCAGTGCTTTTCGAGGTGATGGGCGCGGGGGAGGTGCTTTTTGTTTAACGTCCGTCTATTTTGTTTTCCGATTTGGCTGGGTGTGACAGTGCTCACAGGCACTCACCAGACCAAGGTAAACGGGTGAGAATTCACTCCAAAAATAGTCATCACTCATCATTTCTCGTACAGCTAATACATGGTTTGGCTGTGCGTGGCCATTAGATGTTAAAACTCTTTATTTTAAACACTGAAAGTGCAAAATTCAGAAAATGTTTTCCTTATTGCCACCACAGAGGGTTGTGTAGGTAGAGAACAATACGGTGCAACTTACCGTAGCCTACACTACCTGGGCTTCAGGTCTGTTTAATTAAACACCAGTAAGCCAAGTGAAATTTGTAAAAAAAAAAAAAAAAAAAAAAAAAAAAAAAAGTCAAATAAAGTGCCATTTATAACAACCAGTGTAATCACTGAAATAAACTACCACTGGTTAAAGATAATTTAAAAAACACTTTCGCAGAAATTTGCCCCCCAAAATTGTTTTGCTTCCACCCTCAAAAATAGACTTTCCCTAAAGCAAGGTTTTGGATTTGCTTTTTTTCTTTTTTTCATTATGGACGAAACCAAATCCCAAGACTTCCAAGATCACAAAACTATTTAAGATGCCTTGTGAGGATCCAAACTCTCATCTTCATTTATAACAGTCCTTTGGCTTGAAAAAGCATGCCCAAAGGTTCGTTATTTCTCTTAAAATGTTGTGTGTCTTTTAAGATAGTCACAATATACTCTAATTTTGTGCCTGTATTTTATTGCTATATTTTTATTCCAATGTGGTATGTAGTACCATATTGCTTGTTGGTTGAATAAAAATAAGACTGTTACCACACTAAAGTCTTAATCGGTTGTTAAATTAAGGTTCTAATATCTAAATGTTCCTCTATAGCCCAGGCAATTCTCAAAACTGCCCACTAAGCGTGAAGTGTCTTCAGAATCCATCACAAGGTGGGAGGGGTAGAGGGGAGAAACTTCCAACTTCTATTGTGCCACACAGTGAAAGATTGACCCTCATCAGCTATCTTGTTGCATCTTCAGGATTGATGTGGAGAGAAATTAGACTAAGAGCTCCCATCCAGGGGGTTCAACCACAAATTATGCATTCTGATACCATCCTTTACGCCATCGTAAGAGGAGGCGGACACTATAATAAAATGATTAAGAGCCCATGCTTTGAAATCAGGCATTCCTGGGATCAGATCCTACCTTGAGGACTTACAAAGTGCTTTGTAGTCTTCAGTACTGCACCGTTGAGAAACTCAGTCTTCTCATCTGCAAAATGGGGATGATAACAATGCCTACCTCACAGAATCATCAAGAAGATTAATTTAAAACGTTATATAAAAAGAGCATAACATCTTGTCAAATTTAATGAGCAGGAGGTGTTTGCACTTTTTAAGAAACCATTTTTTGAGGTATGATGGACATACAAAAAGCTATACATATTTAATGTATATAACTTGATGAGTTTTGGAAGTATTCACCCATAAAACTAGCACCAAAATCTGTACCATAAACATGTCCATCAAAGTGCTTCCATCCTTGTCATGATTTCAACTTGATGAACTCACTTTGTTTGCCAGGCCCAGCTCTCCAGGTCATGTCAAACGGTTTTGTAAAATACAAATTGATACCATGTTATTCTCAAGTTATTGGGAATAATATTTTAACACAGCTGATCTGGCTATGAAAGATGTTCAGAGAGTTGAAAATTCTTCATTGCTGGGCTAGTAATAGTAGTAACTTCTCTGTCAAGAGAGGATAGAATTGCAGGCCTGATCAAGGGGTGATCCCCATGCTGGAATCATCCAGGCTAGAAAGGATGACTCTAGCAGGTTAGAGGTAATACTGAAGAGATTCAAGTAGTTTCCAGGCAAAAGCAAGAAAACCCACAGCCCACTTCACCTATGGGAAAGAGAGGGAATTCCTTACCAGTTCCCAAACTCGGATTTCTGGAATTTTATTGCAGTAAAGAAGTTTCCATCAACCATGTTGGATGCCAAAAGAACAGCTTTCTAAAAAACCTTGTCATTTTAATAAAGATAAAACTATTGCTGGTGCACTGGATTACAACAAAAGATTATGGAAACCTGTGAGTCTAAGTAACAAAGGGATTATCACATCTACTACATTCCAGAATGCCTGAGCCATAATGTTGAATACACAGGAAAGGGGAATAGTAGCCTGAATCATTGCTATAATCACAGCAGAGCAATACTATGATACTTGTCACACCTATATTTTTATTTTACCCTCTTCTTGAAAATAACAATAATTAAGGTTTTTATTTAATTGTCTGATGGTTTTCAAAGCATTCTACAGGCTTTTATTGCACATTTTTTTGTATTTGAGAGAGAGAGCATGCGAGCTGGGGAGGGGCAGAGAGGGAGACGGGGGATCCAAGGGGGGCTCTGTGCTGACAGCAGACAGCCCGATGTGGGGCTCAAATTCATGAACCTTGAGATCACAACCTGAGCCAAAGTCAGATGCTTAACCAACTGAGCCACCAGGTACCCCTACACATTTTTAAACTAGCACATTTACTTTCCACAAATATGAAAATTACCAGTGATTTGCATATCCTAAAAATTACATTAACTACAATAGGCAGGGCTATCCAAAAACTTCCACATGTGTTCCATTGCCCATTCCTTAAAATATTGAGTAGTTCCTATGTGTCAGGCATAGGAACTTCTTCTTTGACTATTTAGTAGAATTCACCAGTGAAGCCAGCTGATTCTGGGCTGCTTTTCTTTGTTGGGTGGTTTTTGATTACTCAATATCTATTCAGATTTTCTATTTCTTCCTGAGCAAGTGGTGGTAGTTAAGAGTGTTCTAGGAGTTTCTCCATTTTATCTAGGTTATCTAATTTGTTGATGTACAATTGTTTGCAGATTCTCTTAGAAACCTATTTCTATAAGGTCAATAATGTCCCCATTTACATTTCTGATTTTAGTAATTTAAGCTCCCTCTTTTTTCTTTGTCAGTCTAAAGTTTTGTCAGTTTTGTTGATCTTTTCAAAAACCAACTTTTTATTTCATTAATTCTATTTTTCTATTCACCATTTCATATACCTCTGTTCTGATCATTATTATTTCCTTCTGCTGACCTTGGGTTTAATTTGTTCTTTTTTTTTTTTTTTTTCTAGTTCTTTTAGGTGTAATTTAGGTTGTTAGCTTGGGATCTCCCTGCTTTTTTCATATAGGCATTTATAGCAATAAATTTCTTCTGAACACTTTCACCACATCCCATGAGTTTTAGTATGATGTGTTTTTGTTTTAATTCATCTCAAAGTATTTTCGAATTACCCTTGTGATTTCCTCTTTGACCCACAGGTTAAGTGTGTTTTGTTTGATTTCCACATATTTGCTATTTTTCCAGGTTTTTTTTTTTTCTGTTACTAATTTCTAGCTTCATTCCACTGAAGTCAGAGAAAGTACTTTGTATGATTTCAGTTATTTAAATTTACCAAAAATTGCTTTGTGGCTTTACACATGGTCTATCCTAGTTTTGTGTTCTTTTAAAAGAATATGTATTATGCAATTATTGTATGAAGTATTCTATATTTGTCTTTTTTTTATTTTTTTATGTTTATTTATTTTTCACAGAGAAGGAGAGACAGAGCATGAGCAGGGGAAGGGTAGAGAGAGAGAGGGAGACACAGAATTGGAAGCAGGCTCCAGGCTCTGAGCTGTCAGCACAGAACCCAGCGTGGGGCTCGAACCCACGAACCATGAGATCATGACCTGAGCCAAAGTTGGACGCTCAACCGACTGAGCCACCCAGGCGCCCCTGTATATTTGTCCTTTAGGTCTTATTGGTTTATAGTGTCTATTTCTTCATTAATCTTCTTTCTAGTTATATCAAATACTGAAATTGGGTATTGAAGTCTTCAACTATTATTTTAGAATTATCTTATTTCCCCCCTTCAATTCATCAGTGTTTGCTTCAGATATTTTGGGGCTCTGTTGTTAGAAATGTATATATTTATAAATGTTCTATTTTTTAATGTATTGACTCATTTATTAATATATAATGTCCTTTGTTTCTTATAACAATTTTTTAATGTTTATTTATATTTGAGAAAGGGAGGGGCAGAGAGAGGGAGACTCAGAATCTGAAGCAGGCTCCAGGCTCTGAGCTGTCAACACAGAGCCCGATGCAGGGCTCAAACTCACAAGCCATGAGATCATGACCCAAGCCAAAGTCAGACACTTAACCGACTGAGACACCCAGCTTCCCTCTTGTAACCAGTTTTGACTTATATTTATTTTTTTCCCCAGAAATTCTAAAAGGTTTATTTTGTGTCTGATGCTGGATGGTGGAGCTCAGTGGTCAAGAAAGAATTCTTAAGATGTTTTATGGTGCAGGGGTGCCTGGGTGACTCAGTTCGTTGAGCATCTGACTCTTGATTTCAGCTCAGGTCACGATCCCAGGGTCATGGGATCAGGCCCTGCGTCCAGCTCCATCCTTAGCATGGAGCCTGCATAAGATTCTCTCTCTTCTTTTGCCCCTGTCCCCCAATAGTGTGCTTTCTCTCTCTCTCTCAAATAATAGTAGTAGTAGTAATAATAATAATAATAATAATAATAAAGATGTTTTACAGTGCAAAAAGGTGTTTTTATTATAGCATGGGGACAGAAACTGTGGGCAGAAAGATCTCCATTGTGATTCTGAGGAGTGACTGATTATATGCGTTTTCTATCCTATGGAGGGGAAGGTGACATTAGGGCTCCAGGAAATATAGGTTCCTGGAGATCTGACTGTTTTTCTTGGGGCACCAGGGTGGCTCAGTCAGTTAAGTGTCTGACTCTTGATCTCAGTTCAGATTTTGATCTAAGGGTTTTGAGTTAATGCCCTGCATTGGGCTCCACGCAGGGCATGAAACCTATTTTAAAAAGAAAAAAAAGGGGCTCCTGGGTGGCTCAGTCAGTTAAGTGTCCGACTATGGCTCAGGTCTTGATCTCCCAGTTCATGAGTTCAAGCTCCATGTAGGGCTGTGTGCTGACAGCTTATAGCCTGGAGCCTGCTTTGGGTTCTGTCTCTCTCTCTGCCCCTTCCCCACGCCCACTCTCTCTCTCTCAAAAATAAACACTGAAAAAAATTAAAGGAAAAAGACTTTTTCTTGTAAATCATTAAGATTTACAAACTATAGTGGAGTTTCACATTCTGCATGACTGCAATCTTGACCAATTGACCATTTGTTTCTCCCCTTCCTTTGTTCTTAAGCAGTCACCAGTGCTTGAGGAATTGTTACAGATATCCGCCTTAAGGAGGAGGGGGTTGTGGGGAGTCAGTTTGCATTTTGCTCTCAGCTTGCCTTTTGCTCTCATCAGCATTAGGCAGCCTAAAGATCAGCCAGAAATAGAAACTTATGGTGTTCTTAAGTCTTTTCTGAGCATGAGTCCTGGGCATGTGTGAGCTTTCTAGATGCACCTGTGTACACAGCTTTTCAAAGCCCTTATTCCTCTAGGAAATCTCATTCCTGGCTGTTCCTCTCATGCTTTTCCTCCCAGGCCTTCAGCCTGTCTGTACTTTGTACTAACTGTTTGTTGGGATTTGTTGTCCCATGCAGCAAGTTTGCTCACTTGCCTTTCAGTGTTTTGGAGGTGAGTGCCCGAAGTAGCTATTTATCTGCCCTGAGAAAGTCTGAGTTAGGGGAAACAAAGGCAAGCCCATTGTATCAGTCCTTCACGGAACCCCCAGACAGGTCAAAACAGACAAACATAATTCCTTAGGACAAAGTCTGCTCTGCTCTGCTCCCTCCAGACCAGATTATCTACACTGGGAATGAGGGCTGGCAAAGGGAGCGGAACGGGTTAAAACATGTAAGAACCTCCTACCTTGTTTCCTCCGCCTTTCTCCTGGTTACACATCTGCTTGTTTGCTGTCAACTTTTGACTATTGTCTGGGTTAAGATAAGGTGGTTTCTGAGTTTTCGTCTGGTTTTTTAAAATGTTCTTGGGGAGGGATGGACCCTGGGACTCCCTACTATACCAGTTTTGCTTAATGTCACCTAAGCTGATTCATATACCACTCTGTAAGGTAATGATGGGGCGCCTGGGTGGTTCAGTCAGTTAAGCATCTGACTGTTGGTTTTGGCTCAGATCACCATCTCAGTTTGTGAGATCCAGCCTCTTGTTGGGCTCTGTGCTGACAGCATGGAGCCTGCTTGGGATTCTCTCTCTGCCCCTCCCCTGTGCACACAAGTATGGATGTGCTCTCTCTCTCTCTCTCTCTCTCTCTCTCTCTCTCAAAATAAGGAAACGTTACAAAAGACAAAGGAAATGGAGGTCCCAGTAAAGTACCTTGTTGGCAATCCCGAGTAATAAATAGTAGAGTCTGGATTCAAACCCACACCCTCTCTACATCTTTTCTATTCTCATTTAATTCAGTAGCTGGTGAATTTTATTGTTTTCCTATTATTTTACCCCCCACTCGATGAATCTCAGCCCCCACTTCTCCGGAATGGCAGGTATATATTTATACCTACGTGAGAACACTACCACAAGCTTCAAACTCAGGAAGTCCTAAACTAAGTTTCATTATCTTACCCTTTTGCTCCTCCAATCTCACACCCTCCCGAAATTTGCTTCTCTTCTGTTCCCAGTAATTACTCTCACTTCTCAGTTAAATGGCAGCACCAACCACCCACTTTCACCAAACTGCAACTTTGGAGTTACCCTCACTGCCAAATCCTGACCAAAAAATGAAACTGAAAAAATGCGGAACCCTCAATCCGATCCAGGAAGAGAAACCCTACCCGAGCCCAACGCCTCACTCCTGGGCGACCGCCCGCAGTCTTCAGGCTAGGAGCCCTAGGTCCTCGGGGGCGCGGCCTTGGGAGGCAGCCAAGGGCGGGCTTCCGGCAGCGTTCTCACTGGCTGGGCTCGGCTGTCGCACCCCGGTTCAGCGCCGGAGCCTGGAGCCGGGAATCCGGAATCCGGAAACAATCCCGGCAGGAGCGCTGGTAGCCGAGAACGGCGGCTGCGGGGACATCGGGAGCCGGGAGCACCGGGAGCCGGGGGCGTGCAGAGTGGGCGGGATTCCCTGGCAGGTGCGTTGGCGCCCCTGGGTGGCCGACCCGGCCCGGCGTTGGCCCGCCGCCCTCCGGGTGGTCCTGTAGTCTAGGCCTGAAGGTGGTCGTGTCGACGCCGCGGCTGACCGTGGTTTCGCAGTTGTCCTCCCAGCCCTGGCTACTGCAGCGCGCGCCCCCCGGGGGCGGGGGGGAGGGGTTGGAGTGTTCTCGTGCGAGTCGCCGGGCCAGGTGACAGGACACAGGTGGGGCCGCCACGAGGAGCTGGCCCTCAGAGCGGGGGTCTCTGGACGCGTCCCGGCTCGGCTGGGGTGGGGGGGGGGAATGAACAGATCGCAGTAGAACTTAACGTTTCTTGTTCCCAGTATGCAGACAGCCTTTCTTCTTCAAGTTAGGTATCAAAGGAAACTTTTCATAAAAATACAGTATTTTGGTGAATAAGCAGGGAATGTAATCCGACTTCATAATTAGGAACACCGTGATAGAAGTATTTAATGTTTATGTTGAAGATCAAAGTTGAAAACTTGGAAATCCGTTCAATACTTCCTGCAGGGAATGCCCAATGACTCATCCAGAGGACTGAGTAGGTAGACGTCAGCTTCTAGAATAACAAGGCTTTGCTGAGTGTTCAACCTTTCGATTCTGAATTGCAAAATAACAATAAACATAAAAATATTTAAAGTGCAGTATTGTGAAAAAGGAGGATTCACTCTCAATATGTGTGTGTTGTGGATTTTTAAGGTACATTTGACTTGATCGTTTATGCAGTAAACATTTATTACGTCTGTCTGTGTGCTTAGAGATATAATATTCCATGGGAATAGAAGCAGTACCAAAGTAGGTGGTCTTTGCTTTTTAGGGGTTTATTAGTCCCACTAGGGGAGTGTGGTATTGATGCAGTGTGGGTCCAAATATGCAAATAATTAGAAATAGAAGGCTTTTCTATAATCCTAGGCTTTAATTGATGCATGAAAGACTTTTTAGTAAGCAGACATTTATTGAATGCCTACTGTGTACCAAAAGTGAGCTAGATTCTAGGGATATAAAGATAAACAAGGCACAGCCCCTCAAATAGCATTGATCCTCGTAGAGAAATTGGTAAGAGTGGAGAACAGCCAATGATTATCCACAGATGTGTGATGAAAGCTGCCAGGCTGTATGTAGGGTTGTTGAGAGGGCCAGAGCAGGGCAGCAAATCAGAGGGAGAAGGGTTCCAGAAAGAGCTACTGTCTAGGGAGATACTGAGGCTTTCAAAGAGGAAGAAATGCCATTTGTAAAGACACGAAAATGCAAGGCAGTAAGCCTCTTGCTTCCAACTGCACCACTGGTTTTGGGTAGAGTAGCTGGAATTTGGGAGGAGTTGCTCAGGAAATTTCTCAGTTGCTGGGGATGTATGCTCTAGTCCTGTGTCCCTAACACAGGGCCTGATGGATGGAAGACACTCAGAGATCTCATATGTATGTAGTAGGCCCGGGTAAAAATATGCAGAGATGCTGACTGTTGTTTAGGAAAAGCTTGGAAAGCAGGGAGAGACTGGTGGCACATGTCTCTTGGGAGAGCTGCTAGCCAGGAGAGGCCACACATTGCAGAGAGACACCACATACAATCTGTAGGAAGACAGAAGTCAAGGCCTGATTTGAGATTGCATAGAACTTAGAGTCTGTTTCTCTACCTCCTGTGTGGCCCCAGCTGCTAAGAATGGGCCAGAGTTTGATAAAATGTTTGTTTAGGGGTGCCTGGGTGGCTCAGTCAGTAGAGCGTCCAACTTTGGCTCAGGTCATGATCTCACAGTGTGTGAGTTCCCTTCGGGCTCTGTGCTGGCAGCTCAGAGCCTGGAGCCTGCTTCGAATTCTGTGTCTCCCTCTCTTTCTGCTCCTCCCCCACTCATGCTCTGTCTCTGTCTCTCTCTCTCTCTCTCTCAAAAATACATAAACATTAAAAAAATTTTTTTATGTTTGTTTATACTTTGATTTCACAAAATTGTTAATGTACTTAATGCCACTGAGCTGTATGCTTAAGAATGGTTAAAATGGTAAATTTTATGTTAGGTCCATTTTATACTAAAATAAAGGCTAAAAAATATCTATGTAATAAGTTTAAAACATGTTCTTCAAAGTGTATTTTCTAATGAATAATTTTCACTAACCAAATATCTGATGACTTGGGGAAAAGTTAAATTACACATAGCCACTACAAATATTTTCAAAGAATATTTAGTGATATGGGCAAATTCTCATTACAAGGTGGCTCAGTAAGTTAAGCGTTAGACTTTGGCTCAGGTAATGATCTCGCGGTTCTAGGTTTGAGCCCTGTGTCAGGCCCTGTGCTGGCAGCTCAGAGCCTGGAGCTAGCTTCAGATTCCCTCTCTCTCTGCCCCTTGCCTGCCCATACACTCAGGCTCTCTCTCTCTCTCTCTCTCTTTCAAAAATAAACATCTAAAAAACATTTTTTTAAGTTAGATAAAAGAAGCGCTATAAAATACAATAAATAATATTCACAAATATATATTTTTATAAAAATAATTTGTAAAATATATTGATACAGGAAAGAATAATATCAAAGATATTGAAAGAAATATCAAAATATCAACAGTGGAGTTATTTCCCGATAGAGGGATCATAGGTACTTTAAAATTTTTTTTAATGTTTTTATTCATTTTTGAGACACAGAGAGACAGAGCATGAGCAGGGGAGGATCAGAGAGAGAGGGAGACACAGAATTCAAAGCAGGCTCCAGGCTCTGAGCTGTCAGCACAGAGCCTGACGCAGGGCTCAGACTGACGGACTGTTGGATGCCCAACCGACTGAGCCACCCAGGCGCCCCTCATAGGTACTTTTTTAAAACAACTTTACAGACATATAAGTTATATACCATTAATTTCACCCATTTGAATTGCATGATTCAAAGATTTTTAATAAAGTTACCAAATTGTGCATCATCACCATAATCTACCTTCGAACATTTCCATCACTGTATGTGCTCTTTATTTTTCTTTGTACTGTTTAACCTACTTTGGGGGAGAAGTTATTTCTATAAAGACAAATTCATAGTAATTTCCTAGGAACTTTAGGCAAAACTGAAAAGTAATACAATTTAAGCTAAATATAAATTAACAAGAATAAAAATTATTTGAACTCTGACTCAGTATTGTTTAGGATTTTAGGTCTGTTCTCTAAGACAATCATGGGAGTTGCAAACAAAGATTTACATATAGGGATATACATTTTAGCTTTGGTTTTGATGCCAAAAATTAGAAATAATTTACTTGCCCAGCAATATAGAAATAGTTCATTTATGATACATATCTCAGTCTCTGTTAAAAATGTTTTCCAAGAATGTTTAATGATTTAATGCTAATGACAAAATGCTGCCATAATGCAAGATAAGTATTGTGGATAATTTCAATTTTGATAATAAAATAGTCAATTACAGTACATACACGTAGAAAAAAAACCTGGAAGAAAAATCAAAAGAAATTGTTAACATGACCTCTATGTTTTGAAATTATTTTGCTGTTATGCAGTTCTGAATTTTCCACATTTTCTAAGATGAGCACGAATGACTTTCTATTAGAAAACATTTTTGGGAGGGTGCCTGGGTGGCTCAGTCGGTCGAGTGTCCGACTTCGGCTCAGGTTATGATCTCGCGGTCCGTGAGTTCAAGCCCTGCATCGGGCTCTGTGCTGGCAACTCAGAGCCTGGAGCCTGTTTTGGATTCTGTGTCTCCCTCTCTCTCTGACCCTCCCCCGTCCATGCTCTGTCTCTCTCTGCCTCAAAAATAAATAAGCGTTAAAAAAAAAAAATTAAAAAAAAAAACAAACACATTTTTTTAAAGACCAGGTCAGAGGACTTAAGAACTCACCCAGGACAGATCTGGAGAGGTGGATCCGAGCAGCCACGCCCACCCAGCGTTCCCTGTCCAACAGTGGCAGGATGCATTACACAGAGACTTTTCTGAAAAATTTTAAAGATTCATTAGAGAGTTTTAGTGTTTTGTTTGTTTTTTAACTGTCAGAGATTAAAAGCAAGACAGATTAATCTGAATGACATAGTGTGATAACTTTCACAGTATCCATCAGCAGCTCTCCCATCTACAAACTCTGACAAGTATGAACCAATTAAAACATAAAAGGCAATCAACACATAGAAAGTAAGTAAATATTAATGCTATGGAAGGGCAGAATTAGATCAAGGGACTTCAGTTTAACCAGATGTCATAAGAAAAAAATTAGAACCCCCTATGTTCGTTTACTGGACAGATACTACTAGGTCCTGGGTAGGATACACAAGTGTAGGGTGGGGATAGGGAGAAGAGTCCCAGGGAGAAGGAACAGCATGTGTGAAGGCCCTGAGGACCCAACTTGGGGTTTTTGCCAACCTGGAGAAAAAAGCCAGTGTGGCCGGGGCAGAGTGAGAGAGAGGTCCAGGAGGAGGCTGTGGGGAGAGTGGCCAGGCCTTGAACCATAGTAAGAAATTTAAATTTCATTTGAAACATAATTTTAAGAAAAAAAGTTCTGCAGCTATAGCGTGGAGATTAGAAGCAGAGAGGAGCAGAAGCGGGGAGAGGAGTCAGGACTCCACTGATGGGGGCATGGGCCAGGGTGACAACAGAGAGACGGGGAAAGTGGATAGGTTCCACTTGTGCTTAGGGGTGGTGAGAAGGAGCTGCTGATTGCCGAAGGGGGTAAGACAGGGAGAAATCAAGGGTAGCACCCAGTGGCTTGAGGGGCCAGCAGCACCCGGCATCCACTTGCCTAGAGGGGAACAGGGGGGAGGCCTAGGTTGCGGACTTGGTAAGTCTGGGTGCTTGAAGCGCACACATGGGGGAGGCAGTGGGCATTTTGTCCCAAATGAGGGGTGGCCCTCACGTAGGTGGCATTTAGGGCCTTGAGGAATGGGCACCATTGCTCATCGAAGGAGACTGGAGTGGGGACTCCAGCCTGGGAGAACTGGGCGTTCGAGAGGGAGGTGGAGTTTAAGGAGAAACCCGGAACCCGAGCTCTGGGTCTGGCGGGAGGCTGGGCCCCCGTAGGCGCCGCCCCGGGAGACTGGCGGCGTCCCGTGGTCCTAGAGCCCGCCAACTATCGGCCTCACTCGGAGGTCAGACCTGGGAGCCCCTTTCCCCAAACATCAGCTTATTTGGGAGAACCTGTTAGAGATGACTCCAGTTTTAAAAAATTGACAAATAGCTACTGTGAATTAAATCAGTATCTCACCATTTATTAGTTTATTGTTAAATACCCATAAAATTTCTTTCAAATCAAAATACGCTCATTTTTCTTAGGAGTAATCTTTAATTTGGAAAGTATGACAATAAAAGAAATTGAATTAACATACAGATATCTTTCCCTTTAAACATAAATTGTATATGTTTGTTACTAATTGCTCAATTTTTCTCCAGAATGACTTAACGGAAACCGACATAACTAATGGGTCTCTTTGATTTTATAGAATTATATATAAATATCCATGGTTTCATTATCACATAGTATTTTTAATTTAGAAATAAGTGCTTCTATATTCTTAAACCACACACTTGATCTATAACTAAAATCTGTACGTTTTCATTTAGCTATATATTATGCACCTATACCAATGTATTTCGGGTGTCATAATATCAGACGTAAAAACTAGAAATGATTCTAAAACTAATATACTTATTGCAGGTTTGACGATTGTCCAATTTTTGTGGTTAAACGTGATTGCAATGCCTTTTTAAAATGCCCAGCTTCCCACAGTTTGCATGTAGAGCAATTCTAGATTCAGTCAGTTGTATTCACTGAGAAGAGAATCCTTTAAAACTATCCTTCACTGTTGTATTCACAGTGTATTCTAGAGCAATTCTAGATTCAGTCAGTTGTATTCACTGAGAAGAGAATCCTTTAAAACTATCCTTCAAATGACTTGAAACTTTTTTTTCCTACAGGATGACTGTGGGGATCTTTGCAAATTGTACCTTCTGTTTGAAAGTCAAGCACTTACCTCGTCAACAGAAGAAAAAGCTACAAAATGACATTAAGGAGAATGGTGGAAAATTTTCCTTTTTATTAAATCCTCAGGTATTTGCAGATTTTGTAAGAACTGTGTGGTAAACACTGTGCATTAAGGGAGGGTAGGTTGGGGAGCCAGGATAGCTCAGTGGGTAGAGCATGTGACTCTTGACTCGGGGTCTTGAGCTCAAGCCCCACATTGGAGGTAGAGCTTATCTTAAAATAGTAAGATTAAGACATTTTTTTAAAAAGGGAGAGAGGGTCATGGTTAGAAGAGTAAGCAGAGAAAATTGGCAGCAGGAGAAAGTCACCGAAAGCAGGTGAAATTGTGACATTGCCAACAGGGAAGTGGACTGGAGAAAGGCAGAGGAGGGAAGACCATCATCCCACCTTCTCTCCATTGCTGTGAGCTGTAGGGAAATCCTACATGCCCTGTGAATCTGAGGATATTAGAGCATAACCAAAGATATAAATAGAAATAATTTCAGACCAGCCAAATCTATTCTCAAAGGAGAAAAGTTATGGGGTACAGCGTTTTGCAAAAAGCCCTCTATCCAGGGGCACCCAGGTGGCTCAGTTGGTTAAGTGCCCGACTCTTGATTTTGGCTCAGGTCATGATCTCATGTTTTGTGAAGTAGAGCCCTGCGTTGGGCTCTGCGCTGATGGCACGGAGCCAGTTTGGGATTCTCGCTCTCTGTCTCTCTCTGTCTCTCTCTGTCTCTCTCTGTCTCTGTCTCTCTCTGTCTCTCTCTCTCTCTCTCTCTCTCTCTCTCTCTCCCTGCCCCTCCCCCATGTGAGTGCATGCTTTCTCTCTCTCAAAATAAATAAGTAAACATTAGAGAAAAGAGCTCTCTGTGTAATCACTCACCAGTCTGTCAACCCTGGAGTGTCACCTGTATGGTGTGACCTGTAAGGGACAGAGAGGAAAACATGCATTGCAGACTGATCTTTGTGATACAGCTTGCATTGCTTGTTTTGTTTATTTAAAAGCTGAAGGGAGCTTCCCTCTTTTGAAATGAATTGTAGGCCTGACAGTTTAAATATAGAATTTTGGCAGCTGGATGAAATCTTAAAAATGATTAAGGCTAACCTCTTCTTTTTTAAACACTTCATCATAATGAAATTAAAGTCTGAAGTCATTGGATCCCAGGCTTCCAAACGCCAGGCTTGCCCCTGTCTGTTGCTCCTTCCTGTGTTGCTGAACTGATGGGTGACTTCAGCCATCTGGTTCCCCTTCCTGAACCAGATCCCCGGGGCTTGCTGCCAGCGAGTGTGGTTTTTCTATGAAGTATGTTCAACGCCAGTGGGATGCTAGGTGCTTTCTGGCACTTAAGTAGTTTGCCTGTGGTTATCAGAAACGGAATGTCTCTATTTACCTCCAGTTTAAGCAGAACTGCATAACTTTCCTTATACAGCTTCCCTCACTTGCTTGTCTCACCATTTCTTTGGGTGGATGGATGATTCATGACTGTTACACCTTCTCAGTTTATCTTCTGGGTAAATAATAAAGAATAGCATCATGGTCTCTCCTTATTTGGAATTTCCCACATACTTTGAGTGCAACCTTTTTGAAAGTTATGTTGTCAATGTACATACATTTTTGAAATGTGCTTACCAGGTATTATAACCAAGGAGACAGCTGGGTATGTATTGTTGAGGAATGAGCCCCAAGATAAATTGCCAAGTGGAAAAGCACATTCAGAGCAGCATGTTTAGGGTGCTGCCATTTGTGGCTAAACACAGGGCTGTGTGCTTACGTGTGTGTTGCCTATGTGTACAATAGCTCTGGAAGGATACTCCAGAAGTTACAACAGGTGCCGCTGGGGAGAGTAACTGGGAACAATGGTGGGGAATATGTTAATTTATTATTATTATTATTATTATTATTATTACTACTACTGTACTTTTTAGATTTTCTACAATGTACATATACTCTTTATTGCAAAATAAATTAATAAAATGACAACTTAATGGGGCACCTGACTGGCTCAGTTGGTTGAGCATCCAACTCTTGATTTCAGCTCAGGTAATGATCCCAGGGTCATGGGATTGAGCCCTGTGTCAGGCTCCTTATTCAGCATGGAGCCTACTTAAGATTCTCTCTCTCTCTCTCTCTCTCTCTCTCTCTCTCTCTCTCTCTCCCCTCCCTCCCTCTCCCCCCCTTTACCCCTCTTCCCTGCTCATACTTTCTCTCTAAAATAACATTTTTTAAAAGTTAAAAAAAATAAAGTTAAAAAAATAAAAATAAATAAAATTACAAGTTAGCAAATTAAATAAATAATGAATACCTTTTGAATCTGCCATTCTACTCTTAAGAAAATAATTAAACAAGTGTACAAGAAGATATTCAGCACAGCTTTGTTTAGAGGAGTGAAAATTTGGAAATAACCCCTAGGGTTGGTTAATCCATTGTGGTACATTCATATCCATACTCTTTATTTTTTACATTTTTTATTTTTTAATTTTTTATTATTATTTACTTTAATTTTAATTTTATGTTTTTATTGTAGAGAGACAGTGAGAGAGAGCAAGCGTTAGCAAGGGAGAGGGGCAGAGGGAGAGAAAGAATCTTAAGCAAGCTCCATGCTCAGCATGCAGTCCAATGCAGGGCTTGATCCCATGACCCTGGTATCATGATCTAGGCTGAAATCAAGAGTGGAGTGCTCACTCAGACACTCAGACTCAGACCACTCAGGCACCCCATATCCATACTCTTTAAAAACTGTGGGGGCACCTGGGTGGCTCAGTCAGTTAAGTGTCTGACTTTGGCTCAGGTGGTAGTCTCACGGCTCATTAATTCGAGCCCTGGGTCAGGCTCTGTGCGGACAGCTCAGAGCCTGGAACTTGCTTCAGATTCTGTCTCCGTCTCTCTCTGCCCCTCCCCTGCTTGCTCTCTGTCACTCTCTCTTTCTGTCTCAAATATAAGTAAAACATTAAAAATTTTTTCAAAATAACCTGTTGATTTTGGGGGCACCTGGGTGGCTCAGTTGGTTAAGTGTCTGACTTTGGCTCAAGTACTGATCTCACGGTTCATGAGTTCGAGCCCTGCATGCACTGTCAGCATATGCTTTGGATCCTCTGTCTCCCTCTCTCTCTGCCCCTCCCCTGTGTGCACACTCTCTCTCTCAAAAATAAACGTTAAAAAAAAACCTTGATTTTTTTTTTAACTTTTATGTAACTAAAACTTATATTATTTATAAGGGTTCTAGAAAGCTGAGAATGATTACTACAAATTATCTTCAAGATTCTTTAAGGGTGAAAATTGCAGATACAAGTAATATATTTAGATATTATTTTTACAAGTACATAATGATTTGGTTCTTTTTTTTTTTCTAAGTGCACACATATAATCTTAGATAATGCTGATGTTCTGAGCCAGTATCAACTGAACTCTATCCAAAAGAACCATATCCATATAACAAACCCAGATTTTATATGGGAATCTATCAAAGAAAGGAGACTCTTGGACGTAACGAATTATGATCCTAATAAGTCACCAGACATCACACCACCTCCTTGTCAAAAGGCAAGCAGTTCTGGTAAGTATTTTATATCAAGTACTTAATATATTATAGGTGCTATAATAAACATTTTGGTTTGTCCAAGATAGTATAGTCAAAGGATTGTCCAAAAATATTACAAAAATAGGGGTGCCCGGGTGGCTCAGTCAGTTAAGCATCGGACTCTTGATTTGGGTTCAGGTCATGATCTTACAGTTCATGAGATTCAGGCCTGTGTTGGGCTCTGTGCTGACAGCACAGAGCCTGCTTTGGATTCCCCCTCACTGTCTCTCTCTGCCCTTCCCCTGCACGCATACACATGTGTGCACTCTCTCTCTCAAAATAAATAAACTTAAAAAAAAAAAGAAATATGACAAAAATAATTAAACTTCTTATCTCAGAATATAGGCAAATAGTGAAGGACAAAAGACTACTTTAGCAATAGGAATAAATTTCTTAATATTCAATCTAATGTGATCAGATTCAAAAAGACTACAAAAACACTGATAATCTCAGAAAACTTGATGTGTAATTTTATCTGGGAAGGGGAAGAAACCTTGTGTTTAAAAAATTATGACTGGAAATTTTATGATTAGCATTTTGCTAAATAAGTTCTTTCCAAAAGCTGATCTCTCCAAAGGAAACATATCTCCTTTATAGACCAGATTTTATTTTGGAATCTGGCCAAGAAGCAAGCCTTTGGACATAGAGAAATGCAGTCTTCCTGAGACACATCAAAAGTCAAGCAGTTCTGATAAATAATAATTTATAGTAAGCACATGATATATGTTAGGTACCATATTGTGTATATAAATTGTATTATTTATGAGAATTTTAGAAATCTAAATGTTTGGTATGGTGCAGCCTCTTTAGACAAATGATTGTCCAGAAATGCTGTCATCAGACTTTCTTGCTCTCAGGAAATGGTAGCTAAAACAAAATAGGCAGAATGGTAAACTCCTCCAGGGGTGCCTGGGTGGTTCAGTTGGTTAAGCATCTGACTTCAGCTCAGGTCATGATCTCATGGTTTGTGAGTTCGAGCCCCCCATCAGGCTCTGTGCTGACAGCTCAGGGCCTGGATCCTGCTTCAGATTGTGTCTCCCTCTCTCTCTGCTTCTCCCCTGCTTGCACTCTGTCTCTCTCTCTTTCTCAA
This sequence comes from Prionailurus viverrinus, assembly GCF_022837055.1. Taxonomy (NCBI): domain Eukaryota; kingdom Metazoa; phylum Chordata; class Mammalia; order Carnivora; family Felidae; genus Prionailurus; species Prionailurus viverrinus. The sequence goes on from NC_062561.1 coordinate 637,787, forward strand.
AAATAAATTAACATTAAAAAAAAAAAAGAATAGTAAACTCCTTTTACATTGAAAATGATTTTCAACATCCAGAATAATACCCTCGGGTTTGGAATTACTATAACTACATTGACGCCTTTTGATATCTTAATAGCATATATATATATATATATATATATATATATATATATACACATACATATATGTATTGTTTTATTTTAGAGATAGCATGCAAGCGGGGAAAAGGGGCAGAGAGAGAGAGAGAGAGAGAGAGAGAGAGAATCTCAAGCAGCTCCACACCCCAGCATGGAGCCCAACATGTTGCTCGATCTCACCACCCTGGGATCATGAGCCAAGCCAAAATCAAGAGTCGGATGCTTAATCGACTGAGCCACCAGGCACCCCTTGGTAGCATAATTAAAACTGGAAAGAAATCCTTTTATAAAAGAAGTTATTCCCTATGTATCATAATGCCATAGACAGTGTTATGATTCTTTTATAAGAAAAACATGAAGCAAAAATTGCTTGGCTTCACATAGGAGCCCTCGAATTTCCCTCCTTTAAACTAAAACATCCCAGTTCCTTCATTTGTGACATGATGGCACTGGGGAACCACTCTGATCCTGCAGCATATTAGAAATGCATTTCATGTTAGGGCACCTGGGTGGCTCAGTCGGTTAAGCGCCAGACTTGGGTTCAGGTCATGATTTCGCTGCTCATGAGTTCGAGCCCCGCATTGGGCTCTGTGCTGACAGCTGAGAGCTGGGAGCTTAGAGCTTGCTTCAGATTCTGTCTCCATCTCTCTGCCTCTCCCCTACTCGTGCTCTGTCTCTCTCTCTCTCTCTCTCTCTCTCTCTCTCTCTCTCTCTCTCTATCTCAAATATAAAATAAAACACAAAAAAATTTAAAAAGGAAAAAAAAAGAAATGCATTTCATGGGGCGCCTGTGTGGCTTAGTTGGTTAAGTGTCTGACTCTTGAATTTGGCTCAGGTCATGATCCCAAGATTGTGGGATTGAACCCTTGGACTCTGCTGGGCATGGAGCCTGCTTGAGATTCTCTCTCTCTCTCTCTCTCTCTCTCTCTCTCTCTCTCTCTCTGCCTACCCCTCCCCCACTTGCATGTACATGCTCTCTCTCTCAAAAAGAAAAAAGAAATGCATTTCATAACTATCCTCACCATAATCTTCAGAAGAGAAAAATGCTATTTGAAATTGTATATCTATCAATGAGTTTCACATAATACAGATTTTATTACAATTGTCCTCACATGCCTATTAAAAGAGAATTATAATGTATTCTCACCATCTTTTGTCTTTAATCTTTTTGTCCCACCTGCTCTGTCCTTAGATCACCAATTTCTATAGCTAATTTGAGGACATCTTTAAAAAAGATAATAGCATGGTAAATATTACCTATACTCAAGAATCTTAACAATTCCAGGGTTTATTGTTGATAATTTTAATAAATCTTTGAGTAGCAAACAAGTGTTTTATTTGTTTTCTCTTAGAAATGACAACAGATGATCTGTCCCAGGACAACTCCACTGAGAAGGAAAACGTTGTGGAACTCACAGAGTAATCTACTTCTGATCATTAAGACTCTCCAGTTTTGCAAAGTATTTTGTAAACCTCAAACACAGTTTTAAAATACTATTAGTACCTCACGTTTCTTGTAGTATTTTTGTTTATCTTGCTTCTCTAATTCTAGGCTTTTATTTATTTAAGACTTTTTACTTCAACTAGTAGAGTGATAATTATTTCCATCTTAGTATTATACAAGATTGGACATGAAAGTTGGATTGATTTGAAAAAAGAAAAGGTTTGGGCAGTCTGCTCACCCTGCTACCTTACAGAGAAGCCTTTAGAGTAGAGACAGTCCCTTACTCCCTAACTAATGTGTCAAAAACTGGAAATGACAGCCTTCTGCAAATGGACCATGTGCAGCTTCTTCCAGCATACCCCAAACTGTAATGTCAGTTAAGGGTCACGTTTAGCCTCATTTTATTTGTTAATCGTAGTGTTAAAAGAGGGAGCAAATACCAAAGATAAAAGTACAGATTATGAGAAGTCTGACACTTTTATTTCAAAGGGCTGTTGACTGTAGTCCAGACAATCTCTGGTGTGAGCCTAAGTGATTGGTTTCTAAGGGTCAGAACCCAAGAGGATGCAGGATTGGTGCTCTCTCCAGTGTGCTGGCCTGCTTCTCTTATGCCCTGCCTCTGCTTCAGGACGCCCACCTTCTGATGCAGACACTCAGTATTTGGCATGAGAACTCTAAAGTTACACACAGAAGGAATCCAGCTCATTCCATAAGACTTTCTAACCATTTTCAGAATATCTAAGGAGGCATTAGGGACTTAAAATGTACTTTGTATGGAATTAGGAGACATCCAAGAAAAATTTTATGAAAAGGCTCCTTAGTTTAAAAGTCCATTGTAATGTTTCATTTTTCTTATACAAATTTCAGGTCTTATACAGAGAATGCTGAAATTCCTCATTTTCCACAAGATTTCGAAGTTGCAAAATATAACACCTTGGAAAAAGTAAGAGCCTGATTTGTAGTTGAAAAAATACCCCCGAATGTCTTCTGATTACTTTTCCTGTTTGATAATTTTCTCATTGTTTTGGAAAATTGTGCATATCCTGAATAAA